>NC_091768.1:77096466-77399496 GCF_029378745.1 Bos indicus
TGTCTCTTCATCTTGTTTAAATTGCTGAGTTTGGAGTGTCCTTTCTGTATTCTGGCAGTTTGTGGAGTTCTCTTTATTGTGGCTTTTCCTCACTGTGTGTGGGTTTGTACAGGTGGCTTGTCAAGGTTTCCTGGTTAGGGAAGCTTGTGTCGGTGTTCTGGTGGGTGGAGCTGTATTTCTTCTCTCTGGAGTGCAATGAAATGTCCAGTAATGAGTTATGAGATGTCTATAGTTTTGGGGTGACTTTGGGCAGCCTGTATCTTGAAGCTCAGGGCTGTGTTCCTTTGTTGCTGGAGAATTTGCTTGGTATGTCTTGCCCTGGAACTTATTGGCCCTTGTGTGGTTCTTGGTTTCAGTGTCGGTATGGAGGCATTTGATGAGCTCCTGTCAATGAATGTTCCTTGCAGTCAGGAGTTCCCTGGAGTCAGGGTTTGGACTTAAGTCTCCTGCTTCCGATTATCGGTCTTATTTTTACAGTAGTTTCAAAACTTCACTCAGAGAGGTTCACAGGGTTACATGGAGAAGAGAAGAGGGAGGAGGGAGTTAGAGGTGACCCAAATGAGATGAGGTGAATCAATAGTGGAGAGAGTGGGCTAGCCAGTAGTCACTTCCTTATGTGCACTCCACAACTGGACCACTCAGAGATGTTCACGGGGTTATACAGAGAAGAGAAGAAGGAGGAAGGTAACAGAGGTGGCCAGAAGGATAAAAGGGGGGAATGAAAAGGAGGGAGACAGATCCAGCCAGTAATCCGTTCCCTAAGTGTTCTCCACCGTCTGGAACACACAGAAATTCACAGAGTTGGGTAGAGTAGAGAGGGTTTAGGGAGGAGACACAGGCGACCTGGTGGAGAAAAAGGAGGGTCCAAAGGGAGAGAGAGCAGTCAAGCCAGTAATCTCACTCCCTAGTGAAAAATGGGTCCTGAAGATTGGGTCCTTATAGGTACAAAATTGGTAACAAATACATAAAAGCAAAAATTAAAAATCTAGAGTAGAGTTTGGAATTTCAAAAATACGATGTTAAAGAAAAGAAGAAGGAAAAGAAAGAGAGAAAGAACGAACAAACAAAAACAAACAAGGTCGCGAAAATTATAGAGAAAGTACAGGTACAAAATTGATAGCTAATACCAGAAAGCGAAAATTAAAAATCTAGAGTAGAGTTTGGAATTTCAGAAATATGATGTTAAAGAAAAGAAGAAGGAAAAGAAAGAGAGAAAAAATGAACAAACAAAAACAAACAAGGTCGTGAAAATTATAAAGAAAGTACAAGTACAAAATTGATAACTAATACCAGAAAGCAAAAATTAAAAATCTAGAGTAGAGTTTGGAATTTCAAAAATACAATGTTAAAAAAAAAAAAAAAAAGAAGAAAAATAAAGAGAGAAAACAAACAAACAAATATGAACAATGTCACAAAAATTATAAAGAAAATACAGGTACAAAATTGATATCAAATACCAAAAAGCATAAATTAAAAATCTAGAGTAAAGTTTGGAATTTCAGTTATACAATGTTATATAAAAGAAGAAGAGAAAGAAACAGAGAAGAAGAAAAAAAAAAAAAAAGTCACAGAAATTATATAAAAAAAAACTATAGGTACAAAATTGATAACATATACCAAAAAGCGAAAATTAAAAATCTAGAGTAGAGTTTAGAATTTCAAAAATACAATGTTAAAGAAAAGAAGAAAAAAACAAAAACAAACAAAAAAAAAACAAGGTCAAAAAATTATAAAATATATATATATGAAGTTTGTTGAAGAAGAAAAAAATAGGGTCTTTTTTTTTTTTTGCAAAGTAATAGGATATAAAGGTGAAAATTAAAGGAACAATAGAGGACTTAAAATTTTTTTTTTTTAATTAAAAAAAAAAAGAAAGAATGATCGTAAAAATAATAAAAATATATCTAGGACTTTTTTTTTTTTTTTTTTTTTTGTGGGTGTTGTGGGTTCAGTTCATTTTTGGCTAGTTCCTTGGTCAGATTTATATTTCTCAAGATCTATAGGCCCCTTCCTATGTAGTCCGTAGTAACCACAGGGTTTTGATCTATTGCCTGTAGCTTCCAAGGCATTTCCCTCTGTTATATCTTCTTCTGTTTGTTAGTCTCTTCAGTATCTGGTTTCCGCCCTGACTCAAAGGGCACGGTGGAGGACACTTTTTTTTTTTTTTTTTTTTTTAGGCTTACTTGTTCAGTCGCGCTGTGGGGAGGGAGGGAGGGATGCTGCAAACAAATAACACTGGCCTGGGCTCGCAGTGCCTCAGCCACCCTGGGTCTGCCCCCGCTCACGGCGCGTGTAGCCTCCCTGTCCACACTGCTCGGACTCTAGGTTGTTCCGCCGGGAACAATCCGAGGCTGGCCCTGGGCTGCATGCACCTCCCAGGTCCAAGCCGCTCAGGTTCAGGCACTCGGGTAGTCCTCAGAGGCGCAGACTCAGTTGGGCCTGCGTTTTGTGCTCTTCCCAGGTCCGAGCGCCAATTTGCTCTTCCCAGGCGAGCGCCAATGCTGCGACTTATCGCCTCCCCGCCACTCGGTTATCTGGATGTAAAACCGGCGCACCTTCTCAGGCAGATGTTGACAGTCCAGACCCCCAAGAAGTTTTAGTTAGCAAAGAAGCCTGCTTACAATTTTATAGATAATGTCTCTCTGGGGCTGCGATTGCCCCCTTCCGGCTCTGGCTGCCTGTCACCGGAGAGGGAAGGTCTGCAGCCGGCTATCTCTGTTCAGTCCTTTGTTCCGTGCGCGGGCCTGGCGGTCTTAGGTTAGGGCTGGCTTTTCGCGTGGTAGGTATCCCACAGTCTGGTTTGCTAGCCCAAATTATTTCGCTCAGATAGCGCTCAGGGTATTCAGGCCAGATTCTTACTCTCAGCGATGCAGCCCACGCCGCGCCTCCCTGCCCAGCCCCGGTTTGCTAATGGCGGATGCAGGCGTCTGCGCTGCTTCTCTGCTGGGGGAGTTACCGTAGGGCTCGCAATCTGCGAGTTTTAAATTGTTTATTTATTTTTTCTCCCTGTTATGTTGCCCTCTGTGCTTCCAAAGCTCGGCACAGATTCGGCAGTGAGAAGGTTTCCTGATGTTTGGAAACTTCTCTCTTTTTAAGATTCCCTTCCCGGGACGGAACTCCGTCCCTCCCTCTTTTGTCTCTTTTTTTTGTTTTGTTTTTAATATTTTTTCCTACCTCCTTTCGAAGAGTTGGGTTGCTTTTCTGGGTGCCTGATGTCCTCTGCCGGCATTCAGAAGTTGTTTTGTGGAATTTACTCGACGTTTAAATGCTCTTTTGATGAATTTGTGGGGGAGAAAGTGTTCACCCCGTCCTACTCCTCCGCCATCTTGGCTCCTCCTCCAGCAAGAGTTCTTTTTGAAGAATTGTGTTGAAATCACAATCATTTTCCAGGTGTCTTTAATCTGTCATCTAGGTAGATGGGATGTAGGTTCTGGCTCTTACTCTTTTGGAATTTGGATTTTAACATTAAGTATTTATATGATGTTTAGTGTAAGAGGTACTAATGTTTTATTATAGCTTTTGGGGTGAAAAAATTAAAAAGGAGGTAACATGCAAATTCTGTTTCTGTTGCTAAAAACCTTATGATTTCTCTTAAAGCTGATGTGCATATTTGGGTTTGTATTAGTTGAAAGTTTTAAGAAAATATCTGTAGCAAATCATTGAAGCTGTGGAAGAAAGTGTATTCGAAATTGCTAGGTTCTAAAATTCAAAAGAAACGATTTTATCAAAGAAGAATGATGTTTAAAATAGTTCAGGAGAAGTCTTTTTCTTTTAAAACTGTCTCTATTTTGAGATTGGAGTGGGTACTTAGGCACTTTGAGTTTTCTTCGTTTGTGCTGTGCTCTGCTAGGTCACTTCGGTCGTGTCTGACTCTTTGCGACCCTGTGGACTGTAGCCTGCCAGGTTCCTCTGTCCATGGGATTCTCCAGGCAAGAATACTGGAGTGGGTTGCCATTCCCTTCTCCAAGGTATTTTTCTGATCCAGGGATTGAACCTGCATTTCTTAGGTCTCTTGCACTGGCAGGTGGATCTTTTACCTCTAGCATTACCTGGATAAGCCCTTTCGTGGTTTAAATATAATTTAACAAGATACTAATTATGAGTGTAAAGATTTCAAAATTTATAATTCAACCCCAAAGGAAGAAAATCAGAAAGGCCTTGAAGTAAACGGTCTGCTTGTGGAGCTGTGCTCATTTTGAAAGTACACATTTCTGGACCAGATTTCTAATGTGGGCCAAGGAAGTAAGCTTTCAAGGTGCTGAGAGAAGTTTCTCCCAGCAGCTCACCTAATGGCTAAACTTGAATTTGTAGTAGCTGATAGTTGCTTTAGGTGCCCTCTTTGAACTGAATTGTAGGAATTAAAGAATAAGGCATCTAAGAAATCTTAGCAGGTCAACAGTTGAATGATTGGCTGGAAACATGTTTTCAAAACTACTTTGCACAGAACCTTGCAAAAAGAAGGGGGCTGGAATGGATGGAAAACATGATGATTGAATCTTTATGGGTAAAACTATGAGCTCACATAAATATTTAATACCTTAAGTTATTGCCCACCTGGACTGTAGTCAAAAATATAATCATAGTAAAATACCAGAAACTTTAGAAGGGCCTTAAATGCAATTCTCACAGTAGTAGCTTAAGAAAGTTTGTGATGTGATGTGAAAGTCGCTCAGTCGTGCCCAACCCTTTGTGACCCCATGGACTATACAGTCCATGGAATTCTCCAGGCCATGGAGCGGATAACCTTTCCCTTCTTCAGGGCATCTTTCCAACCCAGGGATCGAACCCAGATCTCCCACATTGCAGGCAGATGCTTTACCAGCTGAGCCACCAGGGAAGCCCAAGAATACTGGAGTGGGTAGCCTATCCCTTCTCCAGCGGATCTTCCCGATCCAGGAATTGAACTGGGGTCTCCTGCATTGTAGGTGGATTCTTTACCAACGGAGCTATCAGGGAAACCCTAAGAAAGTTTAGTTTGTGAATAATACATTCTCCCTTCAATCTGTATATCCTGCATCCAACATGATACTTCTTTGCCCATTTCCTATTATTTGTGTTTACCGGGTCTCTTCCTGGAGAAGGAAGCACACCTGTGCAGTTCATTGGATTATGCTTGGATGATGGCTGTGGACCGAGGCTGGGCACCAGGATATCTCTGCAGGAAGGGTCCCCTGGGGTGTTCAGGTTCTGCTGCCCAGCTGCAAAAGTGCATGACCATATCACCCAGTTTTGGGTTTTTTACTTAATAGACTGTTTATTTACTAACTAACCTATTGTTTGTATGTATTGAGGAAGTAAGATTGGGTCATTAGGTGCTAAAAACATTTGAAACCATATTTTATTGATCATTGTCAGAAATGCGCTATTAGCACATGTGGAGGAGTTTGTGAATACAGGGAAGGGACTGAACACTTTGAGAGTTTTCCTGGCAGAATTTTCAGAAAGCCTGGCCAAGAGGACTGGCTTAGGGCATCTGCAAAGAAGCTATTTTGAGAACAAAATTCCAAACATATCATTTGTCAATCCGCAACTCAAGAATCAAACCAAAACAGAACAATAAATAAGTCATCATGACTTCTCATTCTCAGCTTAGTGACAGTGGTGATAGAACACAGGGAAAGATGGAAAACCCTTGGAGGTAGACGCTCTGGGGAGTGAATCGTGGCTGAGTTCAGTGCGCGTGTTTCTCAGCTGTGGAATACAGACACAGCTTTACCACCTTTCTGTTGTTGGTCTAGTGTAGATCATTCCTCTTTCAGTCCCTGGTGCCTCACCTACTGCCTGCTTAAGGGTGAGTCCTTAACTGTGTTCAAACTCTGTGGTTGCTGGCTTGCCCATGTCTCACTTAAGTGGAATACTGCCTGGATCCCAACTGTAGTTAAGTTTCAAGTTTGTTCAGAGCAAAATGAACTTCCTTGTAACTTTTTTCAGCATAACCCTCAAAAACAATTACTAACCTTGGCGGAAGATGAGGCCTCCTTAATGTCTGTACAAAGGTGGTTTTCAGGCCCGCCCTGGGTGCCATGCCCGTCTTGCTGGCCGCGAAGCCTGCTAGGCCTGCAGTGCTCAGTAGGTGGAGCTCGTGCTCTCTCTGTGCCGCAGCCATCGCGGAGGGTGTGGGTTTGGGCCGCAGGAATGTAGATACATCGTCTACTCAAAGTGGCTTCCTTGGGTCGGCAGCAGCCTAAACCCGTTACCGGCGCGGTGACAGCTGATGCTGACTGTCCTTGCTCGCAGGCAGGTTCAGAGTAAAGGCCTTTGGAATCTGTGAGGTTGGGCACAGCAAGAAGCAAAACCGCTGACTGAAATAAGCAGGTTAGGAGTCTGTTATCTGGTTCCCTGCAGATTGGCCTGGGAGCAGCTTGGAGGCTGAGACGAGTCCAGGAAGGCCCTTCTCTCCTGTAACTATGGTCTGAAAAAGTCTCATCAATGTGGCCAGCTCTCTAAAGCCCCCATTTTGGAGCCAATTTAGTGAAAATCAAGAATATTTTGAACTAGGGACAGAATTATAATTTTTATACTTGTGAGCTGGCTTCTCCTGGTCAGTCTTGATTTCCAGCATTCGATCTTATTACTGATGTGAGAGCAGTAGCCCTCAGTGCCTCCTTCTATTTGGGGTATAGAATATATAGTCACCATAATTACCACTTTCTGACAGCTGCTGCTGCTGCTGCTAAGTCACTTCAGTTGTGTCTGACTCTGTGTGACCCCATAGACAGGCAGCCCACCAGGCTCCCCCGTCCCTGGGATTCTCCAGGCAAGAACACTGGAGTGGGTTGCCATTTCCTTCTCCAGTGCATGAAAGTGAAAAGTGAGAGTGAAGTCGCTCAGTTGTGTCCGTCTTCGCGACGCCATGGACTGCAGCCTACCAGGCTCCTCCGTCCATGGGATTTTCTAGGCAAGAGTACTGGAGTGGGTTGCCATTGCCTTCTCTTTCTGACAGCTGAGTCTCAAGTAATGTTATGGACTGAATGTGTTCTTCGAAGTTCCTATGTTAAAATTGTAATCCCTACTGTGATGAGATCCCCTGGAGGACCGCGTGGCAACCCATTCCAATATTCTTTCCTGGAGAATTCCATGGACAGAGGAGCCTGGCAGGCTCATGGGGTGACAGTCGGACACCAGTGAGTGACTAATGTGATGGTATTAAGATGTGGGGTCGTTGAGAGGTGATTCAGTCATAAGGGTGGAACCCTCATGAATGGGATGAATGCCCTTGGAAAAGAGGTTCCAGAGAGCCTTCTCATCCCTCCAGCAGGTGAAGACACAGAAGATGGCCAGCTCTGAACCAGGAAGCAGGCTCTCACCAGACACTGAATCTGCCTGCACCTTGATTTTGGACTTTCCAGCCTCCAGAACTATGAGAAATAAATTTACATTGTTTTTAAGCCACTCAGTCTGTGATATTTTGGTATAGCAGTATGAAGACTAAGACAATCAAGAACATGTCCCCTATTTCTAATTCAAACTTCAATTCTTATAAACAAAGTGATGGGAAACCTAAACCATGAGTCACTGGGATTTGGTTTTTGCTAGTCTATGGTAGTTCAGCTGGTAAAGAATCTGCCTGCAATGCAGGAGATCCTGGTTCAATTCCTGGGTTGGGAAGATCCACTGGAGAAGGAATAGGCTACCCACTCCAGCATTCTTGGGCTTCCCTGGTGGCTGGTAAAGAATCTGCCTGTCATGCGGGAGACCTGGGTTTGATCCCTGGGTTGGGAAGATCTTTTAGAAAAGGGAATGGCTACTCACTCCAGTATTCTGGCCTGCAGAATTCCATGAACTGTACAGTCTATGGAGTTGCAAAGAGTCAGACATGATTGTATGATTTTCACTTTAGTCTCTTTTAATAAACAATGCAAAGCAGTATAAGAAAACAATAGAATGGGAAGGACTAAAGATCTCTTTAAGAAAATTGGAGATATCAAGGGAACATTTCAGGCAAGGATGGGCACGATAAACATCAGAAATGGTAAGGACCTAACAGAGGCAGAAGAGATTAAGAAGAGGTGGCAAGAATACACAGAAGAACTATACAAGAAAGGTCTTAAAGACCTGGATAACCACAATGGTGTGGTTACTCACCTAGAGCCAGACATCCTGGAGTGTGAAATGAAGTGGGCCTTAGGAAGCATTACTATGAACAAAGCTAGTGGAGGTGATGGAATTCCAGCTGAACTATTTCAAATCCTAAAAGATGATGCTGTTTTTTTTTTTTTTTTTAATTTTATTTTATTTTTAAACTTTACAATATTGTATTAGTTTTGCCAAATATCGAAATGAATCCACCACAGGTATACCTGTGTTCCCCATCCTGAACCCTCCTCCCTCCTCCCTCCCCATACCCTCCCTCTGGGTCGTCCCAGTGCACCAGCCCCAAGCATCCAGTATCGTGCATCGAACCTGGACTGGCGACTCATTTCATACATGATATTTTACATGTTTCAATGCCATTCTCCCAAATCTCCCCGCCCTCTCCCTCTCCCACAGAGTCCATAAGACTGATCTATACATCAGTGTCTCTTTTGCTGTCTCGTACACAGGGTTATTAATACCATCTTTCTAAATTCCATATATATGCGTTAGTATACTGTATTGGTGTTTTTCTTTCTGGCTTACTTCACTCTGTATAATAGGCTCCAGTTTCATCCACCTCATTAGAACTGATTCAAATGTATTCTTTTTAATGGCTGAGTAATACTCCATTGTGTATATGTACCACAGCTTTCTTATCCATTCATCTGCTGATGGGCATCTAGGTTGCTTCCATGTCCTGGCTATTATAAACAGTGCTGCGATGAACATTGGGGTACACGTGTCTCTTTCCCTTCTGGTTTCCTCAGTGTGTATGCCCAGCAGTGGGATTGCTGGATCATAAGGCACTTCTATTTCCAGTTTTTAAAGGAATCTCCACACTGTTCTCCATAGTGGCTGTACTAGCTTGCATTCCCACCAACAGTGTAAGAGGGTTCCCTTTTCTCCACACCCTCTCCAGCATGTATTGCTTGTAGACTTTTGGATCGCAGCCATTCTGACTGGCGTGAAATGGTACCTCATAGTGGTTTTGATTTGCATTTCTCTGATAATGAGTGATGTTGAGCATCTTTTCATGTGTTTGTTAGCCATCTGTATGTCTTCTTTGGAGAAATGTCTATTTAGTTCTTTGGCCCATTTTTTGATTGGGTCATTTATTTTTCTGGAGTTGAGCTGCAGGGGTTGCTTGTATATTTTTGAGATTAGTTGTTTGTCAGTTGCTTCATTTGCTATTATTTTCTCCCATTCTGAAGAAGATGATGCTGTTAAAGTGCTACACTCAATATGTCAGCAAATTTGGAAAACTCAGCAGTGGCCACAGGACTGGAAAAGGTTAGTTTTCATTCCAATCACAAAGAAGGGCAGTGCCAAAGAATGTTTAACTTCTGGACAATTGTGCTTATTTCACAGGCTTGTAAGGTGATGCTCAAGGTAGGCTTTGGCACTAGGTGAACCAGGAACTTCCAGATGTACAAACTGGGTTTAGAAAAGGCAAAGAAACCAGAGATCAAATGGCCAACATTCATTGGATCATAGGGAAAGCAAGGGAATTCTGGAAAAGCATCTACTTCTGCTTCATTGACTACGCTAAAGCCTTTGACTGTGTGGATCACAACAAATTGTGGAAAACTCTTAAATGGGACTACTTAGACCACCTTACTTGTCTCCTGAGAAACCTGTATGTGGGTCAAGAAACAACAGTTAGAACCTTACATGGAACAAATGATTGGTTCAAAATTGGGAAAAGAGTATAAGGTTGTGTATTTTCATCCTGTTTATTTAACTTCTGTGCAGAATATATCATGTGAAATGCTGGGCTGGATGAATCCCAAGCTGGAATCAAGATTGCCAGGAGAAATACCAACAACTTACATATGCAGATGATACTACTCTAATGGCACAAATTGAAGGGAAACTAAAGAGCCTCTTTAGTTCCTCTTTAGAAAGAGGAGAGTGAAAAAGCTGACTGAAAACAACATTCAAAAAACTAAGATCATGGCATCAGGTCTCAGCACTTCTTGGCAAATAGAAGGGGGAAAAGTAGAAGCAGTGACAGATTTTCTTTTCTTGGGCTCCAAAATCACTGTAAACAGTGACTGCAGCCATGTAATTAAGACACTTTCTTCTTGGAAGGAAAGCTATGATAAGCCTAGACAGTGTATTAAAAACAAAGACATCACTTTGTGGACAAAGAGTTATCTAGTCAAAGCTATGGTTTTTCCAGTCGTCATGTATAGATGTGAGAGTTGCACCATAAAGAAGGCTGAGTGCTGAAGAATTGATGCCTGAACTATGGTGCTGGAGAAGACTCTTGAGAGTCTCTTGGACAGCAAGGAGATCAAACCAGTCAATCCAGAGGAAATCAATCCTAAATATTCACTGGAAGGACTCATGCTGAAGCTGAAGCTCCAATACTGTGGCCACCTGATGCAAAGAACTGACTCAATGGAAAAGACCTTAATGCTTGGAAAGATTGAAGGCAAACGGAGAAGAGGGTGGCAGAGGATGAGATGGTTAGATAGCATCATTGACTCAGTGGGCATGAGTTTGAGAACACTCCGGGAGATAGTGAAGGACAGGGAAGCCTGGCATGCTGCAGTTCATGGGGTTGCAAAGTCTGACATGACTTAGCGACTGAACAACAACAACAATCTCTTAGTTTATGGGATGAATATCTGCCATGTTAGCAAACCCTTGCCCACCTTGCAAAGAGAGGTATTAGCTGTGTCTTTTAAAAATCTGAATGGATACAAAGTAACTTCTCAGAGAGATGAGTCCACTTGTGGGTCATTTGCTTTGTGTCTGACAAATGCCTGGCAAATATGGGCCACCACTCCTCTTGAGGGTAGGCACTATTCATTTATCATGGCACGCTTTCCTGCTGGATCAGTTGTGGCCTCAGAGTCTTTGGCACATGGGAAAACAACTTCTTTGTCTGGCTTCAACTATGGTTGATCTTTAATATTTTCATTGTATTAGATAATAATAAAGATCAAAATGTTAGCTGAAACAACAAAGCAGATACCCTAGACTTGGTGTTTTAAAGAAACAAACTCTAAGGAGAGCCATAGGGAATAATTTAATTTTAGAGCTCAAAAGAAATGGGATGAATTTCCAGCATCTCAAGATGATGAAGCTGATGCTCAGAAGACAAGCTGGGTGGGAATTTTGCTTCTGGTAAGGGAGGAAGCACTCATTGCAGCTCTTCCTTGCTCTAAGAACAACTAGAAAAGATGAAGAAAATACATAAAATGCCTCTGTGAAGGCCCTGGAGTGCTACTCAGCCAGCAAAAACTTGAAGGGACAAGGTCCTTAAGAAAAGGAAAAAAAAAAAACAGAAATGAAGTGACATTTGGACTGGTTTTTTCCCTCAAGGAACTTGTAAAAATCTGAACTGTGGCTGAGAGGCTGAGAAGCTCAGCAGAGCTTCCTATAGTTTTATGGGGCATCAAGAACAGAACTGGTGTTTAGAGAGCTGATGATCTAGGCTTCCCAGGTGGCACTAGTTATAAAGAACCCGCTTGCCAATGCAGGAGACCTAAGAGATGTGGGTTCGATCCCTGGGTCAGGAAGATTCCCCTGGAGAAGGAAATGGCAACCCACTCCAGTACTCTTGTCTGGAGAATCCCATGAACAGAGGAGCCTGGCAGGCTACAGCCTAGGCTCTGTAAGTCACAAAGAGTCAGGCACAACTGAAGTGACTTAGCATGCAATGATCTAGGGTCCTGGCAAAAACTCAGGCTGTGGGATGGGACTGTCTAATTACTATATCATAGGAAGTAGAGGATTCTTTAAAAAGTCAGAAGCCCAACTTTAAATCACTTCAGTTTATGATTGGGTAAGGCAATCTGCTGCAATTTAAATGTCTATTAAATTGCTAATATTTGACATTACAAAAATTTAAATTTTTGTCAGTCTAATGAGTAAAAGTGATAGTATTTTTTGTTTGTTTGTTTTATACTTTTTGTTGGCCTGATGTATTTTAGTCATTTACATTTCTTCTGTGAACTCCCATCCTGTTCCATGCCAGCAGTGTAAAACTCTTCTGAGTTTACATTGCTCTGTAGGATTTCTGTTTGTTTTCTGCATGTTAATGCTTTGTTGTAATTTATTATGACTGACTTCTCCCAATCTGTGCTTGTCTTTTAATTTTATTTATGGTTAGTTGTTTTGTTCCCCTTAACTTTTGAAGACCATCAGTTAACTTGTGTGACAGGCAGTTCATTTGTTATAAAGAAAGAAATCTCACTCTCCTTCCTCTGGGTATTGCTTTGAATTACTCCCAGATGGAATTGGAGGACTTCTGGATCAGTGTTCTAATAATGGACAAGGGAGCAGCCAGATGGTCCAGCGATGATAGCACAGCTCATCAATACTAGGCATTTTGGGAGATGAACTGTATTAGAGCCAAAAGCTCTGTGCGAAGGATGAGTCGTGGGCATGACTGGTAGACTGGTAGCATCTGCAATCAACTCTGGTTCCCTTCTGACTCACTGATTAAGGCATAAACGGATTGGGGGGCTATCTCCTTGGCTTTAAGTTCAGAGAAACATTCTTGATAATCAGGGGGTTGGTTTCAGCTGGATACTGGTTTAGCAGAGATAGAGAAGATTATAATGCTGCCTCCAAGGATCCTGCCTTTAGAGACGGAGACCATGTGAGAAACTTATTTTACATTCAGAAAGACCAGGCCTTTTTGCTGCCACTGCTTATGTTCCTTGCTCACAAGGTCTCATAAGGTCTGTGTAAATTTCCCAGATATACCCATAGCCTTGCTTGATGATGGAGTCATGAGTCAGTGGTGGCCGTCACCTCGGGCTGGTGGTGTGTGCGAGTATTTCATGAATAGCAGCCACTACCCCTTATAGCCTTATACACCTGCCTGTTTGTTCAGAGGCAGATTGTCAGCCAAAATAGAATGAGCCTTGTGACACTGCAAGCAAAAAAATAAAGGATTAGCTGTGTAAACGGAAGTCTGCAACAAGACATGATCCTATAAAAACAAGCTAGCCACATGCCTAAAAGCACATGTATAGCATTTCAGCTTTTCAGTTCCCAGACATCATGCACATGCCATAAACCCAGACACAACTACACACACTTATGTAGGCTCATGTCAACTTACTATGCAGTGGTATAGTTACAGTCAGCTATATGCGTTCACATAGAGATACATTATAGCACACACCTGCACAAAACTGCACACATACACTGGTCCATATAACACACAAACCTTGTAAATGCCCTCACACACAGGTACGCACTCAGACACATATACACTCACACACATATACATATACATTCACACACAAATAACCACACACACATTTCATATAATCTTCCTGCTCTACCAGGAACACACACTCTCCCACCTGGAGATCTGGGTGGCATTTGTAATGAAAATGCTCCTAGAGGTTTCCTTCCTGCTGTTTAGCTGCTGAAATTTGTGGCACAAGTAGTGGGAGGGATGCTCAAGTCAGAGTCAGATGACCAGGTGCTCTGATTGGGAGCAGATAGAGTTAAGGTTTGGGTGGTCCTGAAATCCTTGGTTCAGCCTTGTAGCCACTGCCATTCCAGTGGCCGCTATGGAACCTCACACATGGAAGGACTTCAATATTTGTTGAGAAAATCAAGGAATTTGTGATTTACCCCTTAACGCTTTGTCTTTTAAAATTAAAAAACAATTTACTAGAGTAATCTCCTGTCTCTTTCCCCTTGCCTAACTTCAAATAGATGTGCCCAAGGTGATGTGAAGATCTCTTAGACTAAAACCTCCCTGGAGAGCAGAAAACACACATAACTTCTGAAGTCTTTTAAGAATTTAATCAGAGATGCCAAAACCCCCAGAGATCATCTAGTCCAAGGTAATCATTTTATAGTTGAGTGAATTGAGGCCCCGCGATGTTAGGTGGTTTCTCCAAAGTCACACAGCAAGTGGGCAGCAGAACAGGAACAAGAGACTCAACAGCCTGATTCCTGGGATCTACATTTTTCAGTTTGATTGGACATGAGTGATTTTATGCCAGGGAATGACTCTTTGATAAGAATGTTAAGAAAACAAAGACTTACTTGTAATATAGACTATATTACAGTAGTCTATGAGGAATTACACTGGTTTGGGTAGAGCATTGCTATATTTGATTAAATCTTGCCTATGCTATCACACTGGTAGTATTTCAACTAATAATGTTTAACCGCGTGACTTTAGATGTGATGAAAGGCATCTCTGTCATACTATTTTTATAACTTTGGACTCTGATTTTCTTAGCATATGGGATCCTTGACTATTCCATGGCTGTTTGCATCTGCCTGGTAGATATTAGAGCAATCTCAGGTTTACAATGGTTTTTAGCCTTGCCCGGCTTAATGGATATATATAACTAGTGCCGGCAACCATCATTTCATTAGAGCAACAAAACCACTAACAGTCTCATTAACTTTGAAGAAATTAGATTTGCTTTAGAACATTGACCTTTATTTAGCAGTGATGGATGATATTATCATATGTTTCCTGTCACTTCATCAACTGGAGTTTGACTTTTTCTTGTTTTGTTATTTAAGGCATTTGTATTTCTTTAGAGTAGGCTTCTGATTTTTATATAATTTTTGAGCTGCGTTAGGTTTAGACATCTCACTCTAGCCTATGTCCAGGAGATTTACTTGGAAATGGTAGAATGTTTACGTGAATTGCATTGCATAACTTTTCCAAACAACGTATAAGTGTGCTGTGTATTTGTCTTTGCATAGTCATGCTTATTCCATAAGCAATATAATAAACTTCCATGTAAAGCATATAAAATTTGAATACACAGTGTGAATGCACAAATCTGGTGGCTATTAACAGCTATTACCCTCACTTGAACTACTGTGCCGTCCCAGTGTTAAATAAAAAAGATAATTTAAAATACACCATGATATAGTGAATACTGACAGTGGTTGTTAGTGTGATGAAGTCATGGGGAATTTTTCTATTTTCTAAATGTTCTATACTCTTTAATACTGAAAAGAACACATTTATTATTTTAAAAGAAAGGCAAATGAGAAGACAATAAAACACGATGCTGAGAAACACGTTTGTAAAAATCCCCCAAGTTGAAGTTACCATGTGGAGATGTGTGAATGTCATTACGGTATTTGCCCCTTATTGATGTTCTGTTTTCACAAAGGGGACCACCAACTGATGGTGGTCCTTTACTGCTCTTCATAAAGTTTTATCTTTTTATTTTTTATTTTATATAATAGCTTTTCTCTCTCCTTCTTCCTTTCCCTCTCTTAACACATGGCTTCTTGCTTTGCTTCTTATGGTGGTTTGGTGTCATTTGTTGTAAGATGTCATCCACTGGCTATCAGTTCTGAGATAATGAGATAACGTACCTTACACTAAGGTATGTTTTAATTATGATATGAGGTAATGTAACATTATGATACATCACCTTTAAAAAATTCAAAGTTAAAATATAAAACATAGCCAATATTTTATCATAACTGTAAATGGAAAGAAACCTCTAAAAATTGTATAACAGTTTAAAATTTTTTTAAATGGACTTAAAAATTAATTTGGGGTTAAAAAGAATCAGATAAAATTTCAAAATATAATAAACACTTCTTTCATTCATTCAAAAAATATTGTTATATATTGCAAATAAATAAGTGAGATGGATGTCGGTGTTAGTGGAAAGTCTGAGGCTCTAATATCCAGCAGGAAGGACTTACACTTGGATTTTACCAAGCTTGATTGTGCTGCTGAAATGATTTATCTCATTTCTCATCTCCTGATAGAGTGAAACAGCTTCTATGAATAGTTTTTATGCCATAGATCAATGAATTTTTAGGTTTCTTTTGCTAGTTAAATGTTTCTATCAAATATCCTTATTCATGCAGGAAATGATTCCTTTTTATACTTTGTCCAGGAAAAATGATGCTAAGTATCCTTTGAAAATACAGGTGCAAAGACTCACCCATAGGAACAGAATTAAATCTATATCAGTTTTATACATGTGTGCTGTGTGTGTGTGTATTCACACACATCTGCATCAGTGGATGCCGATGGAACTTCTATCTGTGGAACTTCTATCAGGGGATGCCACCAAGGAGACTCAACTTTAGGTATTGAGGATACAACTGAACAGTGCTAAGGAAAACCTTTCATGCTATCATTTGTGAATGTTTCTATTCTCATGGCATGCTCTCATGGATAAGCTAATGATGACTTTTAATTTTCAGGTTCAGAAATGACAATTATTTAAGCCTTGTGCAAATTTAACCCATATACTCTACTTGCTCACTTCCTTCCTAAATCCTACTTGCCAGCTTATGATGGGAACAAATTTTAGAGACCAGAGTTATCATTTTTATTTCATATCTTCTTTTAGAGAATTCTTTACATTTTAATTACTTTTATTTTTTCTAAATACTGGATGTAACTACTGGTTAGAGAAGGGGCTAAGGAAGTTTTCCTGAAATGATCTCTCTCCTAATGGTATATCTTAGCCTTATTGAAAAGCAGCCTCAGTTTTGCAATGAACACATAATACTTTCATCATTTCAGAAAAAGGAGATATTTTAAAAGTGTGTATCTATACAATACAAAAAGGGCAAGGTTTAATCTTTCTTTGCATTCTAGTTAAGCAATCCTCTTCTCCAAGTGTGCTAGGAAATGCCATGTTCAAGAAGCCCCTCCTGGATCAAGATGGGTTGGGGAGAGGGAATAAGCAAAAGGCAGAACAATGGGCCTCTTCTGGTCTTACTAGAGAAAATGCTTAAGGCAGTTAGAGGAACTGGGTAGAGAAAGGAAAATAATCTGACACCTTTGTTCACTCCCTCCCTCAGGGTATTTCAGAGAGGGCATCTTACAGAGAAACCTGTGGAAACCTAGTCTCAGGGGAGATTGGCACTGAAGTGGATAGGTCTGAGGCAGTGATGGCCACCCACTGGGTTCTTTGTTCTCATTATACGTGGGTCGTCAGGTTCTCTCCATCTCCCTTCCTCCCTCCCTCTTTCCTCTCTCTCACACACACAAACCAAGATTTCCAAAGTCTTCATGTACATCCTATTCATAGACTAAAAATTCAACCAAGAGAATATAACCACAATCTGTGTTAGGTAATACTGAAACACAGGAGTAACAAAGGTAAAAATAAATATAAATAAAAAATTTAAAAAGAAAACCACTACTGGAGCATGTGGGAAGAGAGGTACCTTTTTAATAAATACATAAATTATAGTTATTTAATTTAGAAACCACCAATAACTCCAGTGTTTCTGGAACGCAGACTTATCACCTCTAGAATCAGTTACATGACCTTGATAAAGAAGAGAAATTCCTTATTCTTTTGGGTCTTATGAGTTATTGTTATAATTAGTAAGGCCAAAGGACTATAATAAAACATTCTTTGAATATTAAAATAATTATTTCAAAGCCTATATTAAGCCTTGCAAATTTTAGGCAAGTTATTGTATCTGAAATTTTGCCTAAAATATACACTGTCGTGAGTAATGTGTTGCCATGAAAGCTTTTGGATTAAAAAAATGAACTTTAGGTATTAGAATATTTGATTTACTAGATTTTGGCTCCTCTCCTACCTCTTCCTCTTGCTAAACATTCAGACTGAGACTTTACTATGATTATCTAATCTTACCCATTCTTGGAAGTTCAGTTGCTGAAAATAAAGAGGAAGGAGACCCTCCTAGATTGTTCTAGTGCATATTTGGCTCTGAATTAAATGAACATTTAAATCTCGAAGATTTTCAGTTAATGTTGAATTTGGCTGGATATCCTGTGGTTATAACATCTTAAGCCTTTAAAAATACATGGGTTCTCAAATAGCGATATGCTTTTTTCCTGATTTTTTTCCCAACTAGCATTTTGTTATGACTCTCACTGTCTACATCAAACAAATTTTATGCAGTTTACAATGCTTATAGCATACGGTTGCCACCTACAAGTACTCTGTGTGCCTTAGCAGACAGCCACGTGCAACACTGAAGAACGATTTCTTGGATGAGTAGTAGAGAATCTTGCTTCTATCCATTTTTCTACTTTCAAGGTAGGACTGGGCTAGATGTTTTTTCCTCTTCCTCCCTTTCTCTCTTCCTTTTTCCTACCTCTCTCTCTTCTTTTCCTATTTCTCTGTTGCAGTCTCTCTTTACTACAGATACAGTAATTCATGCTGTCAGTATTATTAGAGGTTCTTATTATGCAATGATAATGTCATACTCATGTAGACAACCCCAGGTGTTTCTAGCTTTTGCATCTCCTGAATCTTCACCTATTTTTCAAATCATTTTGAGTAGGAATCCATTTGTCTTTTGCTTTGTACTTCTGGCTGTACAGTATTCATTAAAGCAGAAAATGTGTTAGCTTGTACACCTCATCACTCATATTGAGACCCTGTGTAGGTTTCTGTTTCAGAAGAATAATAGCTTTTACTAAGCCATAATTGAGATGAGGGCTGAGTGTAATTTTCTGCTGCAAAGGAGAGGATTGGAAAGAAGGAGCAGAAGCTCTGAGAATTTAGACCACGAAAGTGACAGCAGGAGGTAGTGGGGAACCCTCTGGAGAGAGTGGTAGACACTCTCTCAGGGAGGCAACTGACGAGTTGGCAGGGTCATGTGAATATGGTCTCCTGAGACCTCTAGCTCAGAGTGGGGGAGGGGGGAGCGGGGATCAGAGCATAGTGTCTCAGTCTGAGGGCCCTCAATGCCTCCACCCCCTAGTTCCCTTTCCCACTTCCAACTCTTTCCTTGTAGGAAGCTGCCTCACCACATGAGCACATTGCAAAGCAATGGGCTGAGTTGTGTAGGAGAAGCAGATGGAAGAGGTGAGCAGTCCACTACTGTGATTGTTCCCCCCCTTTTAGGGCCTCTTTTGGCTATCTTTGTGTCCACACACTCTCTATAGCCTTGCAGTCTAACTCAACTGCTGTTCTGTCACTTAATCCGTTGGCTGAATTTATTGACCTATCATTGGGTTACTTATTTTTACCCAACATTACATGGCCTAATATTTGTGTTCTGAACCTATTTCTGATTCACAGAACATTAATCTACTGTAGTCCCAAGTGCAAGTAAGAGATAATTTTTTTTGATTAGCATCTAAATATTTTGCATGAGAGAAAGCCAAAAAGAGGTAAGAGAAATGTGTATGCAATATTTGCTTGCATACATGTATATAAAATATGCATGCATATATGTGCATAGACACATATATGTATATATTCACACATATACATTATAAGCATACATACATATGCATATATTATTATATGTATATAATGTCTAACTGGAAACTGATCATCCATTTAACTTACTGTGGAACTTACTAAACTCTATGGAAATAAAGCATTACATTTTCAGTATTTATGTAGTGGAAGTCTTTAAACACCAAATCTTACTGTTGATTAAGAAATTGAATTCAGTACCATCTTAATGGCAAATTAATATAGATTTGCTATGCTGTATGTTTTGTTGTCATTTGCGAAAATTATACTATCAACCAACGTTAAACAGAAAAGCTCCAAGTCAATTATAAATTGAGAACAAATAGCAAAGGCTGCAGATACTTTACATAATATTTAAAACTGTATTGATTCTAATTAAGCCTCTTCCATTAGACCTCCCTAGCCCTTAATGCCTCCTTCAGGAGATAATCCGTTACCACGATGATGGAAAGTCAGGAAGAACAGCCTCCAAAGGCAGAGGAGTCTTAGTCTACTCCTTCCAGATTGGTGTCAGCCACTTTGGGCAGTGGGGGTCCACCTGAGGCCCCTCCCGGCAGCCCCTCTGCTGTTGGTGGGGGCTGTGTCATGGGCTCACATCCAGACTCCCTAGCTGGCAGGTGTGCTCCCACTGCAGGTGGTGGGGCGGAACATTTGGCCTCCATCACACATAAGAAGGTCTCAGCTGGGGGCTCCAGGGCTTGACCGGAAGTCGCTGCCTCAGGCTTCCGGGACTGCCCGTTCACTTCCATCACCGGTAGCGAGGCCTCGGCTGTGGGCTCCTGGGCCTGACCTGGAGCTGCCTCCGGCTTCCAGGGCTGCTCATTGGCCTTCACCACCGGTAGGGGGGGCTTGGCTGGGGCCTTCGGGGCCTGACTGGAAGCTGCTGCCTCTGGCTTGCGGTTCTGCTGATCAGCCGGTGCTGCACCAGGGAGACCATCGTCTTGGGCCTCAGCTCCTGTCTCTGCTCTCAGGGTAGGTTCTGTCTCACTGACTCTCTTGCCCTCAGCTTGAGGATTTGGGGGAGGCAGGGGTATTTCTGAATGGCATGCGGGACTCAGAGGAGCTTGTTCCAGCCCCCTGAGGGCCGTGTCGCAGTCCCCTGGAGGACTGTCGACCTCTGGGTGGATTTCTTTGGATACGTCAAGGGTTGACTCTGGACAATGCATTATCATGAAGGCCGCCGCGAGATTTTGCACAGCCTTGTGAACGTTGTTGGCTTCCTCTGCGTCAGCCTCTTCATTCACAGAGGTGTTTGGCTCGTCATCAGAGGTGTGCTGACCTTGATCATCCTTTTCAGGCATTTTTGCTTCTCTGATTTTTTTATAGAGTTCATTTCTCTCTTCTTGTAAAGCTCGACAGAGGTTCTCTAACCTTCCAATTTTCATCACGAAGCACTCATATTCTTTAGCTCTCAATGCTTTCTGTGATTTAAATACACACAAACAAAAGGGTAGGAAAAGTAAAACTGCCAGGTTTTACTGGAGTAAAGTAAAATGCTCTCTGGAGACAATCAAAATCATTAATCCAGGAATTTGTCTGTTAGGCTCTGACCACAGGGTGGTGGCTGAACAGATCCTTGGTCAGGGACATCACTTCTATTTTTGCATTATGTTGGAGACTTTGATAGAATTTTAATCCACTTTTTTTTTTTAAGGAAAGAAAGATAGCAAAGCTTCTTTCTGCTTCAGTCTAAGGCTTCTAAAAATCTTAAAATAGATGCATTTTCTGCTTCTAAGACTTAGAAGGAATAAGCAGAGGCTTGCGGCAAAATGACTGAGATGGACTGGGATTTGGCGGTCAGCAACGCCTTATCTGTCCCATAGATAAACGGCTATATGCTAATCCAGCAACTGTTTGATTTCTGTTTATGAATAATAAGCACATCTCTTTGGAATTGGTTGTAGTTTGGGATGAATTGTTAAAATAGTAATTATATCCAGAGAAAGTAACCACACTCTTTCATGATGCTGCTCAAACTATTCAGTTCTCCTTTTCTCTAGAAATGTTGGTGTGTTTGTGCATGGAATCATCTTACTTCTCCACCCCGCCCCCCCACCCTTCTGCTTTGTGCTACTCTGTACCTTTTAAGACTTTTTTTTTCACCTGTAAGCCCTGCCTCTCATGTTAAGGGTCATGTATCTTTGCTTTTTATGATCTCAAAACCTCCAGAGCCTGATGTAGTATCAGTATTTAAATGCCTGTTGGAGGAATTAAACAATGCACATGCACATCTGTCTGTAAATTAGCACATACCCTGGGTGCTTGGGCTGGTGTTTTCTCTCAGTATGCTTGAATCAATTAATAAATTTATTCTGCATATGTTATGTGTCCGGCACCAGGGAAATTCAAAGACAGGTAAAACACTCATCCTAGCTTTGAGGAATTCACAGTCCAGCAGGTGTGGTGCTGTCTTGGGCACAGCTTTGGAATCAACAAGTAGGCATGTGACTTAGGGTCACAATGCTCTTTGAGTCTGGACCCAACTCTAAATTACTTTTGCTCTGATTATTTTTTATTAGAGTATCATATACCACACCCTAGAAAAAACTCAGCTCTTCAGAGGTCATCATTTGTGCTATTAGGGCATAATTATTTTCTGAGTATGAATGTATTGACAAGGGATGATAAGCAAAGGGAAAAAGTTCCTCACCTCTTCAATCATGTCCAACAGAGCTTTGTTACAGTTCTCAAACCGAGCTTTCCATGTGGCTGTGTCCTTTTCCAGCTTCTTCATTTTCTTAGTGGTCTACAGAAATTATAGTGTTTTAATGTTAATTCTGAACAGTTAATATATCAGAGAAACTATCAGTTCCATATGTGACATCAAGAAAAAGTCCTTTCATTACTAGGTGCTGAAGCAAGCAAAAATCCAATGTCAAGGAATGAAGATTGAGTGGAAAGAGTCATGATTTATTTCTGAAGCATCTAAGTCAGTGGTGAACAAACTTATTTGCACCAGAGCCAGTTCAGGAGAAAGAAAACTACTTAAGTCCTTCCTTTTTTGTCATTGTGTTTTCTTTTGTTTAAAAGTAAAAATAACTTTATTGAGTTCCAAGAATAAGCTTGAAATTTAGATTATTTACTGTATTGAATGCAAGACTGTTAATGAGAAAGTTGGACCAGCTTTTTTGCTATTAAAATGTTGATAGTATCTGGGCACATTTGAGAAGTAGCCACAAAAAGGCAACTTTCAGTTTTCTCAGCTTTCGTATTTGCAGAGTGCAGTAAGATTCACAGAATGTGATTACATGCATTATTCATTTCATCCTTGAGACAGTCCCCCAAGGAAGGTTGTTTTCACCTCTACTTTATAAATGGGGAAACTAAGGTTCAGAGAGATGGAGTAATGATTCAGGTGAGTTTTCAGAGGAGTAGGGCTGGAGTCATTTCCATTTAATGCAACATATGCAGAGTGCCTGCTGGTGGCTAGGCAGAGGCTGGGTGTAGGGTATACAGAAATGAATAAAATGCAACCTAGCTTTTGCAAATCTGAAACTACTCTGCATTCCTGGTTATAGGATCTCCTCTCTGTTTGGATGATGGGAAGGACAGGGCTTGTATTCAGGGACAGTTACCCTGGATTAACTACACATGGTCACTGGTTGCTTCATGCTAAAAAGCCTAAGGTTGGGTCTGCTTGGAGGCCCAAGTTATTGGCTTCTGGGCTCTGTAGAGAAACTACATGAGCCTCCAGTGCTTTTTTATTTTCATCATTTCTTAACTGAGTTAATAGTTTATTAACTTTTTTAATGTCATCAGCCCCTTTAGGAATTTAATGAAATCTATGAAAAGTAGAGAAGGAAATGGCAACCCACTCCAGTATTCTTGCCTGGAGAATCCCAGGGACAGGGGAGCCTGGTGGGCTGCCATCTATGGGGTTGTGCAGAGTCGGACATGACTGAAGCAACTTAGCAGCAATAGCAGCATGGAAAGTGGAAGTGAAAAATAGATTCCAAGGGATTAGATCTGATAGATAAGAGTGCTTGAAGAACTATGGGTGGAGGTTGGTAACATTGTACAGGAGGCGGTGATCAAAACCATCCCCAAGAAGAAGAAATGCAAAAAGACAAAATGATTGTCTGACAAGGCCTTACAAATAGCTGAGAAAAGAAGAGAAGCTAAAGGCAAAGGAGAAAAGGAAAGATATACCCATCTGAATGCAGAGTTTGAAAGAATAGCAAGGAGAGATGAGAAACCTTCCTCAGTGATAATTGCAAAGTAGAGGAAAACAATAGAATGGGAAAGACTAGAGACCTCTTCAAGAAAATTAGAGACACCAAGGGAGCATTTCATATAAAGATGAGCACAATAAAGGACAGAAATGGTATGGACCTAACAGAAGCAGAAGATATTAAGAAGAGGTGGCAAGGATACACAGAAGAACTATACAAAAGAGATCTAATGACTCAGATAGCCGTGATAGTGTGATCACTCACCTAGAGCCAGACATCATCGAGTGTGAAGTCAAGTGGGCTTTAGGAAGCATTGTTTTCCTCTACGAACAAAGCTAGTGGAGGTGATAGAATTCCAGTTGAGCTATTTCAAATTCTAAAAGATGTTAAAGTGCTGTACTCTATGCCAGCAAATCTGGAAAACTCAGTAGTGGCCACAGGACTGGAAAAGGTCAGTTTTCATTCCAATCCCAAAGAAAGGCAATGCCAAAGAATGTTCAAACTACCTCACAATTGCACTCATCTCACACACTAGCAAAGTGATGCTCAAAATTCTCTAAGCCAGACTTCAACAATACATGAACCGAGTACTTCCAGATGTTCAAGCTGGATTTAGAAAAGGCAGAGGAACCAGAGATCTAATTGCCAACATCTGTTGGATCATGGAGAAAGCAAGGGAACTTCAGAAGAACATTATTTTTGCTTCATTGACTATGCTAAAGCTTTTGACTGTTTGGATCACAATAAACTGTGGAAAATTCTGAAAGAGATGGGCATACCAGACCACCTTACCTGCTTCCTGAGAAATCTGTATGCAGGTGAAGAAGCAAGAGTTAGAACTAGACATGGAACAATAGACTTGTTTCAAATTAAGAAAGGAGTACGTCAAGGCCGTATATTGTCACCTTGCTTATTTAACTTCTGTGCAAAGTACATCATGTGAAATGGCTGGGCTGGATGAAGCACAAGCTGGAATCAAGATTGCTGGGAGAAATATCAATAACCTCAGATATGCAGATGACACCCCCTTATGGCAGAAAGTAAAGAGGAACTGAAGAGCCTTTTGATGAAAGTGAAGGAGGAGAGTGAAAAAGCTGGCTTAAAACTCAACATTCAAAAAACAAAGATTATGGCATCCGGTCCTATCACTTCATGACAAATAGATGAGTAAACAATGGAAACAATGAGAGACTTTATTTTCTTGGGCTCCAAAATCACTGCAGATGGTGAGTACGGCCATGAAATTAAGACACTTGCTCCTTGGAAGAAAAGCTATGACCAACCTATACAGCATATTAAAAAGCAGAAGCATTACTTTGCCAACAAAGGTCTGTTTAGTCAAAGCTATGGTTTTTCCAGTAGTCATGTATGGATGTGAGAGTTGGACCATAAAGAAAGCTAGCACTAAAGAATTGATGCTTTTAAACTATGGTGTTGGAGAAGAAGACTCTTGAGTATCCCTTGGACTGCAAGGAGATCAAACCAGTCAATCCTGAAGGAAATCAGTCCTGAATATTCATTGAAAGGACTAATGCTGAAGCTGAAGCTCCAATACTTTGGCCGCCTGATGCAAAGAACTGACTCATTAGCAAAGACCCTGATGGTGGGAAAGATTGAAGGCAGGAATACAACAGAGGATGAGATGGTTGGATGGCATCACTGACTCAATGGACATGAGTTTGAGCAAGCTCTGGGAGTTGGTGATGGACAGAGAAGCCTGGCATGCTACAGCCCATTCGGTGGCAAAGAGTCAGACATGACTGAGCGACGGAACTGAACTGATGGGACTACACCTAAAGATGCAGTATGCATATCATTTTTTCTTTTTTTGCTAATTCTACTAAAAGTCTATAAATGAACTTCAGATAAAAATTTTTGCTCTAATATTTAACTTAATCTTAAAACTATTTAATTTTGAAATAATATTTTTCTACTCTAATGTTTATTCCAAATTAAAACTCTGTAATTAAAAAAAATTTTTTTAAATGGTTGAATCCTTTCTGGAATGGGAAAGTTGTAACTTTTAAGAAATGTTGACCTATTAAGTTTGCTTGTGAATGGTGAAATTTATCATATATGTTTGTGAAATTTTTTTTTAAAAGAATGTTTTCTACAACTTAAAAGAGGTTAATGCTAGTTCCTGTTCAGAAAAACAGTTCTGATGCTGATTTTGTTTTGGGAAAACAATGAATTAAATAAAATTTAAACATTATGTCCAATAATAAAATTAGCAACTTATATTTGTAAAAGTGGACTTCCCTGGTGGCTCAGTGGTAAAGAATTTGCCTACCAATGCAGGAGACATGGGTTTGATCCCTAGGTCAAGAAGATTCCCTGGAGGAGGAAATGACTACCCACAACAGTATTCTTGCCTGGAAAATCTGTGGACAGAGAAGCCTGGTGGGCTATAGCTCATGGGGTTGCAAAAGAGTCTGACATGACTTAGCAACTAAAACAACAACAAACAATACAATTTGTAAAAGACTTTTAAAAAGTTAAAAATCCTTAAAAACACATTAACTTATTTGAACTTCACAATCTTGTGACATAGGCAAGAAAAAATAGCATTTTAATAAGGGAGAAGTTAAGTGAATTGTTTACTGCTACTTGATGAGTAAGAGCATGCCCAGAATTTGAATTCAGACTTCTCATTAAAGATTGTCTTAGTTATATCATATTACATATATTCTCTTCTGAGAATATTCTATGAAATGGTATTTTCTACTCTAACATTCTGTTCTTGCATATTTGTATGAAAGTTTTTTTTAATCATTAGAAGATTTGATATTTTTATTTCAGCATAAACAACATAATATTATATTGCTAGCTCTTTTCTTTTTAAACCTCTCCATGGACTAGAAAAAGAAAATATTCTTCCTCAGGGTGAAAATGTATCCTGGTGTTTTTTGATTCTTCCTAAAATTAATCTGCCAGATATTTAACCAATAAAATACAGCCCAGATCTCATTTGCATGTATAAATGTTTCATTACTTCATGAAATGCACTGAAATATCTTAGTGAGAGAAAAATGAACCCAAAGGAAAATTGCCTGTCAAAATAGAAAATGTCAGTATTTCATGGGAGATAAGCAATACTCACTTTATCCATTTCTTGTTTGAAAGTGGCAAACACCTCATTGCTTTTTGTCAGTGTGCTCTGAAACTCTTCAAACCTTCCAGAGTAGAGAGTAAGCTGTAAACAGGGGAAAGAGTAGGTTTGTTTTAGGCCTGCTTTCCTGTTTTAGGAATGCTTCCAAAACAAAACCACCTGTCGTTGTTTGTTATTTGAAAAGGAAAATGATTTAAGAGAATTCTCAATACAATGTTAGTGATATGTTCAATTCTTTTTACTTTGCGATCAGCCTAGGTCAGTGAGTATGACTGAGGTACTTCTTTAAAGAAAAATGACATAATAAAATGTATCATCACCATTTCATTGTATCATAATTTTTACCAACAAACATTTATTGAGCTCTGACTGAACATAGCAAGGACTATTATGTACAAAAGCATTTAACCTGTATCTGCTGTTTTTGAGGGAATCCCAAAGACAACTTGATTACAGAACAGTGAACACAAAGTACCAAAGTAGTTAAGTACTGATCAGAGAATGAGATAAATGTGGCAGGTGATCATATAAGTCACATTTTTGTAGAGAAGGTGAGCCTTGGGCTTGGTCTTGAGGGAAGGGAGATATGGGCCAGATATGGACTAGGGATACTGCCATTATGTGGTTGTGCCATTATAAGCACGTGTCATTTCCCTTTTTGACATTGTGGTTTTGTGTGTTTTTGAATACAGTGTTCTAGCCAATAGCAGTTAAATGTTCCTTTTCAAGGAAATGAGTTTATTATACCAATTTTTAATAGAAATTATCATTGGAAGGACTGATGCTGAAGCTGAAGCTCCAATAGTTTGGCCACCCAATGCAAAGAACCAGCTCATTGGAAAAGACCCTGATGCTGGGGAAGATTGAAGGCAAAAGGAGAAGGCGGCAGAGAATGACATGGTTAGATAGCATCACCGAGTCAATGGACATGAATTTGAACAAACTCCTGGAGATAATGAAGGACAGGGGAGGGGCCTGGTGGGCTGCAGTCCATGGGGTCGCTAAGTCGGACACGACTGAGCAACTTCACTATCACTTTTCACTTCCATGCTTTGGAGAAGGAAATGGCAACCCACTCCAGTGTTCTTGCCTGGAGAATCCCAAGGATGCGGGAACCTGGAGGGCTGCTGTCTATGGGGTCACACAGAGTCGGACACGACTGAAGCGACTTAGCAGCAGCAGCAGAATGGTTCATTCTCACATGATTCAGAATAGCAGAGGTTTTACTGCAGTACATGGGCTTCCCTTGTGGCTCAGCTGGTAAAGAATCTGCCCGCAATGCGGGAGACCTGGGTTTGATCCCTGGGTTGGGAAGATCCCCTGGAGAAGGGAAAAGGCTACCCACTCCAGTATTCTGGCCTGGAGAATTCCATGGACTGTATGGTCCATCGGGTCGCAAAGAGCTGAGCAACTTTCACTTTACTGCAGTACACGAGAACAGTAAAATAACATAAATCCTTTCATAAGAAACAGATTTTCCAAAGAAAAATCAAAACAACAGCTCATCAGCATTTTGAAATCAGTCATTAACAATGTGAATAGGTGATAAATTTGGGGTAACTCTAGTGGCTTAAAAGTTTTCTCATGATTCCTTGCCATACAGACTGAAAAAGACTGGGTACCGTGTCATCAGGGAATTCACGGCCAGGAAAGCTTTCAGACACATAGTTCAAAGAACAACACAGTTAACCCTTGAACAAAGCAGGGGGTTAGGGGCATTGACCCTCCATGAAGTGCAAAATCTGTGTATCATATATAGTCAGCCCTCTGTATTCCCAGTTCCTCATCTCTGCAGTTCCCTATCCATAGATTCAGTCAATGTCAGATACTGCAGTACTATAGTATTTGCTATTGGAAAAAAAAATCCATACATAATCATCTTCACAGTTCAAATATGTGTTGTTCAAGGGTCAAAACTAACTCATTATGTGCAATGCACTCTTGACATATTCTGTTTAATTTAATAAATCTGTTTCATTTTCTCCACAGACAAGTGGCTAGGATTCACTAAGTTGATTTCAGGGTGCATGAATAAGTCAAGTCCCTCAGTTTGAGGATAAGCCCCTGTGGGACTGCCTGCCTGTGGGAATAACTATCCCAGCTGATCTTCACCTATCACAAAATCCATTCATTTGCATTTTGGACCCAGTCTCCTGTTAACTTCTTTTCCTTACTCTCCTCTTTCTTTTCCCAACTTTTCAGTAATTCCATTAGGATTACAGTGGTTGTATAGATGTGGTCTCCTGAGCTGGTCCTCCCACCCTCTCTTGCAGTCCTATAGCTGCAGGCTGCAGACAAGAGGGGAAGGCGGGCCGTGTGTGCTCTGTTTCACCTGCGCAGCCTTGACAGGGGACTTCCCTGGTGGCTCAGCAGTAAGAATCCGCCTGCAACGCAGGAGACGCAGGAGACATAGGTGAGATTCCTGGGTCAGGAATATCCCCTGGAGAAGGGAATGGCAACCTACTCCAGTATTCTTGCCTGGAAAATTCCATGGACAGAGGAGCCTGGTGGGGTACAGTCCATGGGGTGGCAAAGAGTTGGATATGACTGAAGCGATTGAGCATCCATGCATGCATGCTACCTTGACAAGATCAGCGGGAGCAACCACACCCTCCCCGGCCAGCTATCTTCTTCTTTGGGCTGAGTGTTCTTTTGATGTATAAACTGGGCGGATTTTGTTTTCCTCCTCTATGTTTTCTGTGTCATGGAGATGACAGATACACCAAAGTTCGAGGGATTAGTGTCTCACTTCATCACCACTTTGGCCTTTTTCTAGTGACCCTCAACTTTCTTGTCTTTTAAATTGGGTAAAATACATATAACATTCACTGTCTTAACCATTTTAAGTGTACAGTTCAATATTGTTAAGTAAATTCACATTGTGCAAATGAATTTCCAGAAATTTTCATCATGCAAAACTGAAACTCTGTAACCCAGTAAATGATAGCTCTCCATTTCTTCCTTTCCTTCTAGTGATTTTTTTTATATCCGCTTTTCTTTCTGTTTGACCTTTTTGTCATAGGTGGCAAAATCTGTGTGAACTATACTTTTCTCAGGTAACCAACTCTGACACTCTTTACTTATATACTAACTAAAAATGTACACTTCCTGTTTCCTTTATGGATATTTGGTCGTATTTTCCTTCTCACTTTTATGTTGACATGATGCGTGTCTGATGTGTCATATTCCCTCTTTCACTGTGGTATATCAGAGAAGCATGGAAAGAACATCCAGAGGTCATCCTCAGGATTCCTACCAGAGGCAGAAATAGAAACAAACTACTCTACGGTTAGTAACAACAACTCCTGCTCCAATATTTCACTTTTAAATGGGCTAGGTGGCACATGCATTCTTTTAACTGAGCACAAATTTTGATTCCAACATCACAAGAGAAGACTCTACACATGGACATCACCAGATGGTCAATACTGAAATCAAATTGATTATATTTTGCAGCCAAAGATGGAGAAGCTCTATACAGTCAGCAAAAACAAGATTGGGAGCTGACTGTGGCTCAGATAATGAACTACTTATTGCCAAATTCAGACTTGAAGAAAGTAGGGAAAACCACTAGACCCTTCAGGTATGACCTAAATCAAATCCCTTACGATTATACAGTGGAAGTGAGAAATAGATTCAAGGGATTAAATTGGATAGACAGAGTGCCTGAAGCACTATGGACAGAGGTTCGTGACATTGTACACGAGGCAGTGATCAAGACCATCCGCAAGAAAAAGAAATGCAAAAAGACAAAATGGCTGTCTGAGAAGGCCTTACAAATAGCTGAGAAGAGAGGAGAAACTAAAGGCAAAGGATAAAAGGAAAGATATAACCAGCTGAATGCACAGTTTGAAAGAACAGTAAGGAGAGATAAGAAAGCCTTCCTCAGTGATCAGTACAAAGAAATAGAGGAAAACAATAGAATGGGAAAGGCTAGAGATCTCTTCAAGAAAATTAGAGACATTTCACGTAAAGATGGGCACAATAAAGGACAGAAATGGTAAGGACCTAACAGAAGTAGAAGATATTATGAAAAGATGGCTATGATACACAGAAGAACTATACAAAAGAGATCTTGCTGCTGCTGCTAAGTCGCTTCAGTCGTGTCTGACTCTGTGCAACCCCAATGACTCAGAAAGTCATGATGGTGTGATTACTCACCTAGAGCCAGACATCCTGGAATGCGAAGTCAAGTGCGCTTTAGGAAGCATCACTACAAACAAAGCTAGTGGAGGTGATGGAATTCCAGTTGAGCTATTTCAAATCCTAAAAGATGATGCTGTGATAGTGCTGCACTCAATATGCCAGCAAATTTGGAAAACTCAGCAGTGGCCACAGGACTGGAAAAGGTCAGTTTTCATTCCAATCCCAAAGAAAGGCAATGCCAAAGAATGTTCAAACTACTGCCACAATTGCCTTCATCTCACACACTAGCCAAGTAATGCTCAAAATTCTCCAAGCCAGCCTTCAGCAATACGTGAACTGTGAACTTCCAGATGTTCAAGCTGGATTTAGAAAAGACAGAGGAACCAGAGATCAAATTATCAACATCTGCTGGATCATGGAAAAAGCAAGTGAGTTCCAGAAAAAGATCTTCTTCTGCTTTATTGACTATGCGAAAGCCTTTGACTGTGTGGGTCACAACAAACTGTGGAAAATTCTTAAGGAGATGTGAATCCCAGACCACCTGATTTGCCTCTTGAGAAATCTGTATGCAGGTGAAGAAGCAACAGTTAGAACTGGACATGGAACAACAGACTGGTTCCAAATAGGAAAAGGAGTATGTCAAGGCTGTATATTGTCACCCTGCTTATTTAACTTCTATGCAGAGTCCTGTATATTGTCATTTGCTTATTTAACTTCTATGCAGAGTACTCATGTGAAATGCTGGGCTGAATGAAGCACAAGCTGGAATCAAGATTGCTGGGAGAAATATCAATAACCTCAGATATGCAGATGACACCATCCTTACGGCAGAAAGTGAAGAACTAAAGAGCCTCTTAATGAAAGTGAAAAAGGAGAGTGAAAAAATTGGCTTAAAATTCAACATTCAGAAAACTAAGATCATGGCATCCAGTCCTATCACTTCATGGTACATAGATGGGGAAACAATGGAAGCAGTGAGAGGCTTTACAAAATCACTGCAGATGGTAAGTGCAGCCATGAAATTAAAAGACATTTGCTCCTTGGAAGAAAAGCTATGACAAACCTAGACAGCATATTAAAAAGCAGACATTACTTTACCAACAAAGGTCCGTGTAGTCAAGGCTATGGTTTTTCCAGTAGTCATGTATGGATGTGAGCATTGGAGTATAAAGAAAGCTGAGTGCCGAAGAATTTATGCTTTGGAACCGTGGTGTTGGAGAAGACTCTTGAGAGTCCCTTGGACAGCAAGGAGATCAAACCAGTCAATCCTGAAGGAAATCAGTCCAGAATATTCATTGGAAGGACAGATGCTGAAGCTGAACCTCCAATACTTTGGCCATTTAATGCCAATGACTCATTAGAAAAGACTCTTGATGCTTGGAAAGATTGAAGGCGGGAGGAGAAGGGGACAGCAGAGGATGAGATGTTTGGATGGCATCACCCATGTGATGGTCATGAGTTTGAGTAGACTCCGGAAGTTGGTGATGGACAGGGAGCTTGGTGTGCTACAGTCCATGGGGTCACAAAGAGTCAGACACGACTGAGTGACTGAACTGAACTGATTGAAATTTTAATTACAAATGTTCATAGCATATATGAAACAAAGTTGTCTAGGAATTGTCTTAGCCAACTTAGGTTATTTGGCTTGGAAAGTAATCCAATTATTATTATAGTTGTAGAGAAATCTCCTCTCATCTTAAATAGATACAGTGAGGTCTTCTGAGATTAAAGACTGTGATTACCTGTCTTTAAGAGTTGACTCACTGATCTTTCCCCTTGGATAGTATTTTATGTCTGCAATGCTGTGCTGTGTTGATATTGCTGACTTTCCACATCTACTACCATCTTCAGCCTTATTGATCCAATGAACACTCTATTTGTAGCCACAGTTGTATTCCATTGATCATCTCTGACATTTACTCTATTGCCTTGGTTTGTATAATTGAAAGTCAGACGTCTCTTCCCTAAGTGAGAATCATGCCCCAGACTGGCAAGCTATTGTTTAGGACTGAAAAGTGACTTCCAGCTAGGAAAACACAATCTGTCCTTTATATTGTCTTTGCTCAGACCATAGAAATGGGGACTAAGACGTCTTCCTCCTACTAACCCACTCTTTTAATTGTCAAACCAAAGGACGTGTTTGAGTGCTTTGCAAAATCATCTGTGATAGACTTTGTTTAAGCTGGCTTGAAACTCAACATTCCAAAAACTAAGATCATGGCGTCCAGTCCCATCACTTCATAGCAAATAGAATGGGAAAAAGTGGAATCAATGGTAGATTTTATTTTCTTGGCTCCAAAATCGCTGCAGATGGTGACTCCAGGGATGAAATTAAAGGATGCTTGCTCCTTGGAAGCGGAGATATCACTTTGCTGACAAAGGTCCATCTAATCAAAGCTATTGTTTTTCCAGTAGTCATGTATGGATGTGAGAGTTGGACCATAAAGAAGGCTGCATGCATGCATGGATGTGTGTGAGCTCAGTCGTGTCCAATTCTTTGTGACCCTATAGACTGTAGCCTGTCAGGCTCCTCTGTCCATGGAATTTTCCAGGCAAGAATACTGGAATGGGTTGCCATTTCCTCTTCCAGGGGATCTTCCCAGCCCAGGGATGGAACCCGTGTCTCTTGCATCTTCTACATTAGCAGGTAATTCTTTACCACTGTGCCACCTGGCAAGCCCATAGAAGAGTGCTGAAGAATTGATGCTTTGAAACTGTGGTTCTGGAGCAGACTCTTCAGAGTTCCTTGGACAGCAAGAAGACAAAACCAGTCAATCCTAAAGGAAATCCATCCTGAATATTCATTGGAATGACTGATGCTGAAGCTGGAGCTCTAGTACTTTGGCCACCTGATGTGAAGAGCCAACTTACTGGAAAAGACCCTTATGCTGGGAAAGATTGAGGACAAGAGGAGAAGGGGATGACAGAGGATGGGATGGTTGTATCGCATCGTGGACTCAACGGACATGAGTTTGAGCAAACTCCGGGAGATTGTGAAGGACAGGGAACCTTGGGGTGCTGCAGTTCATGAGGTGGCAAAGAATTGGACATGACTTAGTGACTGAAAAACAACAGACTTTGTTTTTCAAGGTTTAAACTTTAAAAAAATATAGTGTTGATACTTTTCAATAGAAGCTTGTTAAAGCATTATTACATGTAGGGATTCAGGGCCTCCATATTCTTCTTGATGTTTAAGTAATTATTGAAGTTGTGAAAATGCCTTGAAGACAAAAGAGATAGACAAGAGAGGGTCCTTGCAGAGAGAGCCAAGCACCATGGAAAGCAAAGTGATGAAGGAGGCAGGGTTAACTCAGTTTAGTACCATGCTTCTACAGCCCTGGAAATTCTCTGTGTTCATGAACTAGAGCTGAACAGGGTCCTGAGATCATCTTTTCCAGTGGTTCTGAAGCTTTTTGGCAACTAAAGAACTTCTTTGTCTCATCTATCACTAGGTGTGTCCTTAGCCATGAGATAAGAAAGCCTTCCTCAGCGATCAATGCAAAGAAATAGAGGAAAACAACAGAATAGGAAAGACTAGAGATCTCTTCAAGAAAATCAGAGATACCAGGGGAACATTTCATGCAAAGATGGGCTCAATAAAGGACAGAAATGGTATGGACCTAACAGAAGCAGAAGATGTTAAGAAGAGGTGGCAAGAATACACAGAAGAACTGTACAAAAAAGATCTTCATGACCCAGATAATCACTATGGTGTGATCACTCACCTAGAGCCATACATCCTGGAATGCGAAGTCAAGTAAGCCTTAGAAAGCATCACTACGAACAAAGCTAGTGGAGGTGATGGAATTCCAGTTGAGCTCTTTCAGATCCTGAAAGATGATGCTGTGAAAGTGCTGCACTCAATATGCCAGCAAATTTGGAAAACTCAGCAGTGGCCACAGGACTGGAAAAGGTCAGTTTTCATTCCAGTCCCAAAGAAAGGCAATGCCAAAGAATGCTCAAATTACTGCACAATTGCACTCATCTCACAGGCTAGTAAAGTAATGCTCAAAATTCTCCAAGCCTGGCTTTAGCAATATGTGAACTGTGAACTTCCAGATGTTCAAGCTGGTTTTAGAAAAGGCAGAAGAACCAGAGATCAAATTGCCAACATCCACTGGATCATGGAAAAAGCAAGAGAGTTCCAGAAAAACATCATTTCTGCTTTATTGACTATGCCAAAGCCTTTGACTGTGTGGATCACAATAAACTGTGGAAAATTCTGAAAGAGATGGGAATACCAGACCACCTGATCTGCCTCTTGAGAAACCTATATGCATGTCAGGAAGCAACAGTTAGAAGTGGACATGGAACAACAGATTGGTTCCAAATAGGAAAAGGAGTACATCAAGGCTGTATACTGTCACCCTGCTTATTTAACTTATATGCAGAGCATCATGACAAATGCTGGGCTGGAAGAAGCACAAGCTGGAATCAAGATTGCCGGGAGAAATATCAATAACCTCAGATATGCAGATGACACCACCCTTATGGCATAAAGTGAAGAGGAACTAAAAAGCCTCTTGATGAAAGTGAAAGTGGAGAGTGAAAAAGTTGGCTTAAAGTTCAACATTCAGAAAACGAAGATCATGGCATCTGGTCCCATCACTTCGTGCCGAATAGATGGGGAAACAGTGGAAACGGTGTCAGACTTTTTTTGGGGGGGCTCCAAAATCACTGCAGATGGTGACTGCAGCCATGAAAGTAAAAGATGCTTACTCCTTGGCAGGAAAGTTATGACCAACCTAGATAGTGTATTCAAAAGCAGAGATATTACTTTGCCAACAAAGGTCCGTCTAGTCATGGCTATGGTTTTTCTAGTGGTCATGTATGGATGTGAGAGTTGGACTGTGAAGAAGGCTGAGTGCCGAAGAATTGATGCTTTTGAACTGTGGTGTTGGAGAAGACTCTTGAGAGTCCCTTGGACTGCAAGGAGATTCAACCAGTCCATTCTAAAGGAGAGCAGTCCTGGGTGTTCATTGGACGGACTGATGCTGAAGCTGAAACTCCAATACTTTGGCCACCTCATGCGAAGAGTTGATTCATCAGAAAAGACCCTGATGCTGGGAGGGATTGGGGGCAGGAGGAGAAGGAGACGACAGAGAATGAGATGGCTGGATGGCATTACCGACTCGATGCACATGAGTTTGGGTGAACTCCGGGAGTTGGTGACGGACAGGGAGGCCTGGCGTGCTGTGATTCACAGGGTCTCAAAGAATCGGACACGACGGAGCGACTGAACTGAACTGGACTGAGCCCACAAGATAACACTAGTATTAACTCATACACTAACTAGTCGTTAGCATTTTAATTAATATCATTGTTATCATTAGATTGTGAGTTTAATTAGGCAGGCATTTTTGGTTCTTTTATTGAGTAGTATATCTCTAACATGTAGAGCCATGTCAAGCACTTAGATGCTCAGTAAATATTAGTTGAATTAATTATGCTTATTATGGGGCAGACACTGAATTAAGTGCTTTGCATGCATAACCTGAAAACAAACTGCATATATTACATAGACTTATTTTCCTTTTATAAACTGAATCAACTATACGAATAGCTACCATCCATGCTGCTAAGCGAAGCTGTTATATTGTCAAAAACAACTACATTTTACACAGCAGCTGCTGCCTCATATGCTGTTATGTTTTGGAAATACTGAAAAGTAATAGGCTTCCAAGAGGTCAAAGGACTCCAGCTTGGGATCTTAGATACATTGCAGCATCCTTGTTTTATAGACCAGGAAGTTTAGGTCCAGGGAGGTTTAGGTGAATTGTACAGAATCAGACAGCTTCTCAGCAGAAGAGCCATCTGGTCCCTGGACTCAGCCCAGTTTTGAGGATTGAACAAGGAACACTGGCAAGTCTAGACCTTGGTTCCTTCTTTTTCAAACTTGAGGGAGTGGGAAATTAAATCATACCTTTCAGGTTATTAAAGGCCTGTTTTCTGATATCTGCTGAATGAAGCACTCTCTAGCCCAGAGTCTCATGGTATTAATGTATTCTTCATTTAGCATAGAAGAGTAGAGATTGCTTATAACAGATGTTGTGAACACTGAATAGCTTCAAGTACTGTCTGCTGTATACTTCAAGGCTTTGTGCTGTGAATGGGACAGAGATAGAGCCAGAAGCCCTGACTTGATGCTCTGGATTCTCCCCTCCTACCAACCCCTGCCCCCCTACAGTCAGGTCACACCTCCTTCCCCCTGCCTACTTCTGGCTCGGGAACTGTCTCTGCCTGCCACCCACCCCACACCGTGAAATGATGTGCTCTGTGACTGCCTAAAGGGTGATCTTGAGTTTGTAACTTTATAGTTTAATGTTTTAATTCTGAGTCCTTTGAATCTATTAATAGTGAAAAAATATATTTTTCAAATTTCTGTGTAATTAATATTTTAAAACTGTTTGGTATATTAGTGGGGAAACAAGTCATCATTGTGTTTGGTAAACACATTGGAAAAGTGTTCTTTAGGAAGGTTAGAAATCAAAATGTTATCTTTGTTTTTGTCTATGCAGTGATGTAATTTGTGATTTTGCTTCTTTTAAATTAAAAAAAAATGTACAAATATTCATTGAACTTGTTCATTCATACAATGAATAATTTTTTAATATTTACAATGGACAAGTATTCAGCAGTCAGAACATTAACATTTATAAGTGAAATATTCAAATCTTAAATTAATGCTGCCCTTTTTCTCGCTTTTGGTGAATTTTCACTGTGTGATTTTATAGTCCCTTTAGCAAGTGGGCATTTCTCCCAGCTGGGGAACTAGGACTCTGTGGCTCAGCCTGTGGCACGATGAGCAGAGCCCCAAGGGCCCCAGAAAGATGGGAGAAGTCTGGCTTTCCTCCAGAGCCAGCTGTTGCATAACCTTTATTTTTGAGCCTGCAATACGAATTCCTATAGTCTAATCAAAATACACTCATAACAACATGAAACCAAATAAAAATGATTTCTAACTTGTCCACCATTTCTAATCATTCAGCACTGGCAAGGCCAGCACGACTCTGTTTTGCTGACTCTATTTTTCTAATTTCCTTTTATTGTGAATAATATCAAACAAGTAAGGACATTTTCAGTATTGGGAATTATAGATGGTGCATTTGAACAGGTTCCATCAATCCTTACCTTCACAGGTTAATGGGGGAGGAGGGAGAGAGGACCTGTGAACAGATGGGTGAGGACCTGGCCACCAGCCTATCCTGGTTGACCCTCATTTGTATGTCAGCAGACCTTTTGACCAGAAGTTGTTGGTGCAGAGCATTTATTTTTCTTAGATATAACATTGTGCCTTTATTTTTACTTAAAAATAGTAAATATGAAGTTATTCTTCATTTCTAACTCCTGCCCCCACTTCCCCTCCCACGTGGAAGGCCTTGTGTGGACTCCCTTTGGTTCACAGCAAGGAAGACACACTGCATGCACTGTTGTACCCCTACTTCACCTGAGCCTGCAGGACTGTCTCTTGTTCCTTCAGCACTTTAGCCTGAAGTTTCCACTCTGCTGCCTGGTTCAGCAGCTGTAAGGAGAGAGAAGGCATGGAAAGATCGTCAAATTGTCTTTTAAATTACCGTTTATTGTGACTCCTGTGTAAACTTAATTGCTTGCTAAATAATCTTCTTAAGTAATTTTTGGGGAACTTTATAATCTCAGAAAACTAACAAAACAACTAGTTTTAAAGGTCTTATTCTCAGCTAAAAATTAGTGATTCTAATGGGAAGAAAAAACAGGAAAGAAAGTCTCCAACTCAAGCATGAATCACACAAAATTCTGGACCCCTCTGTAGCAATTCTGCCCAGCTATCATTCAACCTCTGCTTGAACATTTTCAGATTATCCTTACCTGGGGCATTGTTGTGAGCAACTGTTCCTTTGTATTAAACCTAACTGTTCAAGCAGTTAGTTATTGTTTTTTTAAAAAAAACAATAGTGCTAGAACTGGAAGACCTAAGATATTTAATTTGTAAAGCAGCTTGATTGGATAATCCTCTTGAGTTTTACAACTTTCTTCCAGTCTTTTATATCTGCTTGCATCCAACTTGACAATTTTTTTTTTTCTATTTGCCTACATCTAGGCTTTCAAAGCATTAAAGCATAGTTTTTATAGAAACAACTTTTTGACACTTATTTCATGAGTTTATATATTATTCTGTTGATTCACATAATGCAAAACCAAGGATAACTGGGAAAAGAGTTGGGAGCAAAGATCTGACTCTTGGTCTTCGCTTAGGCAACCATCTTCAGATACTGCAGAGTGGCTAACTCACCCCAGGATCCAACATGCTGTGGGCCTCTGTCAGTATGCTTACAGAGAATGGTGAACGTCATGGATAACCCAGTCAGTCAGTCAGGTGGCTGTCAGTTAAGAAGTTTCTATTTTATTTCAAGATAGGCTGATAGAAATTTTTTCCTTTTTGTTAATCCATATATTTAAAAAAATGTCCATTTTTGTTATTGGAACCAAAAATAATAAAATCATTATTTTTAAAAACTTGGAGGCATCTTTTCCCTTATCCGAGTTAGTCTTGACCTCTCCATTTATAAAAGGGGGTTATGGTACGGACCTAACAGAAGCAGAAGATATTAAGAAGAGATGGCAAGAATACACAGAAGAACTGTACAAAAAAGATCTTCATGACCCAGATAATCATTATGGTGTGATCACTGACCTAGAGCCAGGCATCCTGGAATGTGAAGTCAAGTGGGCCTTAGAAAGCATCACTACGAACAAAGCTAGTGGAGGTGATGGAATTCCAGTTGAGCTCTTTCAAATCCTGAAAGATGATGCTGTGAAAGTGCTGCCCTCAATATGCCAGCAAATTTGGAAAACTCAGCAGTGGCCACAGGACTAGAAAAGGTCAGTTTTCATTCCAGTCCCAAAGAAAGGCAATGCCAAAGAAAGCTCAAACTACTGCACAATTGTACTCATCTCACACGCTAGTAAAGTAATGCTCAAAATTCTCCAAGCCAGGCTTCAGCAATATGTGAACCGTGACCTTCCAGATGTTCAAGCTGGTTTTAGAAAAGGCAAAGGAACCAGAGATCAAATTGCCAACATCCACTGGATCATGGAAAAAGCAAGACAGTTCCAGAAAAGCATCTATTTCTGCTTTATTGACTATGCCAAAGCCTTTGACTGTGTGGATTATAATAAACTGTGGAAAATTCTGAAAGAGATGGGAATACCAGACCACCTGATCTGCCTCTTGAGAAATCTGTATGCATGTCAGGAAGCAACAGTTAGAACTGGACATGGAACAACAGACTGGTTCCAAATAGGAAAAGGAGTTCGTCAAGGCTGTATATTGTCACCCTGCTTATATGCGGAGTACATCATGAGAAACGCTGGGCAGGAAGAAGTACAAGCTGGAATGAAGATTGCCGGGAGAAATACCAATAACCTCAGATATGCAGATGACACCATCCTTATGGCAGAAAGTGAAGAAGAACTAATGAGCTTCTTGAAAGTGAAAGAGGAGAGTGAAAATGTTGGCTTTAAGCTCAACATTCAGAAAATGAAGATCATGGCATCCAGTCCCATCACTTCATGGGAAATAGATGGGGAAACAGTGGAAACAGTGTCAGACTTTATTTTTTGGGGCTCCAAAATCACTGCAGATGGTGATTGCAGCCATGAAGTTAAAAGATGCTTACTCCTTGGCAGGAAAGTTATGACTAAACTAGATAGCATATTAAAAAACAGAGATATTACTTTGTCAACAAAGGTTCGTCTAGTCAAGGCTATGGTTTTTCCGGTAGTCATGTATGGATGTGAGTTGGACTATAAAGAAAGCTGAGTGCCGAAGAATTGATGTTTTTGAACTGTGGTGTTGGAGAAGACTCTTGAGAGTCCCTTGGACTATAGGGAGATCCAACCAGTCCATCCTAAGGGAGATCAGTCCTGGGTGTTCATTGGAAGGACTGATGTTGAAGCTGAAATTCCAATACTTTGGCCACCAGATGCGAAGAACTGACTCATTTGAAAAGACCCTAATGCTGGGAAAGATTGAGGGCAGGAGGAGAAGGGGACGACAGAGGATGAGATGGTTGGATAAGCATCACTGACTCAATGGACATGAGTTTGGGTAAACTCCAGGAGTTAGTGATGGGAGGCCTGGCACGCTGCAGTTCATGGGGTCGCAAAGAGTCAGACACGACTGAACTGAACTGAACCTTTCTGTGACTTATATCTGCTGTTCTGCTAAATTGCTGCAGGAAAAGAGGGCATCATTTTAGTTTCTTGGTAAGATCGAGTTACTCCATGTCTGTCCCCTAGTCTCTCTCACAAGAATCTTTGCCTGATTGTTCCTCTGTTGTGCCTCATATATTAAATCCAAAGGTACTGATGTTCTATAGGAAGCATAGTTTACCTGAGGATAATTACATCTAAATAATAAATAAATGCTTTATTTCTTACTTTGAGAGCTAGATTGTAAATGGATTTAATAAATTAATCTTTAAGAGCACATGGAGATTTGATTGTAATTATGCAGTGCCCACCAGGTTATATTTTCCAAAATCCATTCTTTTGTTGTCATGTTTGAAAACCAAAGTTTAAAAAAAATTACTATTCTGACAAACTGAAGTGATTCCAGTCTGATTTTAGGTAAACGCAAGGCTTGTGATCAGTTGTTAAATGGCCAAATCTGAATGACTGGTTGGTTGTCTCTCCCCAGCAGCAGATACATGCTTTAACTCATGCCTCTGAAACACACCTCTGAGTGTGATGTACTATCACAGAGCTTGGGATCTGGGGACAGATGTACTGGAGATGTGGCCAGCATACCCCGGTCACTTAGCAGTGTGTGACCTTAAGCAAGTCACATATCCTTTTATGGGCCTCAATTCTCTCATCTGTTTTGGAGTGTTTAGGGTTAATAAGATATCAGTAAAAGATACCACTTGGTTTCTTAAACCAAAACTCAGGAGTCATCCTTGATTCTTCTGTTTCTTCACTGTCACCATCTTCCAGTTCAAAGCATGGCTTGTTGGTTTTATGTTAAAAACTTAACTTTTATCCATGTCCAGCTCTTCTTCTCCACTGCCACTTCCCCAGTCAAAGCCATCATCAGATCTTGCCCAGATTGCTGCCTAGCTGTCTTGCCCTTCTCTAGTTCACTTTCTACCTATCAGCCAAAGTCACTTTTTACAGATGCAAAGCAGATCCTGTCACTTCCTTTGCTAAAACTACCCAGTACTTTCCCATTATATTTAGAATAAAATTCAAACTATATGTCAAGCAATACAGTTTGCCCCTTGCTTACCTCTACAGTTTCATTTTGAAATTTTCTCCCATTGGGGCACCTACTCTTGCTACCCTGACCTCCTATTTCTGGAGGATGTCAAGCTGGTTCCAGCATTAGGACCTTCGTCTCTGCTACAGACACTGCTGCTGGGGCCCTCGTCTCTGACTCCCTGATCATCAGGAAGGGAGCAACTCAAGCATCCTCTGCTCCAGGAGGCCCACCAAGTCACCCAGTCTAAAGGAGGCCTCCTCTTTCTGCCCCTTTGAGATTCTTCGTTATTTCCCTAGTAGCACTTATTATCTGAAATTATCCTTCTTTGTTTGCTTGCTTATTTATTGCCTTTTTCTTCCAAGTTAGACTCTAGTCTCCATGCTGGGATGTGGACTTCTCCATCTTGTTCACCACTACACGCCAGCACCTAGAATGGAGCATAGCTCATGAACGGTGCCTGCCAAAGGTTTGGTGAATGGATGCATGATACAGTGTTACAGTGATAGGTACAGTGTTTCCTCCTGGGCCGGCCAGTGTCATTCTCCAGGGAAGCTTAGGCTCTTCCTCCATCAGTCTAGTGCTCTATGACCATTACCAAAAACATCTCAGGGGTTCTCTGACCCCAAGACAGACCAGACAAGCACATAGATGCATAAGATAAATACATATTCCTTTTCGCGTTTGTGTCGCTCCTCTGCTTCCTTCATCATTTCTTGTGCCTGCTCAAGTTTAGCATCCACTAGCTTCTGCTGCAGTTCTCTGTGTTTAAATATTTTGTCGAGGTGCTGAGGAAAAATAAAGTGCACATATCAAGTTGAGTTACTGTGCTGACAAACGTGTGTAAAAAAGTAATATTGATATAAACATGCGTTCTCTAGGTTTTAAGAGTTAAAAAGAGGGGGAATAAAGGCATTGGCATCACTTATGCTTTTATACAAAAGTCATAAATTGGTGGAGTCTCCTGCATTTTGCACTACATGAAAGTAGCTACGAAAGGTGGAGGTGCCAGAGTCCAGCAATGCAACGCCAAAAGGTCCCAACAGTAGTTTTCTAAATGTGCCAACTATTAGATGTGGCACTAGTTATTACTCTAGGCTCCAGAGACAGTGATGTATATCACAAGGGCTGTAGCAATATCACTTGGTATTCTGGCTCTTTCTGTGAATATAAAATCACATTTAATCACAATATGAATTCAGTTTATCATGGTGAATTCTCTGCATGCTTGCCTCAAGGGTGTGGGGAAGCCTTGAGGTAACAGCCTGTGGCCCTTTGTCTGGGACTGAGGCAGGAGCCCCCTGACATGAACTCTGTTGCTGTGGTGGGCAGGCAAGGCTCAGGTTTGCAGATGAATTGATATGCAAATGTGCTACTGCCTCCTCCACACCTTTTGACCTGTTGACTACCTTGGTAAAATGAAGCTTCCAACTCCACCTCAGGGTGGAGAATTTCTTGGTCATTAGGGGGTCCCACTGGCAAGAGTACATGTGGAATTATACCTTTGGGCCTTACCCAGAACCAGTCCTAGGAATATACAGCTGGTCTACCAGGTCATTCCCATACGTGATCTCTCTGCAGAGTATGGGCACCTTTTTTTTTCTTTTTTTCTTTTTTTAGCTCTTTCCCCTTTTTTTCTTGAACCTCCACTTTGGAGCAGGATTGATCTTTGTGACAAGATAAAATGGTAGCATGGAATTATGGCTTACTGCGAGAAGTTTCTTGATTTACCGAACTGCTATATCAGTTTTTTTTTTTTTTTTCTTGATTAAAGCTTAGCATGTTGCCAGCAGAGCTCCTTTGACTATGTTATATTACATTTTAAGGCAGAGATTTAAAATTTTAAGTGAGATGGGAAAAGGGATATGACATATCAAAATCCAGAGGGGGGCATCTGGAATCTCCAAAACATATTAAATATTAAAGTATAATCTTGGGATAATGAAAGATCTTTATAGTCCCCCAATGTAAACTATTGATAAAAAACTCTTTTGGCTTTTGTGATTGTGGATACATGATTTAATCTTGTAGCTTCTGCTTCACATCTATAAAATGTGGATAATATGTTATTATCTAGTACATAAGATTGTTGAGACAGTTAAATGACATACTGTATGTAAAGTATAATACTTAGCACATTGTTTGGCACAAACTAAGTATAAGTAACAATACCATTATTACTATAATTATTATATATATACTATATAATAGTATATATATTAGTAATATAGTATATGTATGGTAATATATAGTATATTATATATATACTATATAATAGTATATATATTATTATTTGTGCAGTATATACAATGCAGACTTTTAATTTCGATGACATGCTAATTCTTAAGAGGGCATGCATGAAGTATTTCTTGGTTCTGTAGAGAGAGTTGAAAAAAGGCTGAGAAATATTATTTTTTATTTTCAAGGATAAATCCATTCATGTTGTACCCCTTGTTTATTGCCTCTGCTTTGCAGTGATTCTAGTTTTGAAGAAATCCTCTGTGACTTTCAGCCAGGTATTTTGTAATATCATTTGTTTTTATTTTGGCTAGTAAAAGAAGTCCAAACCTAAATATTAATCAGTTGAGAAGGCTGATCATAACTTTGTTATTAACCGACCTCCCAACCTTCACAAACCAGACCCAGATCTATATGCAGTATTTGTAAATTGTCTGATGTGGTTCTCACCTCCTCTCTGAGCTCATACTGATCAATGATGCTTTTTAGTTTCTCTGCGAGCTCTGTGTTCTCCTGACAGAGCTTCATGTTTCGCTCACTCTGCTGCTCAATCTGGGCCTGGATATCCGTCAGGGTGTTCTGGAAATGACTTGTGATCTCCTTCCTTTTCTCTTCTTCCTCACGTGCCCGCTGAAGGGTTTCCTCCTGTAGAGAGAATGCACGCTCTCGTTATGCTGGTTTATAAGTCCCTAGGTTTACAGAACTCAGAGTTTGGTCGATAAAGGGAGAATAGTGTGCAGGCTAAGTAGGATGTATTTCCTCAGTTCCCTAGAGGTAACATTGCTCAGCCCCAACATAAATGTTTGAGCAAAGGTTTCAACTGTGAGTACACGGTCACTCAGAGCAGGTGCAGCAAGGGCCTTGAATTTGATAGCTGGCGATAAATAAACTTGTTTTAAAGTCAACAGGTCCTCTGCTGAGTAAATAAACTGCAGTGTTTCCTAACAGACATGCAGCCTGAAGGTTCTATCTCTTGGTTGTAGCCTAGGAAAAAGGATACTCAGTCTTACTGATTGATGGGATAGATCACGTGTTCCCTTAGTTTGGTACAGAAAGAGGAACAGCAGATCTTATGTTCCTCTGTAAAAATGATGGCATTGTATTCCCCAAGTTTTGTAACTATAAGTGATTACAATATATATTTTTTCTTATTAAAAATAAATGTCATCCAAAAGCTTTTGAAAAGAAAACTAAGATAGCCATATATTAATTACAGCAATTCAAAAGTATCAAAAAATTTTAGAAAATATGCTGGGTATTTTTTGAAGGAACAATCATCCCTTGAGTCACACAGAGTAATTGAAATATTCAGTGTAAATTTTAAATCTGAAAGCAATACGACGTTTCAAATCTTCCTTAACTCTAAAATGAAACATCTAATTTCCCCCTCTTCCACTTTGTTAACATTGAAGAATTGAAAATTAACTTTTATATCATTTCTGTTCTCTTTTCTCCTAAATCAAAATTCCCCTTTCATTGCTAACTACTTACAATGTACCCAAATTTCCCCTGTATCTATATTGAGAATTATTTGCTTTGTGCTTATTCCTGTCATTCTTTTAGAATAAAAGGGTTTAATCTTCTACATACACCAAAGATAGAGACTCTGCTGACAAGTGATACAGACATTTTAGGATCCCTTTAGTTCTGATTAATTTTATTATGAAAGCTTTCTTCATTGTTGGCAAGTAAAATTATACTGCATTTAGTTGCCTATCATGATCAAATTATGTAACAGGATTTTTAAAAAGAAATACTGATTGAAACAAGTAATTGTGCAAGTCTTTATTATGATAGTAGAATAATGTGATCAAAATAAAAGCTGATGCTGGAAATACATGCTCTGGAAATATTTTAATTTATCATTAGATATCCCCTTTCTTCTACAATATTGATATATTTTCTAACTCTGACTCCTGGTATCGGAATCACAATTTGTTCATGGTATAAACATTTATTGAATGGAAATTTCTTCAGTTCAGTTCAGTTGCACAGTCGTGTCCAACTCTTTAAGATCCCATGGACTGCAGCATGCCAGGCTTCCCTGTCCATCTCCAACTCTTGGAGCTTGCTCAAACTCACATCCGTTGAGTCAGTGATGCCATCCAACCATCTCATCTTTGTTGTCCCCTTCTCCTCTTGCCCTCAATCTTTCCCAGCATCCGGGTCTTTTCAAATGAGTCAGCTCTTCATATCAGGTGGCCAAAGTATTGGGCTTCAGCTTCAGCATCAGTCCCTCCAATGAATATTCAGGACTGATTTCCTTTAGGATTGACTGGTTTGATCTCCTTGAAGTCCAGGGGACTCTCAAGAGTCTTCTCCAACACCACAGTTCAAAAGCATCAATTCTTCGGTGCTCAGCTTTCTTTATGGTCCACTCTCACATCCATTCATGATTACTGGAAAAACCATAGCTTTGACTAGACAGACCTTTGTTGACAAAGTAATGTGTCTGCTTTTTAATATGCTGCCTAGGTTTGTCATAGCTTTTCTTCCAAGAAGCAAATGTCTTTTGATTTCATGGCTGCAGTCACCATCTGTGGTGATTTTGGAGCCCAAGAAAATAAAATCTGTCACTATTTCCATTGTTTTCCCATCTATTTGCTATAAGTCATGGGACTGGACACCATGATCTTAGTTTTTTGAATGTTGGGTTTTAAGCCAACTTTTTCACTCTCCTCTTTCACTTTCATCAAGAGGCTCTTTAGTGCTTCTTCTCTTTCTGAGGTATATGTCTTAGGAAATTTCTTAGAAAGAAATTTAGAAGAAATCTACACTTCCTAATCTGGAGAAATTAAATATCAGAGATGTTATTTCCTTGAACTTTGAATGCTAACACTTACTATATATATTTCACTAAAAATGATTACAGCCATCTGTTAAAGAGTTGTTGAATATACATATGATAGTGATTCTGTCCTTATTGTTCCTGATTAACTTAGAAGTCAACAATCTCCTAGTTAGAATTATAGTCCATGATTTGGATATTATTTGCATTTATAACTATTCCATCCATGAATGAATGAGTAAATGAAGGGACCATCCCATGCTACCCAGCAAGTCTGAGTTTTTCACTGGCCACTGGCTAGAAAAAGAGGGTATAGCTGTTAACATGGCATTTAACACATGTCAAACCATAATAGCACCCAATCCTGGCCCATAGAATGGCATCTTGCATTGTACATTACACTGTTTTGCAATGAGAGAAAAATAAGTCTACTGAAATCATAAAATTTGATTCTACTAATAAATAAAACACAATCATTTGGGCAGTGTCTGAGGTAGAATTTTCTTTATCATACACAAAATTCAAAGTGAAAATTAATAATGCAAAAAGAAGATTGAGGGACAAAATCTGAAATAACTAAGAAAACAACTTTTCAGAAATCACTGTGCCTCTTAAAACCAGTGCTGTGCCTGGCACACAATCCATAGGTATTCTGTAAATGTTTATAATGAGTCAACAGATTTCATTAATTTACATGCAGACATATGAATAGCTTGGATCCTATAGTCTTTTCCACATTAAAATTCAGTGATATTCTGATAACAAACCCTGCTTATTTCTTTACTAAAATTATATTGCCTGAGACACTAATTTCTTACAAGGTGGGTCTTTTGGTATAATTTGAGGCTCAAAATACTATGTTCATTGATAAAAAGGAAAATATCTCAATAAAAAGACAGGAGCTGTCAGGAGAAAAATAATCTATAAGAAAGAACAAAGTGGAAATTTTAGAGTTAAAACTTACAAAATATGAAATGTAAAAACCACTGGGTGGGCTTACACAGCAGAATAGAGATAACAGAGGACAGAGTCAGTGAATATGAAGATAGGTCAGTGTGAAATATCTAAAGATCAAGGAGAAAAAAGATTGATGAAGTACATGAAGTGAGACTCAAGGACCCGTGGGACAATATCAAAAGATCTAACCCACGTGGAGTTAAAATCTTAGAAGGGGAATGGGGGAGAGAGAGAGAATGGGGCAGCAAAAAAAATATTTAAAGAAATAATGACTGAAACTTCCTGAAATTTGGTAAAAGACATAAATTACAGATATGAAGTGAAAGTTGCTCAGTCACGTCTGACTCTTTGTGACCCCATGAACTATACAGTCTATGGAATTCTCGAGGCCAGAATACTGGAGTGGGTAGCCTATCCCTTCTCCAGTGGATCTTCCCAACCCAGGAATTGAACTGGGGTCTCTTGCATTGCAGGCAGATTCTTTACCAACTGAGCTATCAGGGATACAGGTATAAGAAGCTCAACAAATCCTAAGTAGGATAAATATGAAGAAAGCCACACTTGGGCATAAAACAAAATTCCAAAAGCCAAAAATCCATAGAAAATTCTTAAAAGTAGTCAGAGATAAATGACATATCACACCAGGAGAACAATAATTCAAATTATTGTTGATTTTCATCAGAAATTGTGGAGGCCAGAATACAGAATCTATAAAAGACTGAGTAAGAGAAAGAAAAGGAAAAAAATTCTTGTCAAGCCAGAATTATTTATCCAGTGAGTATAACCTTAGATCATAAAGCAAAATAAAGACATTTTAAAGATAAAAAGCAAATAAGAGAATTGACCTATACTATAAGAAGTACTAAAGAAGTTCTTCAGGCTGAAGGGAGTGACACCAAACAGAAATGTAAAGCTTCAGAAGAAATAAAAAGCATCAGAAATGGTAAAATCTGGGTTTGAGAAAAGACAGTTTTGCTTGAATTTTTAAAGGACTATATGAAATTGTTTAAAGTAAAAATTATAGCATTGCCTCAGGAGTTTTATAAATTATATAAAGATAGGGAGCAATAAAGGGACCTTCTATTTGTAATGTTTCTACATATTATATGAAGTGATACAGTTTTAACTCCAGGTAGACTGTGACAAGTTAAGAATATCTATAGCAATCATAGAACAACCACTAAAAATGGAAAGAGATATAATTAAAAATCCAAGAGATGAGATAAAAAATTTTAAAAGTTTCCAGTAATCCAGATAAGGCAGGATAAAAGCAGAGGAAGAAAAAACAGATGTGACAAATAGTAAATAAATAATAAAATGGAAGACATATCCAACCACTCCAATAATTACATTATGTTAATGGTTCCAAATAGGAAAAGGAGTACATCAAGGCTGTATATTATCACCCTGCTTATTTAACTTATATGCAGAGTACATCATGAGAAACGCTGGACTGGAAGAAGCACAAGCTGAAATCAAGATTGCTGGGAGAAATATCAATAACCTCAGATATGCAGATGACACCACCCTTATGGCAGAAAGTGAAGAGTAACTAAAAAGCCTCTTGATGAAAGTGAAAGAGGAGAGTGAAAAAGTTGGCTTAAAGCTCAACATTCAGAAAACTAAGATCATGGCATCCGGTCCCATCACTTCATGGGAAATAGATGGGTAAACATTTTGGGCTCCAAAATCACTGCAGATGGTGACTGCAGCCATGAAATTAAAAGACGCTTACTCCTTGGAAGGAAAGTTATGACCAACCTAGATAGTATATTCAAAAGCAGAGACATTACTTTGCCAACAAAGGTCCGTCTAGTCAAGGCTATGGTTTTCCCTGTGGTCATGTATGGATGTGAGAGTTGGATTGTGAAGAAGGCTGAGTGCCGAAGAATTGATGCTTTTGAACTGTGGTGTTGGAGAAGACTCTTGAGGGTCCCTTGGACTGCAAGGAGATCCAACCAGTCCATTCTGAAGGAGATCAGCCCTGGGATTTCTTTGGAAGGAATGATGCTAAAGCTGAAACTCCAGTACTTTGGCCACCTCATGCAAAGAGTTGACTCATTGGAAAAGACTCTGATGCTGGGAGGGATTGAGGGCAGGAGGAGAAGGGGACGACAGAGGATGAGATGGCTGGATGGCATCACTGACTCGATGGACGTGAGTCTGAGTGAACTCCGGGAGTTGGTGATGGACAGGGAGGCCTGGTGTGCTGCGATTCATGAGGTCGCAGAGTCGGACATGACTGAGCGACTGAACTGAATTGAACTGAATGGACTACTACTCCAGTTAAGGGGCTTCCCTGGTGGCTCAGTGATAAAGAATCCACCTGCCAATGCAGGAGTCCCAGATTCCATCCCTGGGTCAGGAAGATCCCCTGGAGTAGGGACTGGCAACCCACTCCAGTATTCTTGCCTGGGAAATCCTATGGACAGAGGACCCTGGTGGACTACAGTCCGTAAGGTTACAAAAGAGTCAGATATGATTTAGCAACTAAACAACAACAACAGAAATTACTCCAGTTAAGTGGCAGATATTGTAAGAATGAAAAGAAAGAAGGCCCAACTATAAGAGATGCATTTTAAATAGAAAAACATAGAAAAACCCAGGTTGAAAATAAGTGGATGGAAAAAGATTACTCATTGCAAGCAATGAGTAAGAAAGCTACAGTGGTTAGATTGATATCAGATAATGTAGATATTCATATTGGTAAAAGTCACTTTATCAAGGAGACTTAGAAATAACAATAGTATACACATGTTGTACTAATGCTTCAAAATATTAATACATGAATCAAAAATTGACATAATTGAAAGAAGTAGGCAATTTCACAATTATAGTTGGAGACTTTTTATACCCATCCCTCAGCAATTGATAGAGGAACAAGTCAAAAATTCAGTAAAGACATAAATACTCTAGAGTTAATTATTACTTATATAGCATTACACGTAACTTCTGAAAAACAGACATTCTTTCCAAGTGCATTTAGTATGTTCATCATGATAGACCATATAAAGGGGCCATAAAAATTAAACAATGCTTCTAAATAACCCATGGATCAAAGAAACAATCAGGAGGGAAATCAGAAAATGTTTTGAATTTGAGTTCTGATTTTGACAAAATATTCATGACCTTAGACAACTGATTTTGATTGCTCAGTCTCAGTTCCTTCAATAAAATGGAGATACTAACTCATGGTTTTTGTGAAGATTGGATAAAATAACATATGTAAAGCACTCAGCACAAGTCCTGGCATAGTGATGCTACTTAATTCCATTGTCCACAACTGGAAGTCATTACTGAGGGTGTGCAGATATATGTACAGGGTCTCCTGCCACTTCCGTCGTTCTGTCTTTGAATGCTATCCAAAGAAACTACACCACATCATTCCATCCACATCATCAAAGGAGATTTAACTTTTATCTCCTTATGCTACAACACTCCTGAAAGCTGGGAGGTTTATGTAGGTACAGAGTGCTATTACTTGATTACATATCTGAAGTTGAGGATAATGCCCCCATTCCCATCTAACCTGGGTTTTGATGGTCCCAGAGCGATGATTAAAGAGATGCCAGAAGTCCATCTTTTACAACTCATAATTTGAGAGTTAAAGTTCATCACCCTAGCATTTCATTTCCCAAATATCAAAAACTGACTGTGGGGGTGGGAAGAGGCTCAAGAAGGAGGGGATGTGTGTGTGTGTGTGTGTGTGTGTGTGTGTGTGTGTGTGTGTGTGTGTGTGTATGTGTTCAGTTCCTAAGTCATGTCCAACTCTTTGCAGCCCCACGGACTGTAGCACATCAGGCTTCCCTGTCCTTCACTATCTCCTAGAGTTTGCTCAAATTCATGTCCACTGAGTTGGTTTTGTCAGAACTCTCCACTGTGACCTGTCCATCTTGGGTGGCCCTGCATGTCATGGCTCATAGCTTCATTGAGTTAAGCAAGCCCCTTTATCATGATGAGGCTGTGATGAGTTATGAGTGATTCATGATGTTGTATGGCAGAAACCAACACAACATTGTAAAGCAATTATCCTCCAATTAAAAACATGTGAGAGATTAACAGACTATGTCAAGAATTGTTTGAAATTTTAGTGACCTAAGCTTTTAGTGACCAAAGCAGAGAAAGCAGTGGAGATGGTAAGAGCTAAAGTCAGAGGGTAATCAAGGGCCATGTAGGACCTCATACACCACACTAATAAGGATAATGAAGAGCCACTGAAATGTTTACACAGGAAGATGGCTAGATTGGCATTTTAGAAAGATCATTGTGGCAGATGGATTGGAGAAAGCAAGACTAGAGTCAGGGAGACCACACCTCTGAAAACTGATATCAAAATGAATAATTTTCTTTTTCTACTTCAAAAAGCCCCCAATTTTGGAATGTGAGGAGCCATTATCCAATTCTATTTTTCTTCCTAATTCCATTGTACAAACTCAGCAATGATATTAATCTCTCTGTTTCTTAAAGTATCTCCTTTTAAACACAGGTAATAATAACTATATCACAGGAATATTGCTGTCTAATTCTTGTTTGTCAAAAGCTTTAGCATCTTCAGCTGGAAAGGGGATTGTGGCTGCATGCAGTACTATCTTGGAGAACTCTGCATCTTGCTTCATTGAATGGAGCTAGTGTCTGCGTGTAATCAAATTAACCACACTGCTACAGGCTTCAGATCAGATCAGATCAGTCGCTCAGTCATGTCCAGCTCTTTGCAATCCCATGAATCGCAGCACGCCAGGCCTCCCTGTCCATCACCAACTCCTGGAGTTCACTGAGACTCATGTCCATCGAGTCAGTGATGCCATCCAGCCATCTCATCCTCTGTCGTCCCCTTCTCCTCTTGCCCCCAATCCCTCCCAGCATCAGAGTCTTTTCCAATGAGTCAACTCTTTGCATGAGGTGGCCAAAGTACTGGAGTTTCAGCTTTAGCATCATTCCTTCCAAAGAAATCCCAGGGCTGGTCTCCTTCAGAATGGACTGGTTGGATCTCCTTGCAGTCCAAGGGACCCTCAAGAGTCTTCTCCAACACCACAGTTCAAAAGCATCAATTCTTCGGTGCTCAGCCTTCTTCACAGTCCAACTCTCACATCCATACATGACCACAGGAAAAACCAAAGCCTTGACTAGATGAACCTTTGTTGACAAAGTATGTCTCTGCTTTTGAATATGCTATCTAGGTGACACCACCCTTATGGCAGAAAGTGAAGAGGAACTAAAAAGCCTTGTGATGAAAGTGAAAGTGGAGAGTGAAAAAGTTGGCTTAAAGCTCAACATTCAGAAAACGAAGATCATGGCATCCGGTCCCATCACTTCATGGGAAATAGATGGGGAAACAGTGGAAACAGTGTCAGACTTTATTTTTCTGGGCTCCAAAATGACTGCAGATGGTGACTGCAGCCATGAAATTAAAAGACGCTTACTCCTTGGAAAGTTATGACCAACCTAGATAGCATATTCAAAAGCAGAGACATTACTTTGCTACAGGCTTACGCTGTGATTAATGAAGCCCATGCAAACTGACTGAAGTGATCAGTCTATTATTTTTAGATTGAATAATTAAGCTTAGAGAGCTTCAGCGTTTTTTCGAGTAACTTCTTTTTTCAGATGACTGTTGACATTTTAGCTCTCAGTCTTCCCTTTTTCTGTCAGTTAGCTTTGTGTCAATTTGTTTCATGTCACGCAGATTTCATTTTTAGTCAAAAAATGTTGAATTTTTATAAATTTGTATGTTAAAGAGTAGAACTAAGGCCTACCTTAAAAAACAAAACAGAACAAACTCAACATAAAGAGGAATAACACACATTTTACCAAAGTTCTACTATTCATTGAGTACTACATCAGCACCTTACATATGTGGTCTCATTTAATTTTTTCCTGACCACACAGTGACATTGGTATAATCCCCATTTTATGGATGAGGTAACAGGCTTGGGTGGTAAAATAATTTATTGCAGGTCACAAGTGAGCAAGTGGCAGGGCTAATATTTGAACCCAAATCTCTCTGATTCTAAAACTCACAGCACGAATGGCAGAAGCCTGTGCCTACAAAGTGTGCAAGAAAGTGTGTTATTTGGGGCCTTGGTGACACATACCTTCAGTGTCTTGTTGTGTCTCTGCAGCTCCCGGCACAGACTCTCCAGTTTGCTTCTCGCAAGGATAGCTCTGCTGTGTTCACCTTGTAGCTGGTCCTTTTCTTTTTGGATCTGTGCCTGTTTCTTTTGTAGGAGTTTTAACTTCCTTTGCTCAGTGCGATGTTCATCCAGCTAGATGTGGGGGTGCACATGTGAAAAAAAAGGGCAGGAATCTCTGTTGAGTTGATAGGAGCAGAAGAGGAAATGCCTAAAGACCACCCTCTGGTTGTTTGGAAAATTTGTTGCTATCATCACTGCCCCCTCTGGAGTCAAATGAACTTCACGCGTGTTACCATGGCAATATTTGTAGATATGATTTAAAAGCATAACATTTATAGGTTTTTCCTTTATCATTATTATTCTTGATCTCTTTTACTTTGATCTTCTTTTCAGTGGTCTAGAAACAATTTTATCTTTTGTGAGTCTAATGAAGTCAGTCAGTATAGAAAGGCATGTTTCAGAATTCACAATAATGCCTTGCCTTAGGAAAATGGTCAGTGGTGTGTCTGCTTGGTTTACATTTAAATTTTCACAATTCTTTCTCAAAACAAGCTTTAGCAACTATTTTAAAAAGTAGGAAAGCGAAAAGCAGCTAGTAAACAGAAGGTGAAGCGTGTGGATTATGAGAAAGGGGGAGAGGAGCATGTACTCCTTGACTATTTAAGGATTGATGATCTGTCACCAAAGTTTCCGAAATAGCCACTGCACAACTCAACAGCACACAAGGGAAGTGTCTGTAACAAGCCTTGCTCTCTGCCCATCCCCCACAGCCTCTGTGCTTATGGTGAATGAATCATGACACTTGTTTCTGCTGAGCACAGGTGGGGCCTGCTCTCACAGCAGCCACAGCTAAAGTATCGAGGGCAACATGGAAAATGAAACCAATGGACCCCTGGACTTTCTGTCTCATGATGCTAAAGTTCTGAGCTAGGGGTTGCCAGATAAAATGTAGGACACCCAGCTGAATTTCAATTTCAAATAAATAGAGAACAAGTTTTTAGTAAAAGTAATTCAAAGTATTGCCATTTGCTCTTGGTTTACTTGAAATGCAAAGGTAACTGGGCATTCTTTATTTTTGTTTGGTAAATTTGGCAACAAATATTTATGGAATTCTAGTTGGAATGGGGGAATGTGGGTTCAGCCTCCCCCATTCCAACTAGAATCCCATAAATATTTGTTGATATAAATTAAGCCTCCAGAGACGGCATACTAGGAGTAGGACTGGGATCTGACAGTGTGACCAGGAGCAAGCTGGAGCCTTTTTTTCAGAGCTGTTTCCTCCACTGGACTGAGTTCCCTTAGAATCTGAATGGTGTGTAAGCCAGGTGGGTACTCGCTGTGATAATTATCTTGTTGGCTAATGAGGAGGAAAAGGCCTGGAAGCTCATGGGTTCTTTGGACTGCAGGTCCCTTGGTGCCTCTCAGAGCCAGATACAAATGGGTACACACACTGTAAGCCCTGATATATGTCTTAGTTTGTTATCTTAATTTCTTATCTTGAAAAAGCATTAGTTCTTTCTGAGTTAGATGAACAGGATTGTCACATTTTCTTCAGTTCACATCTTATTTTAATTCTTTCCTCCCTCCCTCCCTCCCATTACACTGAAATGTCCATGATAAACCTTTGCCAGATTAAGCTGGGGATATTCATTCATGATATTCTATCTTCATACTTATGTATGTTTTTACTTATTAGTGAGTGTTAGCATCAGGAAAAGCTAGGTCCATATTATCCATATTACTATAAATATTAATTGAAATTGGTATCTTTCTTGAGGTTCAATTGGAAAATCAATGATATTTTATTATATATTTATCATGCTAACTTCATTTTGCACCATAGTTATTAGATATGGATGAAACTTCTTGTCCTTGTGTGTGGACTTTAAATGAACTGTTGTCCTTTCTTGAAATTTATATGTTGTTATTACTGCTATTGCCATTTTGGTTTAGACTTTTCCTTTGGAAGATTAAACAATTTGTCAGGGTTTCTCAGCCTTAGCACCATCGACATTTGGTGATAGTTCTTTGTTGTGGGGGTCGTCCTGTGCATTGTAGGCTATTTAGCAGATGACCCCTACCCACTAGAGACCAGTAGCATCCCCAACTGTGATATCCAAAATATCTCCAGAGACACTGCATGTTGTCCCATGCTTGGCAAGACTTTCCCTCTTTGGGGGAACACTGCCCTGTGTGGATTTATCTGAGCATCAGGAGAAGGATACTTTGCTTATGTTTCATAAGTTGGAAGAGATGATTTGTGCTTGCTCACTGAACATTTAAATGTTCTAGTTTTACTGAAGGATCATACACATTTGACATATAGCTAGGTCTATCTTGCTTTGCTCTAACTAAAACCCCTTAACTTTCTGACAATTTTTTTTAGAGTGTGACTAATTTTGTTCAACTACTTCAAGTTTATGTGATTGCATATGGTGTTTCTTAATGGATGAAAGCAAACATTATAACGGAGTCAACTTCAGTCAAATGCTGGCTCTGTGATTTAGTGATACGTTTAGATGTATACCTTCTGTCCAGTTCTAACAGGCATATAGGATTTTTATCTGCAGTTTCTCTTGTTCTCTCTTTCTTTTTATTATTAAATTAAAAAAGTAAAATTAATGCCAAGTAGTTTGTGATGTTGTAACTACTTATAAATTGAGGAAATTTGCAAAAATATTTCTTCCAGGTCATTTCTTAATTTAGTCATGAGGTGTCCTTATTTATTTATGAACTTATTCTTATTTATTAATAAAATACAGTTGTTGATATTACAGGATTTAGAATCTGTAAGGGTGAGTGAACTTGAGTAGCAATGAATTTTGAATTTAATAGTTTTTGAATTTAATAATTTATTCTATGTTAACACTTAAATTCCAGACACTCTCTATATTAATTTCTGAATCAGTGAGTAGGGAAATAGCTTTTAGTCTCCAAGTAAAAGGTTGAAATTCTTCATAATTTTTACTTTCTGAAAAGGATATATAATAGGGTTTTGAGGTCAATTTTCTCCTATTTATTTTTTCTAGAATGATCTTTTTAGTTTAAAAGTTTATTATGGGATATGATACAAATGCCAAAGTATAGTAAGACTGAGCTGAGTAGAATTTCTGGAAAAAATAACCTCTGTGGGATTGACTGCTTGACTAGTAGGGTGAGTGGGTTTGGGAATTCTTGGAGACCAGGGTGAACAGCCCTGGCTCATAAGAAAGATCTTAGGCAGACTGGATAAGTGATTCTTTTCTGATGTACTGCTGTGGGGCTACAGCAACATAAAGACTAGTAGTCTGGAAGATGCCCAGTTCATCTAAGCATGGGACATGGTACTAGAAACTAAATATGAAAGGCCTTGGTGTGAATAAGTAAATTGAAGGGTAAATTAAAGGGAAATCAATGTAGTAATTATTGAAAAGAGCAAGGACGGACCAGTGAGGATGGGGTCAGATTTGGGGGAAAAATATTATTTTTGACTGTTTTATGGTGCTGAAATTGTTCATGAGTGGTTAACAGGCAATATTAAACAAGTTGCAATAAAATTGATACACTAATACTTGCTTTAGAAATTTATACCATTCTTTTGGAAAACAATATGGCCATTAAAAACATTTATACTGCTTGATTTAGTAATCCCAATTCTGGAACTTTTCCCTGGGATCATAAAAGAGAAGAAACAAATCTCATGCATGACGATGTTCACTGCACCAATATTTGGTAAAACAAACAGTGGAAAGAATATAAATGTCCCCAAACTAGAGAACCAGTAGAATAAAGTCAATTAATGGAAAATTTCATAGCTTTGACAAAATATAATTATGAAGAACACATGTGAAAATGATTGTCACATGAGCCAAAAAAAGGTATTAAATTCTATGCACCTAATGATGGTAGCTATGCAAAAGGTATCTTTGTATAGTAGAACTGAAAAGGAAGACAGTTAAGTCAGTGTTCATGTTTTAGACTGTAGGATTAGAGATATCTTTACTTATGTATTCAGCATTTTCCTTATATCATTGTGATGTGGTTTATGTGATTAAAAATAATTTAAAAGCATTGTTGGCAGAGTTAAACAGTCACTAGTCATTCAGGGTTTCAGAATTTCTTTGAGGCTGTGCTGTGATGTGCTGTGCTAAGTCTCTTCAGTTGTGTCTGACTCTTTGTGACCCTATGGACTGTAGCCTGCCAAGCTCTTCTGTCCATTGGATTCTCCAGGCAAGAATACTGGAGTGGATTGGTGTGCCCTGTTCAAGAGGACCTTGCTGACCCAAGGATTGAACCTGAGTCTCTTATGTCTCCTGCATTGGCAGATGGGTTCTTTACCAGTAGCGCCACCTGGAAAGCCCCTTCTTTGGGTCTGTTGTATGACAATTCAGCATAATGGTGTACATGAATGTACAAGGGAGAAAGCAAAGACTACACAGGGATCACAGGACTAAAATCAGAGTGAAAAAGAAGGTAAACAAGCCACTCATAAACTCTACTTCATCAACAGGGATAAGATGCAACCAGTGACCTGAGTGGTTTGTGGGTCTCAGTTTTGGAGACCTTCTTTAAAAAAAGAAGATTAAAAAAAAAGAATCATCTTCAGGGCTTCACAGGTGCCTATGCAAGTGAGAGGCCCTGACTCTTAGGCTTTTTTGATATGAGGTAAATCTGCCTTCAGGGGCAGTCTGACCTACTGCCAGGAGGAACTGTTTTGTTGGGTAGGGGGCTGTCACTGCTTCTCTGAAAGAAATAAGTAAGTGAAAAAAAATGAGGAAAAGAAGAAGAAATGAGAATGAGGTGGCGTATTGCCCAGCCTCACTTGAGAGGACGCCACATCTCCACAGTGGGTCTTCTACACCTCAGGGCTGGTGCATGGACCTCAGGTGCAACTCCTTTAGTCAGTTTTTGCGAGGCCTCACTGAAACTAGTGGTGCTGGCTTTGCTGAGCCCTTTTCTTTCTTCCAAGTGGACTATTGTAAGAGTACTGGTGAGGAGACCATCTACTTCACGAGTTCTCTGAAGTCTGGGAGTGGCTTCTCTTCCTGCCACGGGCCCTAATTTGTTGAGAGGGAGACTGCATGTGGAGGATCTATAACTGGAAACAAAATCCATGTCAAGTGCTTTGCTATTGTGTGGGACAGGAGAAGAATGTAGATCATGGAGAATAAATGAATGAATGAATGAATGAATGGATGCATTCATCAGGAATAAATGAGAATGTTTCACAAACTGAGGGGTGGAATTAAGTCAACCTCTGCCTTATTTGAGAAGACCATTCCCTTAAAAAACCTGTGCTTAAGAACCAGTTGAAAGTTTACTTTTTATTTCTAGTGTACTTCTGTTTCATTGAAAAGCCAAAAAGAACTTTTAAATTTTCACAACTTTTAATTATCTCTAATTTGCTGTTCCATCTCTCAAATTATGCACATAATTGAAGGTGGAGTGATTCCAACTCTGTTCTCTTTCTTCCTTTTGCTTTTATTCCTCAGTTTTTCTGTTTCTTTCTTTCCTTTTTAAAAACTCTGCCTTTGTGAAGTCTGATTTTGACTTGCCTGAGGTAACCAGCTATAGTCTATAATGAGGTACCTGAAAAGCTAACAACCTCCTTTTCTCAGCTCTAACCAGAGCTTAAATCTTTCTGGCAAAAGGGCTAATCAATGAACTTACCAATTCAGCATATTTCTTGAATAAAAAATCAAACTTTTCCTCAGGAGTTTGCAACTTGTTCAGATTTTGCATTAGCAGGTTGGCTTCTTTGCCTTAAAAGAAAACAAAAACCATAAAGACATTTTAAAAATTAAGAGTTGAACTTGAAGTCAGATGATAAGGGCTGGAATCTCAGGTGGTCTACTTGCGCTAAGTTGCTTTGGTCATGTCCGACTCTTTGTGACCCTATGGACTATAGACTTCCAAGGCTCCTCTATCCATGGGGTTCTTAAGGCAAGAATAGCAGAATGAGTTGCTATGCCCTTCTTCATGGGATCTTCCCAACCCAGGGATTGAACCCACATCTACTTGTTAGCTGCTTGCTATCCAGCCTTGGGCAAGTCACTTAACCTGTCTGAGATGCAGATGTAAATTTTTTTTTTCCCTTTGAAAAGGAATGACACCTACTTTGCAAAATAAGTGATTAATTGAGAAGTTTATAAAAATGTGTGGTACAGTGTCAGGCTCATGGTAGATTTTCAATAAATGTTGACTATAAGAGTAGTCCCTAAATTTCCATCCTAAGAATTCGTTCTTAGTTACTTCCCCTTATACTCTAAATATTCCAGGGAATTGTGAACATTCTGAAAATATTCAGAAGACTAAAAAACCACAGACTTTATGGAAGAGTAAATCATCCACTTCCCCATGTTAATTGTTAAAAAAAAAAAGAAGAAGAAGAAGCAAACCAGCCTATATCTGACTACTATAAAGCAGCTGGCATTAATACCTGGAGCTGTAAAAAAATTCCAGCCCAAAGCAGAGAAACTTGATAGTTTAGTCTGCCCATGTTTTTGGTTTTGTTCCTTTAGTGCCTCTTTCTTTTTTGGGGACGGAAACCAATTGTCTTGTTTCTGTGTGTGAGCCCATTTCATGCAGTTTTTGTGGGAATGACTCTGATCGTATTTCCTATCAGAGAATAAAGTCAATATATAGAGAAAATGGACCCAAGACACTTTTCCCCAGGCCTTTTTGTGTCTCTTTGGTTACAAGTTTAGCCTCCCCGGGTCTTCCCTTCTCCCACCTAGACCTTAATCTCTGTTGGCAGTTTCATTTTCTGTTCCCAGTTGGAGTTTGTGTTATGTTTAAAAACTCATCAGTTTATGATTATTTGATAGTGAGCCTTTGATTCTTTCTTTTCTTTCCCCATTGTTCTTCCTTTTTGTCTTTTGAGCTCAACCTCCCAGATAGCCTTCCTGAGATGACTGGATCTTTGGTATCCACAGGGATACCTGTAGATCTTTCAGTATCCACAGGGTTGAGGGTTGCAGGCAAGAGCTGGACCCTGAGGCTCACACACATGTACCATTGCACTGTCTTTGCCAACAGTTGGGTCAAGGTGGGGCAGCTTCCCCATCCTCACCTACCTGTTATACCTGCCCTGTCTATCTGAATAGAGAGGTCAAGCCACCCAGTGGAGCCTACATTTCCTGATATAAATCTGCTTGAGAATGTTAACAATTTTGACAACCTCTCCCACAAGAACAGGCGTTTCTCCTTTGCTGGAATTTTTATTTTCATCTTGGAGAGGCAAATATATCATGGAATTAGGGTTTCCAGGTGAAATATAGGACATGGGACACTCTTATACTAAAAAACAATGGTGTCTCTGAAATTTAATGTTCCTTGGGTGGCTTGTATTTTCACACTTGCTAAATCTGGTAACTCTAATGGCATCAAAGAATTTTAGGTTTAGAAGGAACTTCAAAGAGCACCCAGACAACTGGTTAATTTTATAGATTAAGAATAGAAAGCCCAGAGAAGCCCAAAGTTATGTAATTAGCACTGGCAGAGCCAAGGCTTGGATCCAGGGTTTGTCTACTTGTTCCAAATCACTCCACTCCCATGTGGAATTTTGATGCCAGGGAAACCTAGAGAAATAAAAAGAAGCTTCTTTTGAAAAAAGAAAAAAATGACCTCATGCCTAACAGCTGGTTTCATCTATCTTTGCCCAGTGAGTCAGTTCAGATTAGAGACATGATCTGAGACGGGGGAGAGGGTGGGGGTGAGTGGTGCCCGGCCAGCAACCCAATTATGGCCTATGGCATAACATTACCTTTAAACTGATAAACTCTGCTGTCCCACCCCAACCAGGCCTGGCTTTGAGAGATTTCTGTAGTAGCAGGGATGGCTTGTGTTGGTCTGGCCATCCCTTCACCCTGGTCTTCAGTTTGTGGAAGGCGCTCATGTGATGACTGCTGTCCTGGGTTAGAGGATCACCCATTAAAGGCAGGAGACTGTACTGTTGATCATGTCTGGCCTGGAACCTCTTATAGTGTTTGGTCCATGGCAAGTGTTTAGTGAATCTTGGTAATAATGGAACTAAACAGAGCCAACCTGTGCACATGAATATCTTGTAAATCAAATAAACACTGTCCAGAAAACAACTTTGTGATCAACTGGAGGAAAGACACCTGTGACCTTTAATGTATGCTTAGCATAGCTCTCAATGTGAGTATCAACCAGAAAACCATATCATGTTTCTTTTGGGAAAGATAGAAACACTTGAGTGAGGCCAGTGAGTGAGGATCTCTTTTTCTGTGTTCAGTATCTTCTCTCCCTTTAGTTTTTCTAACAATGAGAACAGTTTTTTGTTTTTTGTTTTTTTTAAATTGACACACTTGCTGAGGTCTTTTTCTGCTCTCATATTCTCTTTTTTTATTTTATTTTATTTTTTTTTTCTAATTTTATTTTATTTTTAAACTTTACATAATTGTATTAGTTTTGCCAAATATCAAAATGAATCCGCCACAGGTATACATGTGTTCCCCATCCCGAACCCTCCTCCCTCCTCCCTCCCCATACCATCCCTCTGGGCCGTCCCAGTGCACCAGCCCCAAGCATCCAGTATCGTGCATCGAACCTGGACTGGCAACTCGTTTCTTACATGATATTTTACATGTTTCAATGCCATTCTCCCAAATCTTCCCACCCTCTCCCTCTCCCACAGAGTCCATAAGACTGTTCTATACATCAGTGTCTCTTTTGCTCTCTCGTACACCGGGTTATTGTTACCATCTTTCTAAATTATTTTGTATAGAAGTTGAACATTCAGATGCATCAGTCCACCCTTCAAAAATGATTTCTACAAAAAAAAATCCAAGAAATTGGAGACAAACATGTACATAATCCATAACTTTGTAACATGAGAGAGCTTAGTTTTTACATGTCCATTAAATTTTTGCTGGACTACAGTGCTGTGTGCGATTGTGTGGAGGAGGGATTAGACCAATCATCTCATAAGAAAGGCTGTCATTACAATTTTAGGAAATGGGGTCATTAGGTGACAGTGTCAGACACAAGAAGAAAAATCAGTTTTATGTGTTTAAACTACTAGCAGTTTCTTAGCTATAACTATAAAGAAAGCTTTCCTAAAAAGAAAAAAAACTGAGCCTAATAATGAGATTAGCAAGAAGAGATAAGAAAGTCTTCCTCAGTGATCAGTGCAAATAGAGGAAAACAATAGAATGGGAAGGGCTAGAGATCTCTTCAAGAAAATTAGAGACACCAAGGGAACATTTCATTCAAAGATGGGCACAGTAAAGGAAGAAACGGTATGGACTTAACAGAAGCAGAAGATATTAAGAAGACGTGGCAAGAATACACAGATCAGATCAGATCAGTCGCTCAGTCGTGTCCGACTCTTTGTGACCCCATGAATCGCAGCACGCCAGGCCTCCCTGTCCATCACCAACTCCCAGAGTTCACTCAAACTCAAGTCCATCGAGTCAGTGATGCCATCTAGCCATCTCATCCTCTGTCATCCCCTTCTCCTCCTGCCCCCAATCCCTCTCAGCATCAGAGTCTTTTCCAATGAATCAACTCTTCGCATGAGGTGGCCAAAGTACTGGAGTTCAGCTTTAGCATCATTCCCTCCAAAGAAATCCCAGGGCTGGTCTCCTTCAGAATGGACTGATTGGATCTCCTTGCAATCCAAGGGGTCTTCTCTCAAGAGTCTTCTCCAACACCACAGTTCAAAAGCATCAATTCTTCGATGCTCAGCCTTCTTCACAGTCCAACTCTCACATCCATACATGAATACATAGAAGAACTATACAAAAAAGATCTTCGTGACCCAGATAATCACGACAGTATGATCATTCACCTAGAGCCAGACATTCTGGAATGCAAAGTCAAGTGGGCCTTAGGAAGCATCACTACAAACAAAGCTTGTGGAGGTGATGGAATTCCAGTTGACCTATTTCAAATCCTAAAAGATGATGCTATGAAAGTGCTGCACTCAACATGGCAGAAAATTTGGAAAACTCAGCAGTGGTCACAGGACTGGAAAAGGTCAGTTTTCATTCCAATCCCAAAGTAAGGCAATGCCAAAGAATGTTCAAACTACCACACAATTGTACTCATCTCACACGCTAGCAAAGTAATGCTCAAAATTCTCCAAGCCAGGTTTCAACAGTACATGAACTGTGAACTTCCAGATGTTCAAACTGGACTTAGAAAAGGTAGAGGAACCAGAGATCAAATTGCCAACATCCGTTGGATCATGGAAAAAGCAAGAGAGTTCCAGAAAAACATCTACTTCTGCTTTATTGACTATGCCAAAGCCTTTGACTGTGTGGATCGTGGATCACAAGAAACTGTGGAAAATTCTTAAAGAGATGGATGTACCAGACCACCTGATCTGCCTCTTGGGAAATCTGTATGCAGGTCAAGAAGCAAGAGTTAGAACTGGACATGGCACAACAGACTGGTTCCAAATCAGGAAAGGACTACATCAAGGCTGTATATTGTCTTCCTCCTTATTTAACTTACATGCAGAGTGTGCAAAATGTCGGGCTGGATGAAGCCAAGTTGGAATCAAGATTGCTGGGAGAGATATCAATAACCTCAGATATGCAGATGATACCACCCTTATGGCAGAAAGAGAAGAGGAACTGAAGACCCTTTTGATGAAAGTGAAAGAGGAGAGTGAAAAAGCTGGCTTAGAGCTTAGCATTCGGGACTCCCCTGGTGGTCCAGTGGCTAAGACTCTGAGCTCTCAGTGCTGGGGCCCTGGCTTTGATCCCTGGTTGGGAAACTAGATCCCACATGCCACAACTAAGACCCTGTGCAGCCAAATAAATAAAAATAAATATTAAAAAAAAAGAAACCTCAACATTCAGAAAACTAAGATCATGGCATCCAGTCCCATCACTTCATGGCAGATAGATGGGGAAACAATGAAAACAGTGATAGACTTTATTTTCTTGGGCTCCAAAATCACTGTAGATGGTGACTGCAGCCATGAAATTAAAAGACGCTTGCTCCCTGGACGAAAAGCTATGATCAACCTAGATAGCATATTAAAAAGCAGAGGCCTTACTCTGCCAACAAAGGTCCATCTAGTCAAAGCTATGGTTTTTCCAGTAGTTATGTGTCGATGTGAGAGTTGGACCTTAAAGACAGCTGAGCACTCAAGAGCTATGATTTTGAACTGTGGTGTTGGAGAAGACTCTTGAGAGTCCCTTGGACTGCAAGGAGATACAACCAGTCCATCCTAAAGGAAATCTGTCCTAAATATTCATTGGAGGAATTGATGCTGAAGCTGAAGCTCCAATAGTTTGGCCACCTGATAGGAAGAACTGACTCATTGGAAAAGACCCTGATGCTGGGAAAGGCTGAAGGCAGGAGGAGATGGGGATGACAGAGGATGAGATGATTGGATAGCATCACTGACTCAATGGACATGAGTTTGAGAAATCTCTGGGAGTTGGTGATGGACAGGGAAGCCTGGCATTCTGCAGTCCATGGGGTTGCAAAGATTTGGACACAGCTGAGTGACTGAACTGAACTGAATAATGAGATTTTTCCAGGGAAAACAAAATAAAACAAAACTTTACAATAAAAAAGAAAAAATTGGAAAAAGCAGTAAGAAATAAATATATCAATTTCCAACTTGGGTCAGAAGAAAGTACTAATCATTTTACCCCAAACAATTATTTTTCCCTTACTTCACTTATTCCTCTAAACCCTCTTCTCTTTTCAGGATCTGACCTAAGTTTGAGCATCCCTATGCATCTGTTCATGAACCCTTCAGTCTCTGTGGATTCCTTTCTCCCCTAAATTCCTCTGGTCTTCTACCATTTCTTCCAGAAAATTTAGCATTTGTTTCAAAGCTACAGTTTGTTTCCTTCTCAGAGTGAAACTAGAAATCAAGCTAAAATCTTATAAAATAGACCACCTGGGAAGGTGACCGTTCTAAGGCAGAGTAAGTCAATAGCTGTAAAGACTTTAGAAAGCCAGTGTCCTAGTCAAGATGCTACTCAGAAGGTAGAACTGAAACTCCCCTGTAACTGGAAAGATGAAACCCATTAAACTGAACTATAGCTCAGCTAAATGCTTCTCAACCGACATACCAATTAGTCTATCTTTGGTCCTGAACATTAGTGACTTTAGGTCTGCACTTTGCTTTCTTTATGACTAATCGCACAATCACATCAATTAGTTGAATAACTTTTGGGGGCAGACTTTAAAACTCTCTAGGCTTTAATTTTCCTATCTAGAAATTGATACATTGACTAGATAAATTCTGAGCTCATAATAGACCTGTGGATCAGCTTTGTTTTTCTCCCAGATTTATGCTTCAGACCCATGATTCCCTACTCAATCGGTCATCAACCTGATTATCAAAAGGGAGATTACATTTATCATTGTTTTGTGCTTCTTACTATGTGGTACTTGTGCCACTCACATAGTGTTGATAGAGAAGAGATGAATAAGACACCTGTGAGCTGGAGGATGGGGTGAGGGGAGGAAGGGACATACTTAGACGTTAACAGGACAGGTCATAGTGCTGTCTAGTGGGGAATCTGTTTTTATTTTGTTCAGTGCCAAGGAGAAAGTGACTCCACCAACTAAAGAGATTTTAGTGTTCCCTCAACTGCTCTGGTGTACAGTGTGTTACTAGTGGGAGGATATGCAGCCTGTAAAGGAAAAACAAGTCCTGGGTACTTGGATTGTAGAGACATTTCCCAGATATTAATCAGTGTTCTGTGAAAGATGGATGTTTTTGGTCCAATAAATTTAGGAAATATTATAAACTATGCCCATTACTCTTGGAGATTTTCACTGTTGTGTATGTTAAAGGTCAGAGAATTCTGGCAGTTGGGAAACTATCTTGGTCTGAAATTTCAAATATCCCTAAGCATATACTTCGGAAAAATTTGGGTTAGAGATTCAGAACATTTCAGTATCTCAAAAATATCAATAAAGCAAATGTTATCTGACAAACATACAATAATTAAAGATTGGTCTTTGATCAAATAAGTAAGCAAAGACTAAGGATATGTCTTAAATATGGATTGAATGACATACTCAAATTCTGTAAAAGTTCTGAATAGTTTCTAAAAGAAGACTACAGCTGGGACTTTATATTTTTTCCAGAAAGGTAGAGGAAGCATTTTCTGAAGCATAAAACCATTGCTTCCACAATCTGTTTGTGTCAACATTACCCAGAGTGCCTTGGCCCCAATCCAGACCTACCGATTCTGAATCTCTTTGCTCAGGAATGGCATTTTTGACAAATTCTGTATTTGATTCCAATGCATAGTTAAGTTTGAAATCATTGGTCTAGACCATAGTTTAAATGACATAATAATGTCATTTAATTGATAAAGAGCCAAGCAGTTTGTTGAAGCCACTTGCAGGCAATTGAAATGATGTTTAAAAAGATGGTTACATATTTAAATTAGCCTAAAAATACTGTTTAACTCATAATGTAGCTGAAATAGTACAGTGTTTAGAGAATATACCAACAGTCTTCAGAGGAACAGCTTGAAAGTATCAGCGGCTTATACACATGTAATTAGCGTGCACCCATGTGGGCATTCTGATCACAAACATCGGTCCTGATAAACACATTCAATTGAACTTTGTTAATTTATATATAATGACAGAATTAGTTGTGACATTTTCTTCTTTCTCTAAATTTTTTTGATTATTTGGTAAAGGAAAGTGTGAAGTCACTCAATCATGTCTGACTCTTTGTGACCCCATGGACTGTAGCCCTACCAGGCTCCTCCATCCATGGGAGTTTTTAGGCAAGAATACTGGAGTGGGTTGCCATTTCCTTCTCTAGGAGATCTTCCCAACCCAGGGATTGAACCCTGGTCTTCCACATTGTAGGCAGACGCTTTACTGTCTGAGCCACCAGGGAAGTAAATATGTGGTTAATACACTTCCCAGTGCATCTGTGCAGTAAAGAATCAGGTAAAGAATCCTGCTAGTACAGGAGACCCACGTTCGATGCCTGGATCAGAAAGATCCCCTGGAGTAGGAAACGGCAACCCACTCCAGTATTCTTGCCTGGAAAATGACATGGACAGAGGAGTCTGGCAGGGCTACAGTCCATGGGGTTGCAGAGTTGGACATGACTGAGCTACTGAACACAGCAGCACCTGAGGTTAATACAGATTTTGAAATAACTCGTGGAAGACAGAGTAGAAACCAAAATCGGTCATCTTTAACTTTACCCCTGCTTTCTTCATACCTATCCCCCATTATAACACACACAAATTCCTATGTAGAAGTAGTTTTAGAGTGATAAAGCCAAAGGTCTTTCCTGGTTAGAACCACTTGAAATCATTCACCTTTGCAATGTGATTTTATGGTGGCTCAGAGGTTAAAGTGTTTGCCTGCAATGCAGGAGACCTGGGTTCGATCCCTAGGTCGGGAAGATCCCCTGGATAAGGAAATGGCAACCCATTCCAGTATTCTTGCCTGGAGTATCCTATGTACAGAGGAGCCTTGTGGGCTACAGTCCATGGGGTCGCAAAGAGTTGGACACGACTGAGCGACTTAACTTTCAACAATGGAAAGTTTAACAGTGACTAATGCAAAAGCTTATTTCTGAGATGCCTTGGATAGAGAACAAAAAATACCTCGATAACACAGCGCAACTTTATTCTCTTTGCCGAAGTTCCAAACACTAGAGTGATTCCAACCTTGCACTTTAGAACTTGGTATTATCTGAGTTAATCTTTATGCTGAGTAGGTAAAGTAGCTGTTTGAATGTGTCTTTTAGCCCTTCTTGAAAGCATTACCAGCAGTGGTTTTAAATCTCATAGTGAGGTCCTATGCCAGCACAGACATACTTTGGGGTTTGCACATAACCTGTTCACTGAAGTCTGAACCCAGTTCTGACTCCAGTGCCCATGATCTTTCACTCTGCCACACCGGCTTCCAGAAATTAGCAAGATGTGACCACTATCTCAATAGATAATCTCCCTCCAGCTTGGGATACAGGTATATAAACAGATGATTGCTGCAGAAAGTTTAATGGAGAACTACAGAAGATGATGCTGACTCTACCTGGGCATGTCAGGGAATGTATCACATAGGAGGTGGTGACTGTAGTGAGTGTTTCAGTGAAATTTCACCAAGGAAGACAGGCAGAGGACACTCATATGTGTAGTAACATGCCCTCACTCATAGCTAAAAAATTAACTCTCTCACCCTTCTTGTAGAGCCATTTTCGGTGTTACCAAACCCCCTATCCCATGCTCTCCTAACAATTTCCTGTGCCTGTTCTAGCACTTATCCTACATAGCAGTTAGTGTACATGTCTACTTTCTCTCTAGACTTAGAGTCCTTAACCAAAGATCTTTTTTTTTTATCTTTGTGTACCTCATAAAGACTAGGCATTAGTAAATATTTGCTGAACCAGTGAACTAATTAGAGTGAAAGTATTCTTTGCAATTTTCAACATTCTATAATTAATATATTTCTGAAGTTTTATTAAAATAAAAAATACTTTATATATGTAGTAATGGAAATACTCAAGTGATCCAGTGACAATCATTTTATATACAAAAGCATCCCTATATTTAGACTTTGTTTAAATCTAGATTCCACTAGCTTTGCTTTGAACAATTTCCTTTTCATTCATTCACTCACTCATTCATCCTTACAACAGATATTCAGCATGTATTCATTGAGCACCTAGCACATGTCAACCACTGTTCTAGATGCTAGACATCCAATGATGTCCACATACACACATTGCCCCTGCTCTTGAGATAAAAGAGCTAGTGGGGACGAGATGTATTAATCAAATAATCACAAAAATAAATGTATACTCTCAAATGTAAATGTCAGGAAAGAAAGATACATAGTACAACTGAAATGGAAAACGAGAAGACTTCAGGTTGAGACTAGGAAAATGCCATTTAAGTTGTGAGCTAAGTGATGAGTTAAGTGCTGAGAGGGCAGAACTGGGAAATGGGGAGGGATTTCTAGGTAGAGAAAATAGAATGGACATGGGCCTGTGGGGGAGTGGAGCATGGCCTGTTGAAAGAACTGAAAGAGAAGATGAGAATGACCAACTACTGGACGGCGGTGATGACAGTAATGGTGTTAATCAGGACAGCGTGTTCAGAAAAGAGGCTTTGGGGGTAACTTGATGAGAGATAAAGCTGGTTGGGGTTAGATATTAAGGCCTGAAAGACAATGTTAAGAAGTCTGGTCTTTGTTCTATGAGCAGTGGGAAAACACAGGGGACAGAGAGTAGATGGGTAACATACTGAAAAGTTCATTTTAGTTCTGTTGAAGGGGAGGGGGCTGGGGACAAGTATAGTAAGAGAAGATGTAGGGCAATCCCGAAGGAAGCTATTGTGTTAAAATCCAAGTATGAGGTGTGGCTTTTAGCAAAGGTGAAGTGCCCCATTTTAGGAATAATTCAAAGAAAAATCATACATTAGAATGTAACTACTTGCCTAATCCTTTTAGAATTTTCTTCTCCAGTTTTTGCTCTTTGTTGCTGGCAGGCTCTTTGGCTGTGGATGGCTCTCCAGTGGCTGCAGGTTCTCTCTCCACCTCTTCAGGGGCCTCCTCGCAGTCTCCATCCTCATTGTCAGGGGGGTCTGTGTTCTCAGGCTGCTCCTTGACCATGGTGGTCCCCTCCTTCCCTGCCGCGCCGGCAGTGGACCCGTACGTGTTAATGATGTCTTCCAGTTGTCGGTTCAACTCTTCAGAGATATCGTGGGGTCCCCGTTCCAGCTGTATACCTGCCGCCTGCTCTGGTGCTGGGAGTGGGGTTGAGCAGTCCAGATCGTTTTGCTTCTCCAGGCCATTTTGACTGGACAGTGCTGAACTGTCCCTCACAGGTGTTGATGGTGGCTCCCCCGACAGCTGCCCAGGCTGATTGCTCTCCATACTGGGAGTGGTATCTGGTGGTAAGCACAGCCAGGGTTGATGTAGTTAACCCAGTTACAGGCACATGGTAAGGCTATCCCCACACTGGTACCTACTGATTACAGTCTCTAACACAGAATGAATATCTGTTCATTCATATTGCATTGATATTGCAGTTAGTTGGGTAGGAACAGTGAGAAGCATTTCCAAATTAAGTCATACTGTTAGCATATGTTTGATTTTGGTCTTTAATTTCCAATAGTATCTCCTATTATTGACATTAACAGATTAATTCAAGGTATTATTTTTCATGGTCATATCTGTCATTTGCTTAGAATAACCATTTTGTGTTACCATTCTCATCTATAATTCTATGTAGATTTACAATAATTGGAAATACTTTAATTTAATGTTTAATCTACATTTAATGTCTAAATTTAAATTGATACTTTTCTCCTAAAGTTTAAACATTGAATATAAGAGCCACTGACCTTACTAAAATCACTCATAATAGTTAACAGTCTAAACTCTATTTTAGTGCATATTGATTAGTATGAGCCCATTGTGTGTTAGTCACTCAGTCGTGTCTGACTCTTTGTAGTCCAATGGACTGTAGCCCACGAGGCTCCTCTGTCCATGGAATTCTCCAGGCAAAAATACTGGAGTGGGTTGCCACTTCCTTCTCCAGGGGATCTTTTAGACCCAGGTGTTGAACCCAGCTGCATTGGGGGCAGATTCTTTACCATCTGAGCTACCAGGGAAACCCATGAGCCCATTAATATAGATCAAGTATTATACTGGATACAGGAAATACTTGCTTTTCTGGTATTTTCCCTTTCCCAGATGAGCAACATGTACTTATTAATCAGAAAAAAACACTTTTTTGAGATTCAAACCAGCATCATTTTTAGAATAAGACTGCATGAGGAAAGATGTAGATTAACTAATGAACGTGTATGGAAACATGGTGATACTCATAATGAAAATTCCTTGAATTTCTATACCATTTTGTTCCAATGAGGGCTTCCCTGGTGGCTCAGTTGGTGAAGAATCTGCCCTCAATGCAGGAGATCTGGGTTTGATCCCCTGGAGAAGGAAATAGCAACCCATTCCAGTACTCTTGCCTGGGAAATCCCATGGACTGAGAAGCCTGGCAGGCTACAGTCCATGGGATTACAAAGAGTCAGATGCAACTGAGCAAACATTCTGTCTTTCTGTCGTTTGTTCCAATATAAAAACTGACTTTCTTTTAGGGGTAAAAACACCCCAATATATTACGACTTTCTCATCTCAGTCAAGAAGCTCTAGGATAACAATAATTTTTAAGAAGTAGAAATGTCTTAAAAGCAGGGAGGGAATGAACCAGGGAAATAATCCAAGTATAATGTAATAATCCCAAGTAATCCCTTTGGAAATAGGGAGTGAGGGATGGGCTGAATCAGGCTTTCTAGGGTGGCTGGCTGTCACCATTTCTAGAGTTGCAATATGTTTGGCTTCTGCCTTTAAGTTGTGGTGCATTTTACTTGTGAATAATAATTAATGGTGGTGCTGCTAATTGGCAGCATGAAATTATGACAGGGTCCTAATAATCTGCAGGTTTTGCTGTTGGCATGAAAGTGAAAACAAAAACACACTGCTCCATGCACTATACAGCTTCCTCCTCCCCTTCTCAGGGCAGGTGAAGTCAAATGCTCCAGTGCAATAAGAACAGAAAATTCAGTGTCCAGACATTGCCACCCACCTGCGGCCCTCACCAATTTTGAAGGAAGTACTCACTAATTTTGAAGGAAGAACTGTTTTCTCTCATTTATTTTAATTCACCATCTTTCTTATCAAATGATGCAGTAAACAGCTTCATTGTCTTCATCACTGGAATTCTTTATCCTGACCCCTGCTTGTTGGGTGCACTCATCTATATATAACTTACGCTTCCCCTGAACTTGGAGAAAGATCCATGGCACCTGCTGTCCAGCCAGTAGTTATTTTAAGCTTTTCTAAAAGAAGCCCCTGGCCTTTAACACCTCATCTTTAGAACTAAAAGAAGAGAATATTTTTTAAATCAAATTGAAAACAGTAAACATTGATTGGTTTAAACCCATACATGAGTTTTAAAGTATTAGGGGGGCTTCTGAGGATGAAATAAAATCTAAAGTAAACCAGACTTCAAAGCAATGAGTTTAAAACCAGCTGTCCAGAGGAGTTTTAGTGTGGTTAGTTTGAATACAAATGTTTTGTTTGTATTTGATTTATTCTTCATTCATCAGAGGCCATAATCATTGATGTTTTTTATATTAAGTGCATGATCTCCTTTAAACTCATGCTCCACATTTACTTTAAAACAGAATAACTGAGTCATTGTAAACCACAGAACAACTCATTTTCTAAAAGTAGCCTCAACAAGATCCCAAGAGGACAAAAAAAAAAAAAAAAAAACTCTTGTTATTTGTAAATTGTCTCTTTCTTTATCAATTAGTTTTACAGCAAAAACTTATTTCTAAGTTTTATCTTCTACAAACTTTATTGCCCATCTTTTGCCTCCTCTGAGAGAGAATTTTATTTTTCACTTGTCCTGGCAGTCCCGTTAGATGACCACACTCACACACACATCCCTTCCTGAGCAACACATTTTACTTATAAATAAAACAATGGAAAGTTCTTCAGCAGTTCACTGGCAGTCTCAAAGTTGCAAGTTTCGAACACCACAAACCGCACCCTACATCTCACAGGGCTCGGGGGGAGTGTTTGTCATACTTACCAGAATGCAAGGAGCTAAGCAGAAAGAGAAAGGAGAGGCAAGAGGCAGCAAAAGCTAGTCAGAGCAGCAGCAACAGCAGGAGCCCGGCGGGCAGCTGCGCTCTTACAGTGTAGAGAGAAACCAAACACACACGTACACACGCGAGCAGTGGGAGAGCAGAGCGGGGGTGGTGGGGGGTGGGGGGAGGAAGAACATCCTGTGACACAGCCAGAGAGAAATACACCAGGCTTTACTAGCAGTCTCCTGGGCAAATGTCCTAGGAAAAAGAAGCGGCTGGTAGATCTTAGCAGACTCCTAGTTTTGTCCTTTAAAAAGTTTAAACTCTCAGTACACATGCCCATTGCTAGTGCAGTTTTTCACTATGGTTGTTCTTTGGGGCAGAGATCAAGTTTTCTTATTTCTTGGTTTATTTCCAGTGTGCCCTGTGATTCATCTTTTTTTCGCCCTCCTTCATATGCTAGCTTAATTAGTGTCAAGTTTCTAATAGGAATCAAGGAAAAAGAGGAACAATGGCATAACGGAAAGAGGTAGTAGAAGTACTTTAATTCTGATGTCATTATTTGGTTTCATTGTAAAATTTGAATATAAATTTAGATGGCTCATTTGGCAGTGGGTTTAGTGCATCTTCATGTACATGCTAATTGGTATGACCTCCAACCCCATGTCTTACTCAGGTAACTGCCTTTATTCAAATAAGCCTCAGGGAAGCAGTTGCTTTTTCTTCTTTAGTTGCAGATTTTCCCATCTCCCACAGTGACATTTCCAAGTCTTTCCTCCCTTCTCAAATCCTGAACCTGTTGCTTAATCCTCAGAAAAAGAACTTCCTCTTCATTGAGCATATAACGGTTCTTTTTCTTAACCTACGTCCATTCCCCTTTTCTCCTGTTTCTGGAGAATGTGTTCCCACACGTTTCCAAATCGGATTCCTCCATCAGAGCTTCTCCTCTTGAGACTGGCTGACATACCGATACCCACTGTGTTAGGCAGGATCATGCCGCTAGAAAGGCTTCCACACCCTAATCTCAGGAACATGTGAATATGCTGCTTTACGTGGTGAAGGAGACTTTGCAGATGTGATCCACTTAAGGATCTTGAGATAGAGAGATTATCCACAATTACTGGATGGTTCCCATGTAATCACAAGGGTCCTTAAAGATGAGAGAGGGTCAGGTCAGAAAAGTAGACTTGGTGATCTAAGCAGAGGTCAGAGTGATGGAGGGACACAAGCCAGGGAATGTGAGGAGTCTCGAGAGGCTGGGAAAGACAAGGAAGCAGATTCTTCTCACAGTCCTGCAGAAGGGATGCAATTCTGCTGACACCTGGTTTCAGCCCAGTGAAACTCATTTTGTATTTCTGACCTTCAGAACTGTAAAAGAAGAAATTTGTGTTGTTTATAAGCCACTAGATTTGTGGTAACTTGTTTATGGCGGCAAAAGGAAACTAAAATATCCTACTCCCAAACTTTCTCACCCCTTTCTCTGAGTTCAAGGGAGGCATTGATTATGTATAGATGGATACCTAGTAAGTGGAGGTCAGGATAAAGAAATCCCAGAGAGGAAGACAATGATGCTGTCTATTGCATCATTTGATAATAAAATTGATGAATTAAAACGAGTGAGAAAAAAGTACTTCCTTTGAAGTTAATGAGTGCTTGGTGAGGGCCATAGTGAGTGATACTTCATATTGGATTGTAGCAAACCATTCCAGAGCGGTCTCTCGGTAAATAACAAACAATATTTCATCAGTGCTTCTCAAGTATAAGTAATGTACATATTCTCTTAACAGAATAACTTAATGTTGAAATTAAAGGAAGAAAAAGAACTCACTATGACTGAAACAAGTTATTGCATTATTACTTGTACCAATATATACTGATATAAAAATAGGTATAACCTTCTGATATTTAATTATTATATGATAGAATTTTAAAAAATATTACTTTGAAAACCATACGAAAACAATAAATACAATTCATACTAACAACATTACTTGCATGTGACACATAATATTTTGCTGAACCCGAGTTGTTACTTGCAACGTGAATACTGGTCCTTTTGAGTTCATGGTATTCTTTTACAATGTGCTTTGTAAAATGACTCCACTTCATCAACTCTTGGTCCATTCAGATTACTACATAAGTTTCATTCATATGACCTGCCATAATTTCAATCGGACTTCATTTGATACGAATACACCATTTACTGCTCTTTCTCATGTTCCTGCAATTATTAAAATAGTGCTGTTTTGAGCTGATTTAACTAGATATGCACATGATATTGAAGACACAAAATGAAAGATACATGTGTTAACATGGATATGACAGCTACCCAGAAGACCCAGAATTGGCTTATACAGGCATACCTTGGAGATATTGCAGTTCAGTTCCAGACCACCAAAATAAAGGTAATATTGCTATAATCAAGTTACATGAACTTTATAACTTCCTAGTGTATATAAATTATGTTAGCATTGTTCTATACTCTATTAAGTGTGCAATAGCATTATCTTAAAAAATGTACATAGCTTAATTAAAAAAATACTATTTTGCTAAAAAATGCTTGCCATCATATGAGCCTTCAGTGAGTTGTAATATTTTTGCTGAGATAGAGTCTTGCCTCAGGATTGGCTGCTGACTTATCAGAATTGTGGTTGCTCAAGGATGGCTGGCTGTGGTAATTTCTTAAAATAAGACAACAGTGAAGTTTGCCACATTGATTAGCTCTTCCTTTGACAAGTGATTTCTCTGTAGCATGCAGTCCTATTTGATAGCATCTTACCCACAGTAGAGCTCCTTTCAAAATTAGTCTTTCCTTCCAAGCCTGCTGCTGTTTTATGAACTAAATTTATATAAAATTCTAAATTATTTGCTGTTATTTCAACAGTTTTCACAGAATTTTCATCAGCAGTAGATTCCATCCCAAGAGACCACTTTTCTTTGCTCATGCATAAGAAGAAATTCTTTGTCTGTTAAGGGTTTTGTCATGAGATTGCAGCAATTTAGTCACATCTTTAGGCTTCATTTTTAATTCTGTTTCACCTCTGCAGCTACTTCCTCCATGGAAGTCTTCAGTCCCTCAAAGTCATCCATGAGGTCTGGAATCAACTTCTTCCAAACTCCCATGAATGTTGATATTTTGACCTCTTCTCATGTTCTTAGGACTTCCCTGGTGGCTCAGATGGTAAAGCGTCTGTCTACAATGCGGGAGACCCGGGTTTGATCCTTGGGTTGGGAAGATCACCTGGAGAAGGAAATGGCAATCCACTCCAGTACTATTACCTGGAAAATGCCATGGACAGAGGAGCCTGGTAGGCTACAGTCCATGGGGTCGCAAAGAGTCGGACATGACTGAGCGACTTCACTTCACGTCTTCACTTCATGTTCTTAAATGCATCTAGAATGGTGAATCCTTTCCAGAAATTTTTCAATTTACTTTGCCCAGATCCATCAGAGGAATCACTATCTATAGCAACTATTGCCTTAAAAATGTATTTCTTGAATGATAAGACTTAAAAGTTGAAATTATTCCTTGATCTGTAGGCTAAAGAATGAAATTGTGTTAGCTGGCATGATAACAACACTAATCTCATAGTGTATCTCCATCAGAACACTTGGATGACCAGGTGCTTTGTCAACAAACAACCATCTTTTGAAAGGAATCTGTTTTTCTGGGCAGTAGGTCTCAACAGTTGGCTTAAAATATTCAGTAAACGCTGGGCTGGAAGAAGCGCAAGCTGGAATCAAGATTGCTGGGAGAAATATCAACAACCTCAGATATGCAGATGACACCACTCTTATGGCAGAAAGTGAAGAGGAACTAAAAAGCCTCTTGATGAAGGTGAAAGAGGAGAGTGAAGAAGTTGGCTTAAAGCTCAACATTCAGAAAACGAAGATCATGGCATCTGGTCCCATCACTTCATGGGAAATAATAGATGGGGAAACAATGGAAACAGTGTCAGACTTTATTTTGGGGGGCTCCAAAATCACTACAGATGGTGGTTGCAGCCATGAAATTAAAAGACGCTTACTCCTTGGAAAGTTATGACCAACCTAGATAGCATAGCAGAGACATTACTTTGCCAACAAAGGTCTGTCTAGTCAAGGCTATGGTTTTTCTAGTGGTCATGTATGGATGTGAGAGTTGGACTGTGAAGAAAGCTGAGTGCCGAAGAATTGATGCTTTTGAACTGTGGTGTTGGAGAAGACTCTTGAGAGTCCCTTGGACTGCAAGGAGATCCAACCAGTACATTCTAAAGGAGATCAGTCCTGGGTGTTCTTTGGAAGGATTGATGCTAAAGCTGAAACTTCAATACTTTGACCACCTCATGCGAAGAGTTGACTCATTGGAAAAGACTCTGATGCTGGGAGGGGTTGGGGGCAGGAGGAGAAGGGGATGACAGAGGATGAGATGGCTGGATGGCATCACTGACTCAATGGACGTGAGTCTGAGTGAACTCCAGGAGTTGGTGATGGACAGGGAGGCCTGGCGTGCTGCGATTCATGGGATTGCAAAGAGTTGGACACGACTGAGCGACTGAACTGAACGGATGTTGTAAGTAGATGTGCTGTCATCCAGACTTTGTTGCTCTACTCGTAGAGCATAGGCAGAGTAGATTTAGCATAATTTTTAAGGACCGTAGGATTTTTGGAATGCTGAATGAACACTGATTTCAACTTCTCTTTCTAACAAGAGAGTCAGCCTGTCCTTTGAAGCTTTGAAGCCAAGCATTGACTCTTTAGCTATGAAGATCTTAGATGGCATCTTCTTCCAAAATAAGACTGTTTTGTCTACACTGAAAAACTTTTTAGTGTTGCCACCTCCATGAATTACGTTTATTAAGTCTTCTGGATAACTTGCTGTAGCTTCTACATCAAGCACTTGCTGCTTCACCTTGTACTTTTATACAACGGAGATGGCTTCTTTACTTAAACCTCATGAACCAATCTGTGCTAGATTCATGCTTTTCTTCTTCAGCTTCCTCACCTCACTCAGCCTTCATAGAATTGAATAGGGTTGGAGCCTTGTTCTGGATTAGACTTTGGCTTAAGGGGATGTTGTGGCTGGTTTGATTTTCTATCCAGACCACTAAAACTTTCTCCTTATTGGCCAGAAGGCTGTTTTGCTTGTCATTCATATATTCATTGGAATAGCACTTTTAATTTCCTTCAGGAACATTTACATTCATAACTTTTGTTGCGTAAGACTTAGCTTTTGCCCTGTTTTGGCTTTCAACAGGTCTTCCTCACTAAGTGTAGTCATTTCTAGCTTTTGATTTAAAGTGAAAAATACATGACTCTTCCTTTCACTTAGAAGCCATTGTAGGGTTATTATTTGGCCTAATTTTAATATTATCATGTGTCAGGGAATAGGGATGCCTGAGGATAAAGAGAGAGACAGGGAAACAGCTGGTTGGTGGAGCAGTCAGAACACCAGCAGCACTTAATCCATTAAGTTTCCCATCTTATATGGGTGTGGTTTGTGGTGTTCCAACAAATTACAATAATAACACCAAAGATTACTAATCATAGATCACCATAAGAAACATAATAATAATGAAAAACTTTGAAATTTTTGGAGAATTACCTAAATAAAGTGACACAGAAACATGAAGTAAGCAGATGCTATTAGAGAAAAAATGGCACCAGTAGACTTGCTAGATGTAGGGTTGCCACAGACTTTTAATTTATAAAAAATGCAGTATCTGTGAAGCACAATAAAACAAGTCAGTAGAATGAAGTATGCCTGCATGTATTAATTACAATTAAAATGAATACAGACACAGTAACCAAGGGCTCCCAAGAATATATCTGTAACCTGATAGAGACCCAAAGAACTGGAGTAGGTAACTAAAAAGACAAATTAATAGAGCTCAGTGCTGTATTATAAAATCAATATTTGAAGAATAAAAATTAAATATAAGGAATAAATTAATTTTTTGAAAATAACATTGTTCTGTAAGTATAACAAGAAAATAGTTGAAAGTCAAATGATGCTAGAAAGCTTATCACAAGAACCAATATTCTTTTGCTCTTCCCATTACCTCTTCCTCTAACTTTGCCATGCTTCTCAAAGCTCCCCAGGTAAAAATATTGAACTATTACAGATATTGCTTCTGTGATTTACTTTTTCATTTGTAAATAAGATGGCTATATTGGTGTCATATGCCTATATTGATATCCATACATCAGTTTTTGACATTACCTATTATTTTCCCATAATGATAGATGAATTAAATTATTTACACTGCTTTCCTTTTCTTTTTCCTTATTTCTTGAGAAAATTACATATCAATTTTTAATTCATATTCTATTAATTATTGAAATAAAACTCACTGCTAAATCAGATAGAACACTATGATTATAGTTCCTTTCTTTTGCAGCTTTCTGTTTTTCTTGGAGTTAATGATAGCCTTTTCTTTTATTTGTTGAGTATTAAGAGCACTCAGTCTTCCCAAACTGTACAAGAACTCTGTAAAATACCTCTGTATGCAATGTCATCCAAGATCAAATCTATCAGGTAATCTATATTAATACATCCTAATATTTTCTTGGGAGATATCACTTCCACATACAAATACCCTGAGAGTCTTGACTTCTTGCTCTGTTCTGGTTTGGTGACTTTCTTGGTCTGCTGCACAGCTGTGGTCCTAGCACTTCCTTTGCTGTCATCCTGGGAATTCCCTTTACCTCTCTCATGTTTCCTGATTTCCATTCTTCCTCTTTCTTGGTTTACTTCCTCATTTAGTGAAACACATTGTCTTTTGGCTTCCTGAGAAGGCATTTGTGGGAAATTTTTTATGTCTCAAATGTCTTTTTGCTACTCTCGTACTTAATAGTTTGGTTAGGTATAAATCTTTTTACAAAATGTAAAAAAAAATTTGGATAAAACTTTTTTTTACATCTCTATAAGAGTATTTAAGGCATTGTTCCCTTGTCTTTTCGTTCTCAGCCATTGTTCTTAAACTTTTATTCCTGGTTCTCTGTGAGATCTACTTTTGTTTTTCTCTCTGGAACCTCTTAGGATCTTCTTTTTAACTCTGATATTCTGAAGTTTCACAGTAGTAAAATTTGATGTGAGCCCTTTTTCATTTATTGTGATGGGTACTTAATGTGTTTTTTAGTCTGAAGACTCATGTATTTAACCTCCTTCCCCCTATGTAATTTGTTCCTCATCTTGTTCTCCTCTAGGCCTCATATCCCTGAATCCAGAATCTTTTAGTTAAGTTTCTCACAGAACAATCCTCAGGTATCTCAAAAAGGTGGAAAGACATTGTTTGACTTAGTGATTTGGAGTTGGGGACCCTTGGGTTTACTGCTAAGTCTCCAGTTGTGTCCGACTCTTGTGACCCCATAGATGGCAGCCCACCAGGCTCCCCCGTCCCTGGGGATTCTCCAGGCAAGAACACTGGAGTGGGTTGCCATTTCCTTCTCCAATGCATGAAAGTGAAAAGTGAAAGTGAAGTCGCTCAGTCGTGTCTGACTCTGTGCGATCCCATAGATGGCAGCCCACCAGGCTCCTCCATCCATGGGATTTTCCAGGCAAGAGTACTGGAGTGGGGTGCCAGTGCCTTCTCTAAAGTCTGCATATTGCAATAATATTGAGTTCATCTCTGCAAAGTCCCTCCCTATTGCACTGCTGAATGCACCAGTGACCTAGGAGCATGGAAGTTGTGTCCTGCCTTGTTCATACAAAATGTCTCCATTGAGGATAGGGTTGAGTTTTCATGGCCACCAAGGGCTGCAGCAATGACATTCCCCTGGAACAGGCTTCACTGTTCTAACCTGCTGGCAAGGGGGCTGGAAGACCATACGGCTGAAGCATGGCAGTGTTTCTCTGCTTCCTCCTATCAGTGCCTGTTTCACCAGCACTTTTTTCAGCACAGTTTAGGATACTGTTTTGGATAGTGGTCTACTTGATGCTGCGGATCAACAGGAAAAGCCTGCTGGCCTTTGAATACTCTAACATAACCCTGGGGGTAGAATTGCTGAACTCCAGGGTTACAGTCACTTCATGGTGTCCCACTTCCTTTGGCTCATGTTCCCCACAGGAGAGTTGGGAAATATATCCTTTTGAAAGAACTCTAGTCACAAGATACCAAAATTAATGACAAGAAGGTAATAATATAGAGTGACTGAAATGTCAGTTGCTGATGATCCCAACTTTGAGGTTGCCAAGCCACCTGTGGTTTTACATTGGGCCCTTCCTGTCAGATGTATTTCTTTCCTGCATCCCCTTTTTCCATTCCTATTTATTCTGAGTTTGACTGCTATAGTGGCATCTGCAGAATCTTAGCAGGGGAAGGGATCTCACAGATCATCTTCTCTCCTCCCTTGAACTCAGAGGTTCTGTCCAGAGCCACCCTGACCCATTGTCAGGTAGATGACATTTGATGAAAAACAATCAGTTCAGTTCAGTTGCTCAGTTGTGTCTGACTCTTTGTGACCTCATGGATTGCAGCATGCCAGGCTTCCCTGTCCATCACCAACTCCCAGAGCTTGGTCAAATTCATGTCCATCAAGTTGGTGATGCCATGCAACCATCTCATCCTCTGTCATCCTCTTCTACCCCTGCTTTCAATCTTTCCCAGCATCAGGATCTTTTCCAGTGAATCAGTTCTTCACATCAGGTGGCCAAAGTATTGGAGTTTCAGCTTCAGCATCAGTCCTTCCAGTGAATATTTAGGACTGATCTCCTTTAGGATGGACTGGTTGGATTTCCTTGCAGCCCAAGGGACTCTCAAGAGTCTTCTCCAACACCACAGTTCAAAAGCATCAATTCTTTGGCACTCGGCTTTCTTTATAGTCCAAGTATCACATCCATACATGACTACTGGAAAAACCATAGCCTTGACTAGATGGACCTTTGTTGGCAAAGTAATGTCTCTGCTTTTGAATATGCTATCTAGGTTGGTCATAACTTTTCTTCCAAGGAGCAAGTGTCTTTTAAGTTCATGGCTGCAGTCACCATCTGCAGTGATTTTGGAGCCCAAGAAAATAAAGTTTATCACTGTTTTCATTGTTTCCCCATCTATTTGCCATGAAGTGATGGAACTGGATGCCATGATCTTAGTTTTTGAATGTTGAGGGTTTTTAAAAATATTATTCTTATTTATTTATTTGGCCGCACATGGTCTTAGTTGTGGGATGTGGGATCTAGTTCCCCAACCAGGGATCAAACCCAGGGCCCCAGCACTGAGAGCTCAGAGTCTTAGCCACTGGCCGACCAAGGGAGTCCTGAATGTTGAGTTTTAAGCCAACTTTTTCACTCTCCTCTTTCACTTTTATCAAGAGGCTCTTCAGTTCCTCTTTGCTTTTTGCCATAAGGGTGGTGTCATCTGCATATCTGAGGTTATTGATATTTCTCCTGGAAATCTTGATTACAGCTTGTGCTTCATCCAGCCCAACATTTCACATGATGTACTCTGCATATAAATTAAATAAGCAGGGTGATGATATATGATCTTGATGTACTCCTTGAAAAAAAACTTGAACGTACTCCTTGAAAAACTTGAGGTACCGATTGAAAAACAATCAGTCCTTCCTAATAAGATAGCACTGCTTGGCAAGAGGAAATAAAGGAATCAAGTCTCAAAAAATGATAGATCCATGGTGTTTTACCACTTGAGCACTGTGCTTCCTTTCAAAGGTTTGCCAAAGGCATATATTTCTCTTTCAAAAAGCTTTTTTTTTTTCTTTGTGTTTATAGTTAAACTCTTTGTGAGTATAACATTATATATCAGTTCTTTTGACTTTCTTCCCTAAGGGTCATGAGTTCTTTCCCCTACCTGAGTGTCATGAGGCCTGACTTTCGCTGCTAATCACAAAGCCTTTCTAAGAAGGGGTCTAAGGTTGAAATTGTGTTTTAAGGAAAGCCTGTCATTTTGATGTGTTAAAAAACAGGAGTGTGGTGGTCACCTCGTTACAATCCAGTAAGTACTCTTTTCCTTCCTTCTTGCAATGCAGTTCTTTTTTTTTTTTTTGCAATGCAGTTCTTATCAAAGAGTATGGACCTATTTTTAAATTCTGTGTCATTTTTTTCTCCACAAAAATTTGATGTGATTTTGATAGAATCTGGGATATCACAAACCCTGAGAAGGCAGAGGTGGTCAGCAGAATAGGAGGGAGTGAGCAAATGGTTAAACCTCTCTTCCTTTATTTTCTAATCCTCTTTATTGTGTCTCCTTCTTATCTCCCTTCTGTAGTGCACAGATGCCTAGGCTTTTTTTTTTCCCACAACAGACCAGTAACTGAGTTTGTCTGTCTTCCTGTCTGGTCTTTAAGATCCCTTTCGTGCTCTAAATATCTTTATGTGCCTGGTTGTCCCTGTATGCATGTACGCTCAGTCACGTCTGACTCTTTGCGACCCCATGGACTGTAGCTTGTCAGGATCCTCTGCCCATGGGATTTTCCAAGCAAGAATACTGGAATGGGTTGCTGTTTCCTCCTCCAGGGGCTCTTCCCAACCCAGGGATCACCTGCATCTCTTGTATCTCCTGCATTGGCAGGTGGGTTCTTTACTGCTGTGTTACCTGAGTTGTCCCTAGATTAGATTAATTTACCATGTATGGATCTTGATTCAAGTTTAAGAACTGGAAAGGAAACACCTCACCTCCTCCATATGTCTTTAAACCATTTTGCAATCCATTCTGTATCAGTTTGAATTGTGCCAAATTAATCTTGTGAATCAGTTGATCTTGCTAATCAGTTATGATCCCAAATTGTAGCAGAGTCCTGACAGAGCTGCCTTGTTGCCTAACTTCACGGGTCACCCTTCAAACAAAATAAATGTGGGACCCAGTGGTTTTGGGAGACATGATGGTCTTAGACTCAGCATGAAACTACTGCCAGATGGAGTCATGGTTTTCTTGAGAAGGACAAATTCCCAACTTCCATCCCCTCAGATACCCAAAAGAGATCACAAAATCATTAAAAGCATGAAGGAAAAATTCAGAGGAATCCTCTTAGGTATCTGTATGGTGCCAACAGGTGCAAATACAACTTCTTCAAAGACATTCCTGTGGGGAAATGGAACTGTTATTAAAAAGTAATGAAAGCCCAGCTGTAAACCTTCACTCTTAGCCCCAAATCTGCCTTCCCATGAGGTTCCCATTGGTGAAAAGAAGTATTTTGTAGGTTGTCTGGAAATAAAATTAAGTTCCTGAGATGTGATCACTACCTGCCCATGGGCTAGAAGACACCAGCCAGAAGTAATGGGTGCTGATCCTCTCCCGAGGAAGCGCAGTCCTACAGTGTCCCACCCAGAACCGGACAAGGGCCTCCCCAGAAGTCTCTTCACAGAAGTCAGTACTTCCATGCCTGAACCTTGCTTTTAAAGTCACGGGATATAGGTAAAAATGGACTACTATATTTAAATATGTGTGATCATCAGCAAGTGTGTGTGCGTTAGCAAAACAGAAAAATACAAGAAATGGAAAAGCAAGACAAACGACACTGGGCAGACTACTAATGTATTTTTTAAAAATTCAGAATGTAAAATTCAGAGATCTTAGAACCTAAAGAATGAGAAAATGGGCTTCCCAGATGGCACGGTGGTTAAAGAATCAGCCTCCCAATGCATGAGATGTGGGTTTGATCCATGGGTTGGGAAGATCCCTTGGAGTAGGAATTGGCAAACCATTACAGTATTCTTGCCTGGGAAATCCACTGGCTACAGTCAATGGGGTTGTGAGGAGTCAGATACAACTGAATGATTGAGCATACACACATAAAGATTGCGCATCTTTTGTGGGGGTAGGAAGGCAACAATAAGCAATTAACTTTAAAAAATGCATACACTTATTGAAACTATGAAACTTTATTGGTTAGAAGCACATATGAAGAATGTGAACATTTTGCTTGAGTGTATTTTGTATATTTAGCTAAAAAATAGAATGATATAAATTTATGTATGTAAAGGTAAATATTATATGAATTAAGCTGTTTTAAATGAGTACTTTTTTATATCAAAGACTGAAACTCAAGAAGAGAAATTTAACTTTGTACTAATAAGAAAAAAATAAGGTCATGGAAAAGATAGACATCTTGGGCCTGAGTCTAAGAAGGGAAAAAAGTGAAAGGTTTAAATCTGTCCTAAATATTAATAATAAAAGTCCCAGTTCTAGAAAGCCAGGATTGAAAAATAGCAACAACAAAAATTAATGTGGTGAGTTTTTAAATATTTATTCCAAAATTTGATGATCATTTTTATTTAAAAACCTGTTAGATTTCAAAGGTAACTACTCCTATATTGTATAATGCAACTGGGAAATTAAATGTGATTTTGTGTTTTTTCTCTATAAGGATAAAAGACATAAAAATTGAAGTGAAAATATGCAATTACTTTAACATAAAGTAATTGCATATTTTCACTTCAATTTTTAATTGAAATATATTTATGTAAATATACATAAAGTAACATAAAGAAAAATAATATTTCTGTTGCACTGCCTCATTTTGATATAGTCTGCTTATTTTCTGATATTCTGAAGTAGTTTTTGGAAGATTGAATTTATAACATAGTAAGGAATACTTTTATTTATCCAAAGACCCATGAAAAATTGAAGTTCTACATCAGTGTCATCTGTAATTGGAGAACGCAATGGCATCCCACTCCAGTACTTTTGCCTGGAAAATCCCATGGATGGAAGAGCCTGGTAGGCTACGGTCCATGGGGTCGCTAGAGTCGGACATGACTGAGCGACTTCACTTTCACTTTTCACTTTCATGCATTGGAGAAGGAAATGGCAACCCACTCCAGTGTTCTTGCCTGGAGAATCCCAGGGATGGGGAAGCCTGGTGGGCTGCCATCTATGGGGTCGCACAGAGTCGGACACGACTGAAGTGACTTAGCAGCAGCAGCAGCAGCATCTGTAATTAAATTAAAGGATAAATATGTTTTTGATAAATGAAAATTTATCAGATGATATACTCAGAATAAATGAATCTTGGATCATGAGCCAAGGGGAAGACTTTCAGTTGAAACATCAAAATTGAGTTTACATGTAATGTTCAGTTGAGTTCAGTTCATTCGCTCAGTTGTGTCCAACTCTGCAACTGCATGGACTGCAGCACAGCAGGTTTCCCTGTCCAGCACCAGCTCCCAAAGCTTGCTCAAACTCATGTCCATTGAGTTGGTGGTGCCATCCAACTATCTCATCTTCTGTCATCCCCTTCTCTTCCCACCTTCAATCTTTCCCAGCATCAGGGTCTTTTCAAATGAGTCAGTTCTTCGCATCAGTTGGCCAAAGTATTGTTGCCTACATACAATCCCAGATGGCTTAGTGGTAAAGAATCCACCTGCCTATGCAGGAGATGTAGGAGACGCAGGTTTGATCCCTGGTTGGGATGATCTTCTGGAGGAGAAAATGGCAACCCACTCCAGTATTCTTGCTTGGAAAATTCTGTGGATGTAGGAGCCTGCCAGGCTACAGTCCATGGGGTTGCAAAGAGCTGGACACAACTGAGCATGAGCATGCAAAAAGAAGAAAAGGAAAACAGAAAATTAAACGCTTTGAACTTGTCTGATGCTAAATGGAAGTGGTACTCACTGGGACAATCACTGGATCATAAAATGCAAATAAAACATTCCATGATATATCAGGTTGCTAAGGGAATGAGAAAATGTGTGGTATACACTAGGAAGTGCTTTTAGCTTAGGAAGGAGATTCAGATATATTTAAAGAGTTTTATGATAGGGCAAAATTTAGGAGAGATAAGTTTTAAATTACTTTACTTACTAGAAATGAAAGAGAAGCGGGAATCACTTTGCCCAGCAATCCCTTGGATAAATGAATTCATATTTTTCATTGTCGACGACACAGGGAAACTTTCCATCCTCAAAGAGTGAACTGAATTAGCTGTGGGACTCCCTTCCAAAACTATTTATTAGAACTAAGAAGAGCAGTGACCCAAATCTTGCACTTCTGAGAATACTGAACTGGCTGTGAAGAGGATGCCAAAGACCTAGACTCAAAACCAGTTGAAAAAAGTGAAGCAAACCACCTATCAAACAAACACCATTACATAGCTATGGAGAATGAAGGCTGAAGAATGAATCTAGAACCAAGTAGCTGGAATACACATCCCTTCTGGGCTCACTGCTCAAAACAAAAGTGACTAACCAGAAAATACTGGGCTTTACTCAGTATTTTATTGTCCATATTGACCTTGAGGTGGATATCTTAGAACTCATAGTTCAATAATGAAAATAAAAATTATTCTTGCTTGTGTCAGAGAAAAAAGTGCTGCAATTGTAGAATTACTCAAATTAAATAGGACTATTGTACTTCTAGAACAGAATTAGAAATATCAATGTAAGCTTTAAAAGAAAACTTTCGTACCTTTGACGATGCAATAACCTAGGAACAACGGTACTCCATTTGCACTCTATCACCCTGTTCTTGCTCTCTGTATTTTTTCACTAAGGAAAATTAAGGATCCTTAGAGAAACATTTCAGTCTAGGTTTGGTGTAGAAATATACCAGGTAGCTTGGATCATCCTCTACCAGAAAGCAAGAAAGCTCTCAAAGATTAATAAAGTCATATGAAAAAGACACAGTTCAGTTCAGTTCAGTCGCTCAGTCGTGTCTGACTCTTTGCGACCCCATGGACTGCAGCACACCAGGCTTCCCTGTCCATCACCAACTCCCGGAGCTTACTCAAACTCATGTTCATCGTGTCAGTGATGCCATCCAACCATCTCATCCTCTGTTGACCCCTTCTTCTCCTGCCTTCAATCTTTCCCAGCATCAGGGTCTTTTCAAATGAGTCAGTTCTTCGCATCAGGTGGCCAGAGTACTGGAGTTTCAGCTTCAGCATTAGTCTTTCCAGTGAATATTCAGGACTGATTTCCTTTAAGATTGACTGGTTTGATCTCCTTGCAATCCAAGGAACTCTTAAGAGTCTTCTCCAGCACCACAGTTCAAAAGCATCAATTTTTCAGTGCTCAGCTTTCTTTAGAGTCCAACTCTTACATTCATACATGACTACTGGAAACAAGACTACTCTCACCATACTTGCAGTCAACTCAAGTCCCCTTGTTTTGTTTTGGTTGTTTTTATGTGATATGTTTTAAATATGATTTTCTAATTCTGTATTTGTGTATTTTGAACTAGACTGCTATTTTGAACCTAGAAATTTTACTTATTATCTCTATTAAACTGACAGTTTTGGCTCATTATTCCAACTCACTTCGATGTTTGGGAATGATGGTTCTATCATTAAATGCTCTGTATTCCAAGCTGTTCTCACCTGTACTACTGTCACCTCTTCTCCCCTTTTTATGACACTGTTACGTATGGAATATGTTGGTGACTTGGTTCACAAATTAGTCCGTAGTTACACTACAGAAGGGTAAGATTATATCATCACTAGAGGAAGAATAAATATCATCAAGAGATCTTTGTATTGGAGCTGAATGAAGCAACTATTGATGCTGAGTCATTTCCCTTTGGGAAGATGAACACATTTGCTACTCTGAATAGTACTGGTAATGGTAGTCACTGTTTTCTATTAGGCAGGAGGATTTATTCCGATATAGAAATGTTTGTTTTAACGTAAAGGATAAGTGGTACATATAGATATTAGGAATACAAAGTGGTAGACAGCAGTGAACACTTGCTATTCTGATAGCTGCCCAACATCCAAATCTTCTGTCCATTTCAAACCCCATTCACCAGTGCATCGGTCTTGTTTGAGGGCAGGGTTCTGCCTTCCTTCTAGTAAGGTAGAGAGGACCATTTCCTTCCCGACTGTTGGAAATGAGTACAAGACCCAAACTTGTCCAAACACACTATCACCTGGAACTTTGAACAGGCAGAGTGATGCCAGGAACAAAGGTTACTTTCTGGGGGCAGTGATAAGTGTCCAGTGGGATGAAGAGTTTCCAACAGTCCCAGTATTACAGCAAGAAGTTTTAGCAGTATAACCTTAATCAGAATATTTAATCAGGGCCAAATCTCTCCTGCTTAGATTTCCTTGATTCCTTATCATTTTTTGAACCTGGTTCCCCATTATTTCTTAGATTTGGTAGGCTAACTATAAATTTCCTTTCTGTTTAAATGTTATGGAATCAGTTTCTATCACTTGCAAGAGGATCTCAGAGTAGTATGGTACACAAAGTACACATCACAGGGGAAGGCCACCACAGGGCTTTGCAGATGCTCATTAATGGTAATTTCTTTTCCTCTTTTCCCCTCTTTGTTCCCCTCCAGTTGTAGTATAAGCTTTTTGAAGGTCTATTTCTCTTCACTAACCCCCTCTAAGAAGGTGCTTATTGTATTGCCTTGTACAAAGAAAGCAGTCAATACTGCTTCTTGCCCAAATCACACACTGAGTGAATTGGAATTTATCACTGATTTTTCCAAGATTGCAAACAGCATGGGTGAAAATATAAAAATGCCCTGGCAAGCAAATTGAAAACAGAAGTGGTGCTCTAGTTCTGGCTAGCTTTTTGGTTACAACATTTATAATGCTTAGGAGGTGGGACCACTTAAATGCGTCTTGTTTGTTTGGTTTGGTTTTTGACCTAACAAACAGTATGGGAATTCCTTCTTGAAATTTTACTTGGCGTCATACATTTCTATACAGTCAGCAAAAACAAGACTGGGAGCTGACTGTGGCTCAGGTCATGAACTCCTTACTGCCAAATTCAGACTTAAATTGAAGAAAGTAGGGAAAACCACTAGACCCTTCAGGTATGACCTAAATCAAATCCCTTATGATTATACAGTGGAACTGACAAATAGATTCCAGAGCTTAGATCTGATAGACAAAGTGACTGAAGCACCATGGATGGAGGTTTGTGACATTGTACAGGAGGCAGTGATCAAGACCATCCCCAATACTTCAGTTCAATTGCTCAGTCGTGTCTGACTCTTTGCAACTCCATGGACTGCAGTGTGCCAGGCCTCCCTGTCCATCACCAACTCCCGGAGTGTACTCAAACTCATGTCCATTGAGTTGGTGATGCCACTGAACCATCTAATCCTCATCCCTTCTACTCCCGCCTTCAATCTTTCCCAGCATCAGGGTCTTTTCAAATCAGTGGGTATTTTGAATCAGGTGGCCAAAGTATTGGAGCTTCAGCTTTAGCATCAGTCCTTCCAATGAATATTCAGGACTGATTTCCTTGAGATGGACTGGTTTGATCTCCTTGCAGTCCAACGGACTCTCAAGAGTCTTCTCCAACACCACAGTTCAAAAACATCAATTTTTTGGCACTCAGCTTTCTTTATAGTCCAACTCTCACATCCATACATGATTACTGGAAAAACCATAGCTATGACTAGATGGACCTTTTTTGGTAAAGAAATGTCTCTGCTTTTTAATATGCTGTCTAGGTTGGTCATACCTTTTCTTCCAAGGAGCAAGCGTCTTTCAATTTCATGGCTGCAGTCACCATCTGCAGTGATTTTGAGCCCCCCAAAATAAAGTCTTTCACTGTTTCCATTGTTTCCCCATCTATTTGCCATGAAGTGATGGGACTGGATGCCATGATCTTAGTTTTCTAATGTTGAGTTTTAAGCCAACGTTTTTACTCTGCTCTTTCACTTTCATCAAGAGGCTCTTAAGTTCTTCACTTTCTGCTGTAAGGATGGTGTCATCTGCACATCTAAGGTGTTGGTATTTCTCCCAGCAGTCTTGATTCCAGCTAATGCTTCATCCAGCCCAGCGTTTCTCATGATGTATTCTGCATATAAGTTAAATAAGCAGGGTGACAGTATACAGCCTTGATGTACTCCTTTCCCTTATTTGGAACCAGTCTGTTGTTCCATGTCTAGTTCTAACTGTTGGTTCCTGACCTGCATACAGATTTCTCAAGAGGCAGGTCAGGTGGTCTGACCTGACCACTACCTCTCTGGAATACAGAGAGGTATTCCCCTCTCTTTAAGAATTTTCCACAGTTTGTTGTGATCCACACAGTCAAAGGCTTTGGCATAGTCAATAAAGCAGATGTTTTCCTGGAACTCTCTTGCTTTTTTGATTATCCAGCAGATGTTGGCAATTTGATCTCTGATTCCTCTGCCTTTTCTAAATCCAGTTTGAACCTCTGGAAGTTCACAGTTCATGTACTGTTGAAGCCTGGCTTGGAGAATTTTGAGCATTACTTTGCTAATATGTGAGATGAGTGCAATTGTGCGGTAGTTTGAGCATTCTTTGGCATTGCCTTTCTTTGAGATTGGAATGAAAACTGACCTTTTCCAGTCCTGTGGCCACTGCTGAGTTTTCCAGATTTGCTGGCATATTGAGTGCAGCACTTTGACAGCATCATCTTTTAGGATTTGAAATAACTCAACTGGAATTCCATCACTCCCCAAGAAAAAGAAATGCAGAAAGGCAAAATGGTTGTCTGCAGAGGCCTTACAAAGAGCTGAGGAAAGAAGAGAAGTTAAAGGCAAAGAAGAAAAGAAAAGGTAAACCCATTTGAATGCAGAGCTCCAAAGAATAACAAGAAATAAGAAAGCCTTCCTCAGCGATCAATGCAAAGAAATAGATGAAAACAATAGAATAGAAAAGACTAGAGATAGTTTCAAGAAAATTAGAGATACCAAGGGAACATTTCATGCAAAGATGAGTACAATAAAGGACAGAAATGGTATGGACCTAACAGAAGCAGAAGATATTAAGAAGAGGTGGCAAGAATACACAGAAGAACTGTTCAAAAAAGATCTTTACAACCCAGATAATCACTATGGTGTGATCACTCACCTAGAGCGAGACATCCTGGAATGTGAAGTCAAGTGGGCCTTAGAAAGCATCACTACGAACAAAGCTAGGGAGGTGATGGAATTCCAGTTGAGCTATTCCAAATCCTAAAAGATGATGCTGTGAAAGTGCTGCACTCAATATGCCAGCAAATCTGGAAAACTCAGCAGTGGCCACAGGACTGGAAAAGGTCAGTTTTCATTCCAATCCCAAAGAAAGGCAATGCCAAAGAATGCTCAAATACTGCACAATTGCATTCATCTCACACTCTAGCAAAGTAATGCTCAAAATTCTCCAAGCCAGGCTTCAACAGTACATGAACCGTGAACTTCCAGATGTTCAAGCTGGTTTTAGAAAAGGCAGAGGAACCAGAGGTCAAATTGCCACATCTGCTGGATCATCAAAAACGCAAGAGAGTTCCAGAAAAATACCTACTTCTGCTTTATTGACTATGCCAAAGCCTTTGACTGTGTGGATCACAACAAACTATGGAAAATTCTTAAAGAGATGGGCATACCAGACCACCTGACCTGCCTCCTTAGAAATCTGTATGTAGATGAAGAAGGAACAGTTAGAACTGGACACGGAACAACAGACTGGTTCCATATAGGAAAAGGAGTACGTCAAGACTATACATTGTCACCCTGCTTATTTAACTTATATGCAGAGTACATCATGCAAAATCCTGGGCTGGATTAGGCACAAGCTGGAATCAAGATTGCTGGGGGAAATTATCAATAACCTTAGATATGCAGATGACACCACCCTTATGGCAGAAAGCGAAGAAGAACTAAAGAGCCTGTTGATGAAAGTGAACGAATAGAGGGAAAAAGTTGGCTTAAAACTCAACATTCAGAAAACTAAGATCATGGCATCTGGTCCCATCACTTCATGGCAAATATATGGGGAAACAATGGAAACAGTGAAAGACTTTATTTTGGGGGGGCTCAAAATTACTGCAGATGGTGACTGAAGCCATGAAATTAAAAGACGCCCTTGGAAGAAAAGGTATGACCAACCTAGACAGCATATTAAAAACCAGAGACATTACTAACAAAGGTCTGTCTAGTCAAACATATGGTTTTTTCAGTAATCATGTATGAATGTGAGAGTTGGACTCTCACGAAAGCTGAGTGCTGAAAATTTGATATTTTTGAACTGTGGTATTGGAGAAGACTCTTGAGAGTCCGTTGGACTGCAAGGAGATCAAACCAGTCCATCCTAAAGGAAATGTGCCCTGAATATTCATTGGAAGGACTGATGCTGAAGCTGAAACTCCAATACTTTGGTCACCCGATGCGAAGAACTGACTCATTTGAAAAGACCCTGATGCTGGGAAAGATTGAAGGTGGGAGGAAAAGGGGACGACAGAAGATGAGATGGGTGGATGGCATCACTGACACAATAGACATGAGTTTGCGTAAGCTCCAGGGGTTGGTGATGGACAGGAAGGCCTTGTGTGCTGCAGTCCATAGGGTCACAAAGAGTCAGGCAAGACTGAGTGATGAACTGAACTGAACTGATACATTTCTGGGGCTTCCCAGGTGGCTCAGTCGTAAATAATCCACCTTCCAAGCAGGAGAAATGGGTTCAATTCCTAAGTCAGGAAGATCCCCTGGAGAAGGAAATGGTAACCCATTTCAGTATTCTTGCCTGGGAAATCTCAAGAACAGAGGAGCCTGGCCGGCTACAGTCAAGTTCAGGGTCTCAAAGAGTCACAGAACTTAGTAACTAGACCACCACCATGCATTTCGTACAATGACTAAAAAAAAAAGATGTTCCTTCATACAAGATAAGGGGGACATTTTGAAGGTATGGTAAATTTTTTTCATTAGTGATATATTTAAAAATAATTTCCTTTCCTTCTTTGAAGGCCCAAACAGTGAGAAGCCATATTAGAAGCTGCCATGCACAGGACAGTTCAAGAAGTCCTTCTTTTTGGAGGTGGCATCTGAGCTGAGACTCAAATGACCAGACAGAACTAGGTGTTCCCAGCTCCACGGCAGAGAGTGCAGGTGGAGGAAGGGCAGATGTGCCTCTGGTATCTCTCTGCTGCGCTCAGCCTTCCCCTTCACCTTCCTCACCCAGGCTCTGTACTCCCCCACCTTGTTTATTGTCAAACAGGGACACAGACAATCAATTTGCAATAAAAAAACCCTTCATTAGAGATGTACTACTTCCCATGGGACAACGTTTAACACTATTAAACAGAATATCACTGTCTCAGGCTAAACCACTAGTATCTGAATTCTTCCAGCCATAATCAGAGATATCTGAAGGGAAATGATTAGGTTCTTGACTTTGAAATGATCCTCAGAGTGATACCTCCCCAAACAGAAGGTGTCCATCCCAACTACAAATTCCTTCCCCTGCCATTCAGTCTCTCCCATATAAATTTCTGGCAGTTGAAGAATGACCATTCTATCTCGCCTAATTATGAAGCCTTCAGACCAAGATCCGACCAGCCAGCTGTATAATGAAGAAGAGCTTTAATTATTAAAAGGGACATTTATGTGTCCTTTTTGGATAAATTTTAATATCATTGCATTGGAGACTAAAATGTCATTCTGTTTTTCTTCTAGACATCCTCAAGTCTTATTTCCTCTGTTTATTAGTGTCACCAGCAAGCCCATTAATATTCCTGGGAAATAAAAATAGAAATCTGTGTAATATTAATAAGATAAAGCCTAAGATTTTTCCTCTTCCTTTGTGCTTAGTCTAGTTTCACTAGCTCATAGGGTGCTGCATGCAGAGGTCTTGCACCTGCCACTTCAGGCCAGTTCCTAGTGGCAAATGGCTGTGCAGACCTATCACATGGGTGGGCCATCTGCAGAAGCCCGCCCCCCAATGATACTTCAATTAAAAATGGCTGTGGTGGGCTATGCACAGAGACGCTGCAAATGATGCTGTGATCTGGAATGTGAACAAGATGCCTGTGCCAACCCCATGAGAACTCTGCCTCCTACCCACTGAGGAGAACCGTATAAAGCAACCCCACCCACGGCCTGTCCTGGGGAACATATATCCCAGAACACTCATCTCGTATTTGCTCAAAGAAGAAAGCTTTCCTTTGCTTCTGAATCAAACTTGGTCTCTTTCTGTTGTCTCCAGCAGCACTGTGCAGGAAGACCCTTATTGAGATCTGACTGGAAAAGGTCGGTAACATAAGTACTGATACATGATAACTGATGGAATTGTGATTTAAACAAGTTTGTCCAGAACTAAGCCAGGAGTACAAGTTTTCCAGTCTCCGGAGGAGTCAAGCCAGCCCTGTATTCTTTCTACTTACCCTGTATCTTGTGTCTTGGAGAACATGGGTTGATGAGGTGGCCCTCTGGGATTTGAAACTTTGAACTGTAGAAGCTGAAGAAATTTTTAAAAAAGTAGCTTGCTGAAATAGAGGTGAAGCTTATCTCTGAGCCATACCATTTCTTTATTTTGCATGAAGCCTCTGGAATGGATAATTGAGTTATGCAAATAAAAATCAAGCATCTAGGGGTGGATCTGCCTATAGGGGACGTTGATGCTGAATGCTCTGTGGTGATACAAGTGCTAGAGTTTTCAAGCCCAGGCCATGCCTCTGAGACCCTGAGTTTTCGTGGGGTGTCTTAGGGTAATGAATTTACAGTCTGCTGCTGACAGACCTCTTGCATGACCTTGTGAAACTGCAAATGCTCTTACACAAATAATCTGTAGCAGTTAGTTTTGTTTTTGCATGGGATGCACTGAGCTGGAGAAAAGCCAAGGAAGGGCCTCCAGAAAGAATCTTGATTTCATGCTAGAGGAAAAGCAGCCCAAGAGAAGAGGACCAGGTTTGCTGCAGCTCCACCTGGACTGGACTGTTTGTGTCCTGTATGTCACACGAGTTAAGACAGAATCTGGAATGACTATGACTGCACTATTACCGTTCAGTGTCATTGTTCTGTTGAAGTTGCAGTCAAGACCACCCTTCCATGGTTGAAGACTAGACATTCTGGAGAAGAAGACATTTCTTCAGTCATCCTTGAGCAAGAAGACCTAATGTTAGGACCTTAAACTTGAGAAAAGTTTAAAAATTCTTTCTCACCTGAAGTGATTTTGGACGCTTCGGCACAGTTACCTGAAGAACATTCCTGAGGTTAGAATAGCCCGACCCTTACTGTGTTCAGGCTGCTTGGGGGCTCCCTTGAGGACCATGAAGGCAAGTCAAGATTACACTGTGAGAATAGCCATCTCAAGAAGCATTTATAAGATACCCTTCCATTTGGTACCTTGTATCAGAGAAACTACAGTAGTTTTGTTAAATGCTGCAGTCTAAACTTAGCTGTATCATGAAGAGTGAGGGAAGGGCCTGTCCCCTAGGTCAGTTGGGTGTTAGCAAAGGCCATCATCCAAGGAGTGTAACTACTTCTGTATCATGTTCATCTCAGAACATGGGTCAGGAGAGAAGAAAGGGAAAGCATGCCTTGACCAGGGCTTTGGGCCAAAGAACCACATGCAGGATCAGCTGTGGAGCACATGTGAGAAGGAGCTCAGCCATGGCTTTCAGAAACAACCAAGGAGAGTTTGACGTGGGGAAGTTTCATGCTGGGAAGGTAAATTTCTGATAGAACTGCAAACTTATTTTTTAAGACACCTATGTGGCAGGCAGGCATAGTATTCATTTATAAGAATTTTTTCCCTTCAAAATGGGACTTAAACCTTTTCAACTTTATCTGGAACAGTACAAAGTAGGGTTTTTTGTTTGTTTGTTTTTTTGTTTTCTTTGCATTTTTTGCATGAAGTCTGCATCCATGTAATTATGTGTTTGTCATACCTCTTACTGAGACTGTTACTCACATGAATGAAGTAACAAAGAAACAATTACATATTTGAATACTAATAGAATAGAATAGAATATTCTGTTACATACAAATAGAATATTTACAGCATCCTGGAAAAATTCAAGTATCAAATTCTCTTTAAGTAGAATATATTACAGAAAACTGTGAAATGCAAGAATGGATATCCAGGCAAGGAAGTTTGAAATTCTTTATGAAAATAAGCAATAGAAGAGGGGAATTTATACTGACATAAAATATATGTGGGCCAATTTTAAAAAACCACAATACCTTTCTTGTGACTTTGTAAGCCATTTACTCATAAGAATAATAATGGATACTATTTTAGACACAGAAAATTTACAGAGAATTTGGATTCTGAGATTAAGTTTACATTTTAGAACAATGTATAGGTTAAATAAATGGAAATAAAAAGTTACATTATATAATTAATGATAATAGCAAAATCTCTTTCAGCTGAAAAACAAAGTGAAAAATGACAGGGAGAAAATATTCTCAGTAAGAATATATTGAAATGTTGTTAGAAAATTTCTACTTCTATCTATGACAGAGTAGTTTATATCAGATCAACTCCCTCCCCCGACAAGAGCAATAAAAAAGATAATAAAATTTATTTTTAAAAAGCCACAACCAAATAAGCATTGGAGGCATCAGAGAGCAACTAACGACCTGTTAGGGTGAGCAGGATGAAACCCAGGAAACAAGCAATGCATTGATGTAAACCTGATGTTCTTTATTGATTATCCTCTGAAGTTGTTTTTCCAATAAGAGAGTGAAACAGGTGTGAAGATAATTAGAATAGTCTCAGAACTTCTGGTTGGCTCACAAAGTTGGGTAGGCAAAAGATGGAGCTCAGTATGACCAAACTAGCTAAGACTTTGGAGAAAAGGGAATTGCAGGTAAGTATGTTTGATGTTTTACAGTTCTTTTCCCCACAAGGGTATTTAATAAGACACAGAGTGAGAATATAAGCAACAAATCAGAAAGTGGAAGTTAAGATGCTAACTAGAACTTTAGGCAGTTTCACAACATTTGAGAAATAGGAAAACAATTCAGAGATTTCCAAAGACCTCTTGGATTTAAATCATCTTATTTCTTATTGGATCAGTGTGATCAATAACTCGTCTGTCTTCCAGGAAAAATCAAGCAATAACAATAAAAAATACCCAACCGTCTCTCTAAAGAAAGATATCATCAGAGTCCTTATAATTCATCACTCATACCTGGCATTCAATTAAAAATTATCAGGCAACCCCAGAGACAGGACAGTGTGGCCAAAAATGAAGGAAAAAAGCAATAAAAACAGACCCTGGGTGATCTATGTATTGAATTATTTGGTACTTTTAAATGTTTGTAGTAAATAGATTTAAGAAAATATATAAAAATAATTTTGGAAGATAACTGGAACCTATAAATGTGGTCCCTGGAAATTCAAGTGTTGATAAATGCAATTATCAGAAGATTTCATCAAATGAGTTTAACATCAAATTAGAGCAGAGTATTACTGAACTGCTAAATAGAAAGTACAAAATTAAAAAGGTAGTAAGTACAAAAGAGAACAAGATATATATATGGCAAATGGTGAGAGAAGTTCTTACTGCTACTACTGCTAAGTCACTTCAGTCGTGTCCAACTCTGTGTGACCCCATAGACGGAAGCCCACCGGGCTCCCCCGTCCCTGGGATTCTCCAGGCAAGAACATTGGAGTGGGTTGCCATTTCCTTCTCCAATGCGTGAAAGTGAAAAGTGAAAGGGAAGTCACTCAGTCGTGTCCGACTCTTAGCAACCCCATGGACTGCAGCTTACGTATGTATAATTGGAGCCCTAGAACGAGAAGGGGGAGAGAAGTGGGGGCTAAGCAATAATTGAAGATATATTATCTGATAATTTTCCAAAACTGATGCAAGACATTGCCAAAGATTCAAGAATTTCTATAAAATCCAAGATTACATAAGCACTGCTGCTGCTGCTGCTAAGTCGCTTCAGTCGTGTCCGACTCTGTGCGGCCCCATAGACGGCAGCCCACCAGGCTCCCCAGTCCCTGGGATTTTCCAGGCAAGAACACTGGAGTGGGTTGCCATTTCCTTCTCCAATGCATGAAAGTGAAAAGTGAAAGTGAAGTTGCACAGTCGTGTCCGACATAAGTACTACTTAAAAAGAAAATTATAAAAGCATCCAGAGGATGCCTCTGAGGAGAAACAGTTAAAATGATGAAAGCTGGAAGACAATGGAGTGATATTTTTAACATACTCTAAGAAAAAACTGCCAACTCAGAATCCTTCAAGCATTGAAAATACCTTTCAAAAATCAAGGTTCAATGAAGACATTTTTTTCAAACAAAATTTGAGAGTGTTTGTTGCCAGTAAATGGACATTAAAATTGATTGATATAGAAATACTCTCAAATATTACTTTATATAAACTAATGGACTAAAATGATGAATTCACAAAAGGTAGTTAATTTTTTGGGGGGGTTTAAAAAAGTGCAGCTTTGTTTAGGATTTATTAGGTTATTTTTCTCCTTTATTAAAAAATAATATGAGAAATAAGTCCTTTGGAAGAATACTTCACATTAACTGATGGATGACAATATGGGCCATTTGTAGAATGTGACAATTTTAACAGGAAATAAGAAAATTTAGAAGGGCTCAGCAAAATGCAACAGGCTAAAATGGCAATTGAGTAAGAAGTCAAAAGATTATTAATTTAAAAATATACTTTATGAATACTTTATGACTATAATAAAGAATGGAAGTATAATATAATTTGTGGTGATTATTAAATACAGTGCTTTATGTCTTTTGTTTTTTCTCAAAATTTTGAAAATCTAATGTGGCCTTCTGTACTTATGTACTCTTCCTTTAGGATTCTGCTCCCAAATAATTTCTGGAAACCATGAAGAATATATGAGATTATCAATGAGATAATCCCCTTCATTGCTAGCTTGTTGTGACCTGCCAGTTTCAGTCCTAGAGAAATAGCTGTTGTCAGTGAACTCAATTTCTTTCTATAACTTTCTCTGTCACCTAAAATCCAAATTCTTGGACCTGGTTTGGAGATAAAGCACTGGAAATCTTAGGAAAATTTTTCTCATATTTTAGTTTTAGTAAGAATGCAAAAGAAACTTAGTTCCAATGTTTCCACTTCTGAAAATCATACAGGGGAATAAGGAAAGTGCAAAAATGCTACATCTGACCATAATGGTATTAGACTATAAACAGAAACTATAATACCTGCAGATATAACACTGGGAAGAACCTCCACACATATAAATTTAACAATTTTGATGAATGAATTCTTTGAGATTCAAAAGCTGCAAAAGTTTAGCCAAGATGAAGTAGATAACCTGAATAGTTCTATAACTGTTAAAAATATTGAACTTAATGTTTAAAACCTTCAGAGAAATAAATCTATGGTCTTAGATTATTTCACTGGGAAATTTCACTGAATATTTAAGGGAATAGAATGAATGCTACGTAATGCTACGTAATCTCAAAAAAATTAACGAGGAAAAAACACCTCCCAGTACATTTTATAAGATTATCATTACCCTGATACCAACACACAAAAAGGGAAATGGAGAGAAATACAGACCAGTATCCCACATGAATATAGATTAAAAAAAAAATTCTCCAAAAAATATTAGCAAGTTGAATCCAATTAAATATAAAAAAATAAAATACTGTAGCCAATGAGGGCTGGGAATGCAAGCCTGGCTTTTTTTGGAAACCAATGTAATCCACAATATTAATAGTCTAAAGAAAAAAACCACATAATTGTATGAATTGATAAAAATAACCTTCTGACTAAATATAGTACCCATTTAAAATAAAAATCTGAACATAAATGTTTATAGAATTCTTCATAATGAAAAATACTGGAAACAACTCAAATGTCTTTCAGTGTATAAATGGATAAACAACCTCTGGTATATCTGTATAATGGAATATTACTCAGCAATAAAAAGGAACCAATTTTAACATACAACAACTTAATTGAATCTCAAAGATGTTATGCTGCATGAAGTAATTCAGTCTCAAAGTTTATGTATTATGTGATTACAGTTATATGACAGTCTCTAAATGACAAAATTATGACAGAGAACAGACTAGAAGTTAAGGGGTGGGAGGGTGTGACTTTAAAAAGATAGCACAGGGGAGATTTAGGGGTGATAGAATTTTTCTGTATCTTTATTGTGGTGGTGGTTACATAAACATTTGTGGAACATGGAATTTTACATACCCTCCAAGTTCAATTTAACTGTAAAATATGAACAGAGGAGCTTGGCAGGCTACAATCCGTGGGGTCACAAAGAGTTGGACATGACTGAGAATGCATGCACACACGTGATCTTTAAATAATAATTTAAAAACACATTATAGCTATATATTCAGCAAGGAAAATGAATCTTTAAGAAACAAAGAAATGCTGTAAACTCCATAGTATATGAAAGCACAGTCAAAAGCAACTGAGATCAGCAAAATCTTCATGGGAATCCTTGATGAAGTACTGAGTTTATAGGGAAGAATAAGTAGTGTAAAGGAGGCCAGTTGTGGAAAATATTAGATATTACCATCAACATCCACTTCTAAAGAAGACAGCACTACTGTGAGTGAATAGGACTGAGAATAAATAGGAATGATTACTGGGGGAGATGGCGAATGTGCATGGAACAAACAGATGGGCGACAGAAGTGGCAGGTCTCTTTCCCCTTTCTAATCAGGAAGACAGTGAAGCAACCATCACTTCTACCCACATTTCATTGACCAAAACCAGTCATATGAGCTTAACTTCCAGGGGAAGTACAACACTACCACAGGCACACGTAATCACTGTAGTCTACCTCGTGCTTGTGTGAGTGCTCACTAGCTCGGTTTTGTCTGATTCTTTGTGACCCTGTAGACTGTAGCCCACCAGTCTCCTCTGTCCTTGGAGGCAGGAATACTGGAGTAGGGTGCCATTTCTTTCTCCAGGGGATCTTCCTGGTCCAGGGATGGAACCTGCATCTCCTGGGTCTCCTGCATTGGCAGGTGGACTCTTTACCACTGAGCCACCCAGGAAGGCCCTATAGTCCACCTCTCTGGTAATTAAAGCCACTTTCCTTCCTGCATGCCAAATAACACCCAGCTTCTTTCCAAGGGTAACATCCCCAAAGTCCCACTAGTCAGTGATGTCAAATTCAAACTCCAGTATGTCTGGGTGGTATAGGATTGTCTTTTCATTAGGGTGTGGGTCACAGGGCTCTGTATGTCATTTCCAAGCATGGCTGCTCTTAATCTGGAACCCTGGGAACTAAATAACAAGATATCTGCCTCCTACTCAAACGACAATGATTGATTAAGGACAGGGTAATACAGAAGCACTCCAAGTAAGAATAGGAAATGGAGGGAGAGATACTGTAAAGATAGTGGCCCAAAGCTGCTTCCCTGGTGGCTCAGATGGTAAAGAATCTGCCTGCAATGCCGGAGACCCAGGTTCAATCCCTGGGTTGGGAAGATCCTGTGGAGAAGGGAATGGCAACCCACTTCACTATTCTTGCCAGGAGAATTCATGGACAGAGGAGCCTGTTGGGCTCCAGTTCATGGTGTCGCAGAGTCAGACACAACAGAGTGACTAACACACAGACTCTGTATGAGTCATATATACTCTATACAAGCTATATATTGAGTGGAGTATGGTTCTGTTCATAAAATGTTGTCCATTATTAAATTTATTAATAATGCATTCCTAATGCATTAAGGAAGAATTGATCAAGATTTCTGAAGGCCAGTATGGCAAATGAAGCAAAGCCTTTAAAGATATTTATTCCTCAGTACTTAGTATTTTTGTTTTTTATACTTTATCGTGAGTAAATGATCAGAAGATGCAGATATTTACACCTAATGTTCATTGCAGACTTACTGTAATACCAAAATTGAAAACAATTGAAATACCCACAGGATAAAAATAAAATTTTTACATATTTATTAATTGGAATATTTTGAAGTTCATAAAGATGATTTAATGGCATGGGGAAAGATGAGTGGAAAAGATTTGTATATATGTAGGTGCTTGTATATATATAGACATGCAAAGGAAAAATTTGAGGATATATGTGACTATACAACTGGTAGTCATTTCTTTATGGTTGGTGGATTACAAATGAATTTTATTTTTTTCTGCACATACTTCTGTATATCAGTGTCTCCCATGCCCAGCTTTTATCTCCATTGTTTGCTTTGGTTTACTCTTTAGAACTCATCTAACATAATGTATGGAGAAGGCAATGGCACCCCACTCCAGTACTTTTGCCTGGAAAATCCCATGGACGGAGGAGCCTGGTAGGCTCTAGCGATCCATGGGGTCGCTAGAGTCGGACACGACTGAGCGACTTCACTTTCACTTTTCACTTTCATGCATTGGAGAAGGAAATGGCAACCCACTCCAGTGTTCTTGCCTGGAGAATCCAGGGACAGGGAAGCCTGGTGGGTTGCCGTCTATGGGGTTGCACAGAGTCGGACACGACTGAAGTGACTTAGCAGCAACATAATGTATGTCTTACTTAATTTGCTTTTTCTACATCTCTTGTCTGTGTGCTCCGTGGAGGCAGGAAGTTTTGTCAGGTGTTCCCCTGCTGAATCCTTCATAAACATTTGCTCATTGAACAGCGAGTGTCCCAGGATAGAGACTTGGGGCAATCAGTATTTTTTTTAATGTTCATCTCTTTAAGTCCCTTTATCTCCTCTGGACCTTTCCTTATTTCAAATACTAAGCCAAGGTTTCAGTGAGAGATTGGCAGCAATTTCAATTGTCTTTTCTGTAAGAAGCTTCATTTTGGGCCAGTGACTATGATTTTCCTTCACTTAAACACACAGAAAATCATTTCTTAGTGTTGACCTTTTTGGTCAGCATAAGATGAAGTAGGGATTTGGGTTGGTGTGTGATCAGAGCCTCTTTGTTTGCAAGGAACTCCTAGAGATTATTATAGTGATCCCGGGAGGAGATGTTTGTTTACCTTTTAACCTCCTTATACAATAATAAAGACACGTGTACACTTGAGCAGGGGATGAACAGGAAAGTCGGAATCATCAGGCACATAGTTTGTCTTTTACCATCCTCTCTCTGCAGGTTGGCTCCATCTTCCTCTCTAGGCTTACTTACCAACTTCCGCTGCTTACTGATAACTTCTGTTTCCTCTTCAGTTTGCAAGGGCCTTAGTCTACCTCAGGGCTTCCTTTGTCTGCTCCCATCCCCCACTTCTAACTGACTCAGCCTCTGGTTCTCAAAATTGATCTGCCTCTGGTTTTCAGCAAGGGGCAAAGCATAGATTGCTCTGGCCTGTGCCCACCCCGTATCCAATCTGGTGCTTTTGGGGTTTGGAAAGGATCCCATAAACCAAAATAAGCCCCTAGGAGCACCTTACTTCCTCTTGAAGCCCCAGACCCTTGCCTCCTTCTCCATAGTCCAGAATATATATACCTCACCTTGCTTTGCTGTCTTTGGAATTTTTCATACTTACATGGATATGTAATAGATTTGGTTTTCTCCTGTCAATCTGCTTCATTCATTTTAGTTGCCAGCTAAAAGAAGTAAGAGGATAAAGAGGGGAAATTTCCCTTCCCCTGACAGTTGTTTCTAAAAAGAAAATGTCTGTAAAAATTGTTCAAATTTCAACATAAAACTTAAAAAAGTGATTAGGGCTTTTTTTGGGGGAAAAAAAAATCCTCAGTTCAGTTCAAATGTGTGCCCATACCTTCCAGAGTCAAGAAACATTAAGAGTTTTTCTTGATAAGATGACACAAAGAAAATTCTGGAAATTTCTGAAATATTAATATTCCCATCACGTCGATGAGTCATTGCTGGAGTCTTGTCTCCTGCTGAAATAAAGAAACAGATATGGAGAGATATGTGGGTAAGAAAAGAGCCCTCAAAATTTGATATCTGAGTGTTAGTCACATGTCATTTTGATTCTGAACATCATCTGTGACTGGAAGATAAAAATAGTTCCTTTTTTGTTTTTATGCTTTTATGTTACTGTGTTTGATTCCTGATGTTCTGAAAAACGCTAATTTGTGTTTTTCACAGCGCAAACTAAAATATATTTCCTCTAAGAAAACAACAGCAGGATGAACCCAACTGTAGAAATTATATTTACTTTAATTTGTAAATCAGATTTGTTTCTAGCCTCTGCCTCTGTGGTCAGAGACTGAAACAGTATACTGACTTCAGTAGTTACTTCCTCATTCTTTCAGGGGGTGTTAATTTTTATGCCTGCTTATAACCACAATTTCCCTCAAATACAAACACACAGTCAAACAATTTGGCAAATAATTGTCAATTATTTTATATTATAGTTAAAGATTATTCTTAAAAAAAAAAACTTTAAGCTACATGATTCTCTAAGTCAGTAGTATTTCCATCTGATAAAGGAAATAAAATGAAGCAGCATGGATAATCAAGACCTAGGAGAGATTTGCTTTTGGCATTGCTGAAGGCAATGGCACCCCACTCCAGTACTCTTGCCTGGAAAATCCCATGGACAGAGGAGCCTGGTGGGCTGCAGTCCATGGGGTCGCTAGAGTCGGACACGACTGAGCGACTTCCCTTTCTCTTTTCACTTTCATGCATTGGAGAAGGAAATGGCAACCCACTCCAGTGTTCTTGCCTGGAGAATCCCAGGGACGGGGGAGCCTGGTGGGCTTCTGTCTATGGGGTCGCACAGAGTCGGACATGACTGAAGCGACTTAACAGCAGCAGCAGCAGACCTGGTAATACCAAAGTAGTCCCTCCCCAACACCAGTCAGTCCAAGTTTGTTGGCTGAGGAATATTTCCTTTGCCCACAGGAGCCTTGACCTCCTGTCTGATCTTCACAACTGCTTCATCCACATGATTGTGAAGGTGGTCACCACTGCTTACTCCTCTCCCTCCTTCAAGGTATGGCCATCTCTACCACTGCTGATCTATGGAAAAGTCCCAGGTGTTTGCTTGCTGGGTTTTTTTCTATCTTTCCTAGACTATAGGCTGCCTGAGGACAAGAGAGGCATCCATTACATTAACCTTTGTACCTTCCCTCATAGGACCTCCCTCATAGCTCAGTCAGTAGAGAATCTGCCTACAGTGCAGGAGACCTGGGTTCAATTCCTGGGTGGGGAAGATCCTCTGGAGAAGGAAATGGCAATCCACTCCAGTATTCTTGCCTGCAGAAACCCATGGTCAGAGAAGCCTGGCAGGCTACAGTCCATTGGGTTGCAAGAGTCGGACACAACTTAGTGAATATACCACTACCACAGTGTTAACAACTGTACCCAGTCCTAGTGTGATAAATATTTGTTGACTAATGAGAGAACATCTCAGCATCAGTCATGTACTTCTGTCTCTTTTTGAAAAATTCACTTTATTAAAAATCATTACCATATGCACATGTATTAATCTCTAATTTAGTTGAGAGAGAGAGTCCAAGGGCAATTTGTCCACTGTATCTATTGCTCTCTGTCCCATTGTTAGATTTGTTTGATTGAGCTAACAGTTTAAACAGATGTTCATTTCCGTACCATGTTTCTGCTACTTTCCCCCTCACTCTTCAAGCAGAAGTCATACTGGTCTTTCAGTTCCTCAAATGTGCTGGGCATTTTCTTGTCTCTGGCTCTATTAGAGCACTTTTTCCTCTGTTAGGAATGTTTTTACTCTTACCCTCCTTGACTTGGCTCTCTTAGAGTTCTTTCAGCATCCAGCATGAGTGTCATTTCCTACAGGTTGTTTTCCCAAATCTCCTGATTTCCCCTTTGCTTTTTCTCCTCACACTTTGTTTTTGAATTCTGCCTAGCATTTAGCATTTTATTACAATATATTTAGCTAACAACTTTGTCTGCTTAATGTCTGTCTCCTCTTTTGATTGTAGGTTCTAAAAGAATAGGATTGAAAGTGTAATGCTTTGTACATAGTGGGTGCTCAGTAAATATTTGTTGAAAGAATGGATAAATGACTGAATCATTACAGTATCCTCTTCCCCTCTTGCAGTTCTATGTGTACTAAAAGAATTGAACTTCTCTGAGAGAGAGAGGGGGAAACCTTTTTTTTTTTTTTCCAGATGGCAATGTATATGCAATATAAATCAAGCAATGAATAAATTAGAATAAAATTTAGATATCAAAGATGTGGCATTTCATTTCAGGTTACATCACTTGCTGTTAATCAACACTTATTTGAAAATTGTGTTTCTTTCTCTCTTTTTTTTTTAAGAAAAAACCTTAAATCAGTGTTTTTTATGGTTTATGAATCTCCATAGTAGTCTCCATCTCCACAGTGCTTTTGGCTTTAGTATCAAAAAGTCCTTATACATAACTTTCTTTCAACTTTAATTGTATGTAAATTGGTAGGTAACATATATTTTAAATACGATGTTTTACCCTTACTTCCAAATAGGAATTGTGGTCACTTTCATATTATTAATACATTTTCCAGACATCAGGCAAAGCAATTATTATGAAGATTAAAAGAATAGACAAATTTTTTGAGGAGAGAACTTTTTCCACAGAAATCTAACATTGTATCATTAATATACAGATAAATTTAACATAAATTTAGCAATATATTTTTAAAATTTCTTGATAGACAAAACCAGAAAGGAAGCACAGTGGATTCTAAAGTTCCCTTTAGATAGTATAAAATAAATATCTGTATTCAGTTAGGAAAAAACAAAACAGTATTCCCAACATTGTGTTCCAGGCAGGAATTAGGTTTCAAGAGGAATTCCTTGCATAGATCCATACAGAGGAACAATTAATTACACAGTGGGCAGTATCTTTAACTATTATTTTGTAGAAGATACGAAGTTCAATTCAGTTCAGTCACTCAGTCATGTCTAACTCTTTGTGACCCCATGAACTGTAGCACGCCAGGCCTCCCTGTCCATCACCAACTGCCGGAGTCTACCCAAACTCATGTCCCTTGAGTCAGTGATGCCATCCAACCATCTCATCCTCTGTCGTCCCCTCCTCTTCCTGCCCCCAATCTTGCCCAGCATCAGGGTCTTTTCAAATGAGTCAGCTCTTCACATCAGATGGCCAAAGTATTGGAGTTTCAGCTTCAACATCAGTCCTTCCAATGAACACCCAAGACTGGTCTCCTTCAGAATGGACTGATTGGATCTCCTTGCAGTCCAAGGGACTCTCAAGAGTCTGTTCCAACACCACACTTCAAAAGCATCAATTCTTTGGTGCTCAGCTTTCTTTATAGTCCAACTCTCACATCCGTACATGACCACTGGAAAAACCATAGCCTTGACTAGATGGACCTTTGTTGACAAAGTAATGTCTCTGCTTTTTAATATGCTGTCTAGGTTGATCATAACTTTCCTTCCAAGGAGTAAGCGTCTTTTAATTTCATGGCTGCAGTCACCATCGGCAGTGATTTTGGAGCCCAGAAAAATAAAGTCAGCCACTGTTTCCACTGTTTCCCCTGGTCATAGCAAACACCCTCTTCCAACAACACAAGAGAAGACTCTACACATGGACATCACCAGAGGGTCAATACTGAAATCAAATTGATTATATTCTTTGCAGCCAAAGATGGAGAAACTCTATATAGTCAGCAAAAACAAGACTGGGAGCTGACTGTGGCTCAGACCGTGAACTCCTTATTGCCAAATTCAGACTTAAATTGAAGAAAGTGGGGAAAACCACTAGACCATTCAGGTATGACCTAAATCAAATCCCTTATGACTATACAGTAGAAGTGAGAAATAGATTTAAGGGACTAGATCTGATAGACAGAGTGCCTGATGAACTATGGACAGAGGTTCGTGACGCTGTACAGGAAACAGAAATCAAGACCATCCCCAAGGAAAAGAAATGCAAAAAAGCAAAATGGCTGTCTGAGGAGACCTTACAAATAGCTGTGAAAAGGGAAGCGAAAAGCAAAGGAGAAAAGGAAAGATATACCCATTTGAATGCAGAGTTCCAAAGAATAGCAAGGAGAGATAAAGCCTTCCTCAGCGATCAATGCAAAAAAATAGAAGAAAACAATAGAATAGGAAAGACTAGAGATCTCTTCAAGAAAATTAGAGATACCAAGGGAACATTTCATGCAAAGATGGTCTCAATGAAGGACAGAAATGGTATGGGCCTAACAGAAGCAGAAGATATTAAGAAGAGGTGGCAAATATACACAGAAGAACTATACAAAAAAGATCTTCATGACCCAGATAATCATGATGGTGTGATCACTTACACTCACCTAGAGCCAGAAGATGCAAAAGGGTCTAAGAATGACCATTTGTTATATCAACCTTTGGCAGATACCAAGCTGATAATATTAAACTTTTTAAAAGGCTTTTCATGGATTTATCTCTGGGCTTTCTATTTTATTCCATTGATCAATATTTCTGTCTTTGTGCCAGTACCATACTGTCTTGATAACTGTGGCTTTGTAATAGAGCCTGAAGTCAGGTAGGTTGATTCCTCCAGTTCCATTCTTCTTTCTCAAGATAGCTTTGGCTATTCGAGGTTTTTTGTATTTCCATACAAATTGTGAAATTATTTGTTCTAGCTCTGTGAAGAATACCATTGGTAGCTTGATAGGGATTGCATTGAATCTATAAATTGCTTTGGGTAGTATACTCATTTTCACTATATTTATTCTTCCAATCCATGAACATGGTATATTTCTCCATCTATTAGTGTCCTCTTTGATTTCTTTCACCAGTGTTTTATAGTTTTCTATATATAGGTCTTTAGTTTCTTTAGGTAGATATTCCTAAGTATTTTATTCTTTCCGTTGCAATGGTGAATGGAATTGTTTCCTTAATTTCTCTTTCTATTTTCTCATTATTAGTGTATAGGAATGCAAGGGATTTCTGTGTGTTGATTTTATATCCTGCAACTTTACTATAATCATTGATTAGTTCTAGTAATTTTCTGGAGTCTTTAGGGTTTTCTATGTAGAGGATCATGTCATCTGCAAATAGTGAGAGTTTTACTTCTTCTTTTCCAATTTGGATTCCTTTTATTTCTTTTTCTGCTCTGATTGCTGTGGCCAAAACTTTCAAAACTATGTTGAATAGTAATGGTGAAAGTGGGCACCCTTGTCTTGTTCCTGACTTTAGAGGAAATGCTTTCAATTTTTCACCATTGAGGATAATGTTTGCTGTGGGTTTGTCATATATAGCTTTTATTATGTTGAGGTATGTTCCTTCTATTCCTGCTTTCTGGAGAGTTCTTATCATAAATGGATGTTGAATTTTGTCAAAGGCTTTCTCTGCATCTATTGAGATAATCGTATGGTTTTTATTTTTCAATTTGTTAATGTGGTGTATTACATTGATTGATTTGCGGATATTGAAGAATCCTTGCATCCCTGGGATAAAGCCCACTTGGTCATGGTGTATGATCTTTTTAATGTGTTGTTGGATTCTGATTGCTAGAATTTTGTTAAGGATTTTTGCATCTATGTTCATCAGTGATATTGGCCTGTAGTTTTCTTTTTTTGTGGGATCTTTGTCAGGTTTTGGTATTAGGGTGATGGTGGCCTCATAGAATGAGTTTGGAAGTTTACCTTCCTCTGCAATTTTCTGGAAGAGTTTGAGCAGGATAGGTGTTAGCTCTTCTCTAAATTTTTGGTAGAATTCAGCTGTGAAGCCATCTGGACCTGGGCTTTTGTTTGCTGGAAGATTTTTGATTACAGTTTCAATTTCCGTGCTTGTGGTGGGTCTGTTAAGATTTTCTATTTCTTCCTGGTCCAGTTTTGGAAAGTTGTACTTTTCTAAGAATTTGTCCATTTCTTCCACGTTGTCCATTTTATTGGCATATAATTGTTGATAGTAGTCTCTTATGATCCTTTGTATATCTGTGTTGTCTGTTGTGATCTCTCCATTTTCATTTCTAATTTTATTGATTTGATTTTTCTCCCTTTGTTTCTTGATGAGTCTGGCTAATGGTTTGTCAATTTTATTTATCCTTTCAAAGAACCAGCTTTTGGCTTTGTTGATTTTTGCTATGGTCTCTTTTGTTTCTTTTGCATTTATTTCTGCCCTAATTTTTAAGATTTCTTTCCTTCTACTAACCCTGGGGTTCTTCATTTCTTCCTTTTCTAGTTGCTTTAGGTGTAGGGTTAGGTTATTTATTTGACTTTTTTCTTGTTTCTTGAGGTATGCCTGTATTGCTATGAACTTTCCCCTTAGGACTGCTTTTAAAGTGTCCCACAGGTTTTGGGTTGTTGTGTTTTCATTTTCATTAGTTTCTGTGCAAATTTTGATTTCATTTTTGATTTCTTCTGTGATTTGTTGGTTATTCAGCAGCGTGTTGGACACCTTATCTTTGACAAAGGAGGCAAGAATATACAATGGATTAAAGACAATCTCTTTAACAAGTGGTGCTGGGAAAACTGGTCAAACACTTGTAAAAGAATGAAACTAGAACACTTTCTAACACCATACACAAAAATAAACTCAAAATTAAAGATCTCAACGTAAGACCAGGAACTATAAAACTCCTAGAGGAGAACATAGGCAAAACACTCTCCGACATACATCACAGCAGGATCCTCTATGACCCACCTCCCAGAATATTGGAAATAAAAGCAAAAATAAACAAATGGGACCTAATTAAACTTAAAAGCTTCTGCACAACAAAGGAAACTATTAGCAAGGTGAAAGGCAGCCTTCAGAATGGGAGAAAATAATGGCAAATGAAGCAACTGACAAACAACTAATCTCAAAAATATACAAGCAACTCCTACAGCTCAACTTCAGAAAAATAAATGACCCAATCAAAAAATGGGCCAAAGAACTAAGTAGACATTTCTCCAAAGAAGACATACAGATGGCTAACAAACACATGAAAAGATGCTCAACATCACTCATTATCAGAGAAATGCAAATCAAAACCACTATGAGGTACCATTTCACGCCAGTCAGAATGGCTGCAATCCAAAAGTCTACAAGCAATAAATGCTGGAGAGGGTGTGGAGAAAAGGGAACCCTCTTACACTGTTGGTGGGAATGCAAACTAGTACAGCCACTATGGAGAACAGTGTGGAGATTCCTTAAAAAACTGGAAATAGAACTGCCTTATGATCCAGCAATCCCACTGCTGGGCATACACACTGAGGAAACCAGAAGGGAAAGAGACACGTGTACCCCAATGTTCATCGCAGCACTGTTTATAATAGCCAGGACATGGAAGCAACCTAGATGCCCATCAGCAGATGAATGGATAAGAAAGCTTTGGTACATATACACAATGGAGTATTACTCAGCCATTAAAAAGAATACATTTGAATCAGTTCTAATGAGATGGATGAAACTGGAACGTATTATACAGAGTGAAGTAAGCCAGAAAGAAAAACACCAATACAGTATACTAACACATATATATGGAATTTAGAAAGATGGTAACAATAACCCTGTGTATGAGACAGCAAAAGAGACACTGATGTATAGATCAGTCTTATGGACTCTGTGGGAGAGGGAGAGGGTGGGGAGATTTGGGAGAATGGCATTGAAACACGTATAATATCATGTATGAAATGAGTTGCCAGTCCAGGTTCGATGCACGATACTGGATGCTTGGGGCTGGTGCACTGGGACGACCCAGAGGGATGGTATGGGGAGGGAGGAGGGAGGAGGGTTCAGGATGGGGAACACAGGTATACCTGTGGCAGATTCATTTCGATATTTGGCAAAACTAATACAATATTGTAAAGTTTAAAAATAAGATAAAATTAAAAAAAAAAAAGGCTTTTCAGTAAGGAGTTAAGATAATATGTTTGTTGGTTTTTGATTAACTACTCTAAAAGAAAAAGTTTGTTTAGAAAAGAGACAATACATCCTTAAGTATCACTTGGGACAATAGAACCCTAAAATACAGCAGAAAAAATTATTCCCCTTTATGCCTTTTACCCAGGTTTCCACCTGAGTTCCTGGTTAGGGCATTATTCTAAATCTTATTTTGGTTAGAATTACATTCTGAGAATGCTTTGCAAAACATATCATTACCTGCAGGATAAACTGACTTGTTATGTGGAATTTCCTTCTTATAGTCTATGCAGGTTTAAAAATGTTCCAGAGTATTTTAGTATAGTTTATCCTAAGTTGAATCTTCTGACCATAATTAGATAATAGGTTTAATTGTGAACTATCCTCATAGGTTTTTATACAACTATTCCAAAAATGAAATATAATTTTTATCTTCTATAATGAACATTTCATGGTAACAAGAATTTGTGAAGCCAATCTGAACATTACATTTCTTGATTGATTCAGAGATTGCCCAGCCACCCAGTCAGAATTAAGCAAGTGTGATGATGTTTGCTGATTCCTGGGAGAGAGTCTTCTCCCCAGCAGGAGGAGAAGCCTCATGGGATGAAAGTCCAATAGCTACTTCCTCTGTCTTGCTACCGCGAACACCCAAGACATATTGTAAAGCTGGATAGAGAATTGCCTGGATGTTAGCTTTTAAATCCTAAATCCAGCCAAGTTTGGAGAAATGCCTTTTTTGTTTAGCTCAACTTGAGTCCAATTTTCTGTTGTTTGCAACCGAGAACAGCTAACTAAATCTTCCTATTCAGAAGATTAGAACACTTATGTTTAAGATCTAACTAATATCTTTTACACACACACACACATTCAAAGGGCTAAAATATATTCATTAAAAATTATTGAAGTACCGTTGATAGACAATGTTGTGTTAATTTCTGTTGTACAACAAAGTGATTCCATTATATATTCTTCATTTTCATGTTCTTTTTCATTATGGTTAATCACAGGATATTAAATATAGTTCCCTGTGCTTACAGTAGGACTTTGTTGTTTGTCTAGTCTATATATAAGAGGTTACATCTGCTAATTCCAAATACTAATCCATTCCTCTCCCTGCTCTCCCCCTTTTCAATCATGTTTGTTCTGTATGTCTGTAAGTCTGTATGTTTCACAGATAAGTTCAGTTGTGTCACATTTTAGATTCCACATAAGAGTGATGCCATATGGATTTGTCCTTCTCTTTCTGACTTCACTTATAATAATATATGTAATATTATTATATATATATATAAAATCTCTAGGTCCATCCATGTGGCTGCAAATGGCATTATTTCATTCACTTCTATGACTGAGTAGTGTCTACTATATATATGTACCACATCTTTTTTATCCATTTGTCTATTGGTAGACATTTAGTTGGTCTCCATGTCTTGGCTATTGTGAATAGTGCTGCTATGAACATAGAGGTGCATGTTATCTTTTTGGATTCTACTTTTGTCCAGATATATGCTGGGTCATATGGTACCTCTGTGTTTTGATTTTTGAGGAATTCCATACCATCTTCCATAGTGGTTGCACCAATTTACGTTCCCACCAACAGTGTAAGAGGATTCCCTTTACTCTACACCCCCTCCATCATTTGTTATTTGTAGATTTTTTTAAAATGACGGCCATTCTGATTGGTATGAGGTAGAACCTCATTATAGTTTTGATTTGCATTTCTGTAATAATTAGTGATGTTGAACATTTTTTCATGTGGCTGTTGGTTATCTGTATGTCTTCTGTGGAGAAATGTCTATTTAGGTATGCCCATTTTTTTATTGAATTGCTTGCTTTTTGTTGTTGAGTTGTATGAACTGTTTGTATATTTTGGAAATTAAGCCACTATGGGTTGTACCATTTGCAAATATTTTCTCCCATTCTGTGTGTTTTCATTTCATTTCATTCCTGGTTTCCTTTGCTGTACAAAAGCTTGTAAATTTGATTAGGTTCCATTTGTTTATTTTTGCTTTTATTTCTATTGCAAAGGGCTAAAATAGACTCAAATTTGAAAACATTAAAATTAAAACTGTCTTTTAGGATGTTACTCTTATCCATTTTCATTCTGCCAGAATGTTATGATACTGGGTAAAAAAAATTCAAAGCCTGGTTTCTTCACCAAGATCAGTCATTTGCATGGAATGGAAACAAGTTAAAATTGTGAATGAATGCCAACCTGATTCTGAGAGTAATTTGACTATTTCATGAAACTGGCAGGAAGGAACATAAAGCAGTATTCTGTGGTCATATGGTCATTTTTTCCCCTTGCAAAAAAACTGAGAAACCCAGACTTGACAGCTGAAATCTGCCCTACACTTTCAGAGGAAGAGAATGCTCTGAGGAATTTGTGAATTGGAATGACAACAGAATTATCTTCTGAATAGAGGTTGATTCCACACAAAGTCCATTCTGAGGAAACTACACCTGAGATATTAATGAGAACAAAGAATTGACAAAGAGTGAGTCTTGTCACTCAGGATAGTTTCTAAAGGATTCTATAAACAAAAGATTGTCTTTTGAGTCTCCATTCTTTTTGAGGTGACTGAATAGATCTCATCATCTACCTGTAGATGTTTGTTCAAATAAATTATTGACTGAGAAAAGTTTTGGGAGATATAGAATGAGGAGAGGTTGTTAGAAGCCTATAAAGCTGAGTGAAATAGTTCAGGTGGTAAGAATTAGAATTTGTTTTTTCAAGATGCTCTTGTGAAAGCCATAGCAAGGGTAACTATAACCCTCAGTCTACACTTATTGATCCTACTGGCTGTGTCCAAGACCCTTCATTATAGTTGTTTTAAAGGACAGTGTAGAGTAAATACTTGAATTTAATACATTCCAAGTTAACAGTAATTACATATATAGCTGTGTACTTTTTTAAGTTTTGTTTTCCCTTAGATTAGAAAGTTCCTTTTGAAAAGTTGTTTCAGATAATGATTTAATAAAATGGAAAATAAACATGTTTTTTCCTGACTAGTGGAGAAGCTCAAATGCCAATTAGGATTCTTACTGCAAATATTTGAAGATTGAACTCTGACTTAATATTTGATATTCCTTTTGATGAAATGGAGCTAATTTTAGGTACTGCTAGATTTTGTGCTCAAATAATGCCATTAGGGTCCATTTCTAGGCTCTGTTCTGTGGCTCATGACAGATTGAGATTTATATTATTCTACTTTTAAATTCTATGCAGAGATAATTGCTTCTTGTACCTTCCTCATAATTTTAAGGATTCACATACATACTCTCTCTGGCCCAAATTGGCTTGCTATGCATACCCCATCCTTTAGCTGATCACTGTTGATGAGGGGTGGTAAGGGGTGGGGTGGGGGGATGGTAGCTAAATAAGCAAATTGGCTTAGGCCCCACTCCTGGAGTAAAGTGGAGTGACTTTTTCCCACACACATGGAGATGGGATGAGATTGTTCACTCAGAGGAAAATTGTGATACTGTTACTATCATAAGGGGGAGTGGATGCTCTGGGCAAAAGAACAACCACTCTTGAGTTAGAATATGGGTGTTCCAGTGGCAGAGCTGGTCAGAGTTTGAGGTCAATGACCTGGAAAGCCTCTTTATGAACCCCTTCTTCTGATCTAGGTCTTTAGGAATGAAGGGCATAAATATTGATTGAGATATGAAATACTGTTTTATCATGTTCAGAAAATGAATGAGTCAAAGAACTTCTCTTAATAGCCTAAATATTCTTGTGGAGTACAGTTATCCTGGAAAAGATAACCCAGTGTTTCTATGGTGAAAACTTTCAATGTTTTAACGTGCTTTTTCACGTATCATCTGACAATGGTATTGGGCAACCCAATATGTAACTTGCGGACAACCACAAAGCATCTTGATTTAGAAATATATACATCACATATTTACATTGACAACACTATTTAATCCATTTAGAATTGTATTTTATGAGAAACTGAAGGTCGCACATTTTGGCCAACAGTCTGTATCTGAAGCAGTTCACTGATGGAGAGAGAGATTTATTTTTCAGTTTCAAGTTTATGACATGAAGTATTTGTTTCATAGACAGTATTTACCTGGTTCTTTTTTTTTTCCTGTCTTTAATTCTTGGATCCCAGATACCAAGAACAAAGTGAATAACACAGTTAAATCAGCCGATTCTGCATAAGGCCAGAAAGAAGAGTTCTATTTTAGAAAAATTATTGAATTCTAAATCTGTGTCTGAAGAAATGTTGTGTAGGTTTTAGCTGTGAAACTCTTCTAAGAATATAGTGGTATTCCCTATGGTTTTGATTGTGTTTGTCCTGAAAAGTTTCAATTTAATCTTAGAAAGGTTTGAACAGTAAGAAAATCAATTATCAGGGTTTCAATTTTCTCCGGGCAATTTTCACCATTTCAGCATGCCCAAGAGGGAAACGGCCTATAATTTTGTTATGCTGAAGAATTTGGCAAGCTGGCTAATGGTCTTCCGAAAAGTAAAGAAATCCCTTCAGTGGCATATGCAGGAAGTTATGTCTGAATCATTTGGAACCACTGTAGAGAAGCTTTTTGTTCCTGAAGAGATCTGTGGGGGATTTTCTTGGGAAGAAAAGGTGTCTGAATATTCTTAAATCTTGGACAGATTTATCAAACTCACTGTTTCACTTAAACCTTCACCAAATGTGACTCATCTTCCGTCAAACAGACCTCTCCACAGGCATCTTCATCTTCAAAAAAATCAACACCCAACACCATCCTATGTTATCTTTCAGTGATGCAATGATGAAGTCTGTCCCAAAAGACACATATTTGTATGGATTTTATAATCTTAGAGGTTATAACATTCGAGTGAGGCTGTTATTTAGAAGCATACTCCAAAAAAGGGTTTTTGAAGAGGTTTTTGTTGTTATTGTTGTTTGTTTGTTTTGACTATGGGGACATCGAGGGGAGGGAAGCTGAATGATAAGTGAAATGGCCTGAAACCATGAGTCAAGGTAAAAAAAAATAATAATAAATCAAAGGGAAGTCATTGAACACTGGTGAATATGAAAAAAGAAATTAAATCAGACTATGGAGCAAAATGCATAAATTTAGTATCCAGAAATACTCTTCATGGGAGGTTCTATTAGTTTGTCTACTAATAGAGGTCGGTGAAGTAATAGTCTCCAAAAGGTGGGGCCATTAACTCTGCAGGCATTTAGAACCGGTCTGAACAAAGCACCTGCAAGCTTTAGGTAGGGAATAATATTGTAGACAAGCTGAATAAGCAAGTGTAAAGACTCTGACTCCCTCAGACTTCCAGCTCATCATGTATAGGCAGTTCAAAAATCCTGCCGCCTCATTCCTGCCAACTTGGATGCAAATTCTCCTTGGCCAGAAAACTGATCATTAGATATGAAAGCCTCTTTTTTGTTGTTGTTGTTGGCTCCCCAAGTTCCTCACATATCACCTGGCATTCTGCTCAACAAATAGTTACAACTTTAAATGCAATGTGTAATGTCAGAGGTTTACAGACGCTATCTCATACTTGAAGATCACTGCAGTCTCCTGTCTTACATAGGAGGCAAACGGTGCTCAGACACCAGGCTGGTGAGTTGGATTTCTAACCCTGGGATACCTCCCGTGAAAGAGAAAGAGAGCCTGGGTTTAGGTGAAAGCAAACTTAGGTGTGATATCAGGCTTAAATTCCCTTTACTCTGCCAAAGCCTCCACCAGTTTGTACCATAACCTTCTTTATCCTTGCAGTGGAATTATTTGAAATTCTTATTTGCAACTCTGTCTAGCAGTTTGCACAGTTCACTCCATCATTGTCTGAATGAGACCATCCAGAGCGTGGTTCCTCTTCCTAGTAGGAACTGAGGCTTTTTAGTGGATGTAATCCTCATGACCCAGATAATCACGATGGTGTGATCACTCACCTAGAGCTGGATATCCTGGAATGCGAAGTCAAGTGGGCTTTAGGAAGCATCACTACGAACAAAGCTAGTGGAGGTGATGTAATTCCAGTTGAGCTATTTCAAATCCTAAAAGATGATGCTGTTAAAGTGCTGCACCCAATATGCCAGAAAATTTGGAAGACTCAACAGTGGCTGCAGGACTGGAAAAGGTCAGTTTTAATTCCAATTGCAAAGAAAGGCAATGCCAAAGAATGCTCAAACTAGTGCACAGTTGCACTCATCTCACACGTTAGCAAAGTAATGCTCAAAATTCTCCAAGCCAGGCCTCAACAGTGAAGCCTGAACTGTGTTCAGGCAAACCATAAACTTCCAGATCTTCAAGCTGGATTTAGAAAAGGCAGAGGAACCAAAGATCAAGTTGCCAACATCCACTGGATCATCAAAAAAGCAAGAGAGTTCCAGAAAAAGTTCTACTTCTGCTTTATTGACTATGCCAAAGCCTTTGACTGTGTGGATCACAACAAACTGTGGAAAATTCTTAAGGAGATGGCAATACCAGACCACCTGACCTGCCTCTTGAGAAATCTGTATGCAGGTCAAGAAGCAAGAGTTAGAACTGGACATGGAACAATAGACTGGTTCCAAATAGGTAAAGGAGTACATCAAGGCTGTATATTGTCACCCTGCTTATTTAACTTATATGCAGAGTACATCATGAGAAACGCTGGGCTGGATGAAGTATTAGCTGGAATCAAGACTGCTGGGAGAAATATCAATACCTTAGATGTGCAGATGACACCATCCTTACAGCAGAAAGTGAAGAAGAACTTAAGAGCCTCTTGATGAAAGTGAAAGAGGAGAGTGAAAAAGTTGCCTTAAAGCTCAACATTCAGAAAACTATGATCATGGCATCTGGTCCCATCACTTCATGGCAGATAGATGGGGAAACAATGGAAATAGTGGCTGACTTTATTTTTTGGGGCTCCAAAATCACTGCAGATGGTGATGGCAGCCATGAAATTAAAAGACGCTTGCTCCTTGGAAGGAAAGTTATGACCAACTTAGACAGCATATTAAAAAGCAAAGACATTACTTTGCCAATAAAAGTCCGGCTAGTCAAGGCTATGGTTTTTCCAATATTCATGTATGGGTGTGAGAGTTGGACTCTAAAGAAAGCTGAGCGCCAAAGAATTGATGCTTTTGAACTGTGGTGTTGGAAAAGACTCTTGAGAGTCCCTTGGACTGCAAAGAGATCCAACCAGTCCATCCTAAAGGAGATCAGCCCTGAATATTCATTGGAAGGACTGATGCTGAAGCTGAAACTCCAATACTTTGGCTACCTGATGTGAAGAGCTGACTCATTTGAAAAGACACTGATGCTGGGAAAGATTGAAGGTGGGAGGAGAAGGGGAAGACAGAGGATGAGATGGTTGGATGACATCACCAATTCAGTGGACATGAGTTTGTGTAGGCTTCAGGAGTTGGTGATGGACAGGGAAGCCTCGCGTGCAGTCCGTGGGGTGACAAAGAGTCGGACACAACTGAGCGACTGAACTGAACTGACTGTATCTGTGACCTAACTGTGCATAAAATTGAATGTAAAATTTTTCCATAACCAAATTTGCTTTCTATTGTAAACATTAATTTCTGTGTCAGACTTTATTTTTTTGGGCTCCAAAATCACTGTAGATGGTGACTGCAGCCATGTAATTAAAAGACGCTTACTCCTTGGAAGGAAAGTTATGACCAACCTGGATAGCATATTCAAAAGCAGAGACATTACTTTGCCAACAAAGGTCCGTCTAGTCAAGGCTATGGTTTTTCCTGTGGTCATGTATGGATGTGAGAGTTGGACTGTGAAGAAGGCTGAGCGCCGAAGAATTGATGCTTTTGAAGTGTGGTGTTGGAGAAGACTCTTGAGAGTCCCTTGGACTGCAAGGAGATCCAACCAGTCCATTCTGAAGGAGATCAGCCCTGGGATTTCTTTGGAAGGAATGATGCTAAAGCTGAAACTCCAGTACTTTGGCCACCTCATGTGAAGAGTTGACTCATTGGAAAAGACTCTGATGCTGGGAGGGATTGGGGGCAGGAGGAGAAGGGGACGACAGAGGATGAGATGGCTGGATGGCATCACTGACTCGATGGACGTGAGTCTGAGTGAACTCCGGGAGTTAGTGATGGACAGGGAGGCCTGGCGTGCTGCAATTCATGGGATTGCAAAGAGTCGGACACGACTGAGCGACTGAACTGAACTGAACTGAATGAAAAATTTAATTTTGCTAGTTCAGCATGGAAACGTGTGCTAAGTCACTTCAGTCATGTCCAACTCTGCAATCCTATGGACTGTAGCCCACCAGGCTCCTCTGTTTATGAGATTCTCCAGGCAAGGATACTGGAGTGGGTTGCCATGCTGTCCTCTAGGAGATCTTCCTGATCCAGGGATAGAATCCGCATCTCCTGCATTAGGAGGTGGGTTCTTTACCACTAGCACCACCTGGGAAGCCCATTAATTCAGAATAAACCTCATCAAATCAGGATTTTAAAAATGTTACTTCAAAGTAAATTCATTCAGTTTAGACTTCCCTTAAATTTCAATTTTGCTTAAGTGGCATCTTTTAGGGAGGTGCTGGGGATTATTAACTGCGGGTTGTATGCATGTTTCCTTCATCAGAGAAAGGAAGCAGCAAGGTATAAAGTTTTAGAACAATAGTAATTTACAAAGTCAATTACTAATAGTTTTACTATCTTACAGGATGTAAACCAGCTTGTCCGGAAATGTGCATTTTCAGTTAGGTGCCAAAACTGTATCGAATTACCTCCAAGAAAGACCCTGACACAGTGCCAACAGAAGGCATTGTGAATTTGGCAGTGACTGCTGTAGCTGTGAGGCAAAGGAGGTCTTTGACACTAGATCAAAAGAGGGACTCTAATAAGCTGTAGGTTTTTGGTGCTTTCCTTATAATTAAAGCTATTGTAGAATCAGAATTTTGCTTAGAAGCTCCTCTATACCAATCAAAAAAAGATAGTACATTTGACATTAGGAAATCGATTGCCCATTTGTTCTAAGATGGACAATTTTGAAAATTTTCAAAAATTTTTTGAGTTCATCTAAAGTGGCCACTGTGACTCCAAATTATTCTGGGTGAAATAGTGCCATTTCACCCACACATTTGTGAGATGTGTGTAAGAATTTGAGTAACAATGATACTATACATAAAAAAATAGATGTCTGGCTTTTCAGAAGTGTAGACTTTGAATAGACTACTTCTGGAGGAATGATCATGGTTAGTCTAATGTGTTGATTCTGTAACTCATATCTTGAGCCCCTAGACAGTGGTTGGCTATTTTTGACAATAGACTTGATAATTTGTGACCCTCGCGGATAGAATTTATGGAGATTTGTTTCCCAAATTAAACTCTCAGGGCTGTAAACACAGAAAAAATTTAAAATAGATCTTTTAAGACTAGACAGCATATTAAAAAGCAGAGACATTACTTTGCCAACAAAGGTCTGTCTAGTCAAAGCTATGGTTTTTCCAGTAGTCGTGAATGGATATGAGAGTTGGACTATAAAGAAATCTGAGTGGCGAAGAATTGATGCTTTTGAACTGTGGTGTTGGAAAAGACTCTTGAGGGTCTCTTGGACTGCAAGGAGATCCAATTAGTCCATCCTAAAGGAAATCAGTCCTGAATATTCATTGGAAGGACTGATGCTGAAGCTGAAACTCCAATACTTTGGCCACCTGATGTGAGGAACTGACTCATTTGAAAAGACCCTGATGCTGGGAAAGATTGAAGGCGGGAGGAGAAAGGGACGACAGAGGATGAGATGGTTGGATGGCATCACTGACTCAATGGACATGAGTTTGAGTAAACTCTGGGAGTTGGCGATGGACAGGGAGGCCTGGAATGCTGCAGTCTGTGGGGTCACAAAGAATCGGACACAACTGAGTGACTGAACTGAACAGCAGATTTTCTGATGATGACCCAAAGTAAATTTCATCCAGTGGGGAACATTAGCTTGTAAAGTTTTTTGAGGTATAACTGATATATAATAAAGTATGCATAATTAAAGTATAAAATTTGATAAGTTTTGACACTTGTATACACTCATAAACCAATCCTCAGTCGAGATAATGAAAACATCCATCATTTCCATAAAGTTCCACATGCCCCTTGGTAATACCTTCTTTCTGCTTTTTTCTGGTTTCTCTTGACTCTTCCGTCTGTGGGCAACTTCTGATCTGCGTCTTCTAACTATAGATTACTTGAAGTTTTCTAGAACTTAATATAAATGAAATATGTATTCTTTTCTTTCTGGATTCTTTCATTTGACATAAGTATTTTGAGGTTCATCTGTGTTGTTGTGTATATAACTGTTCCTTTGTTTCTAGTCATTGATCTGTATACTGCCGTGAGTATACGATCAATTGTTTATCCACTCACCTATGCTTCGACGTTGAAGTGCTTTCCAGGTTTTTGTTAATAAAAACACAGCTGCTGTGCCCATTCATATACAAGTCTTTATGCAGACATATGCTTTGTTTTCTGCTGAGTAAATATCTAAGTGTGGAATAGCTGCATCGTCTGTTAGGTATATATTCAGCTTTTTAAAAAACCGCCAAACTGTTATCCAGAGTGTTTGTACCACTTCATGCTGCTGTAAGAGGGTTCTAATACCTCTGTATACTCACCAGCACTAGTACGGTCAATGTTTTTAGTTTTAGCCACTATACTAGATGTGTGGTGGTATTGCATTGTGGTTTTAATTTGCATTTTCCTAATGACTAATGATATTGAACATCTTTCATGCTTACATCTGCGTATGTTTTGGGTTTTTTAATATTTTTCATTTTTGTTTTTTTGGTGGTGTGCCTGTTCAGTCAAGTCTTTTGCCCCTTTTTAAATTGGATTGTTATGGAAGTTCTTTACATAACCTGAATGCCTATTTTTTTCAGATGTATGATTTGCAAATATTTTTTCTTGGTCTGTGGCTTCTCATTTTCTTAGTATCTTTCAAGGAGCAGAATTTCTTAACTATTAAAAATACTATAGTTTTATGGCTGTGTCTAAGAAATGTTTGCCTAAACCTAAGCTTGCAAATATTTTGCCCTATTTTCTTCTAGAAGTCACACAGTTGTTAAGGTTTACATTTAGATCTATGATCCCATTTGAGTTAATTTTTGTATGTGGAGAGATATATAGACAGAGTTCATATTTTTACATATGAGTATCCAAGTATTTTGGCATATTTGTTGAAAAGATTATACTTTCTCCTTTGTATCTATGTTGAAATCAGTTTTCTATATTTTTTTAGGTCTATACTCTTCATTCTGTTCCATTAATGTAGTTGGTTATCTTTATATCTAACACATACAATCTTGATTACTATAGCTTTATGCTAGGTCTTAAAATATGATGAGTTCTCCAACTTCATGCTTTTTTTCAAACTTGTTTTGGCTATTCTGGTTCCTTTATATTTCCTTTAAACTTTGCATTTAAACTTTAAAATCAACTTGTCAATTTCCACAAAAAATGCCTGCTGGGATTTAATAGTAATTGTGTTGATTCTATAGATCAATTGAATTGGCATGTTGGCAATATTGAGTCTTTCAACCCAAGAATGTGATATTATTGTTTCATGTATTTAGGAGTTCTATTATTTATCCCTCAGCATTGTTTTATACCTTTCATTGTGTAAGTCTTTAATATCTTTTACTAGACTTAGGCCTATATCACAGTTTTGAAGCTATTGTAAGTAGTATTGCTTTTAAATTTTCTGATTACTGCTACTAGTAAATATAACTTCAGTTGATTTTTGTATATTGATTATGTGTCCTGAACCTTGCTAAACTCATTTGTTTGTTCTAGTAGCTTTTTAATCAATTCCATAGGCTTTTCTGTACAGATAATCATGTTATCTTCAAATAAGAGTTTTATTTCTTCCTCTCTAATCCGGGTGTCTTTATTTATTTTCCTCTTTACCTTTTGTACTATTTACAGCCTCCAGTAAAGTGGTGGATAAAAATGGTGAGGGTGAATACCCTTGTCTTGGTTTCTGATGTCAGGGCAAAAGTGTCTGTTTTTGATTATTAAGAATGATGTTAGGCATACAGAAACCAACACAATTCTGTAAAGCAATTATCCTTCATTTAAAAATAAATAAATTTAAAATAAAAAAATAGAATGATGTTGGCGATAGATTTTCATAGATGAAATTTTTCCCTTTCTCAGGGTGAGAAAGTGACCTTGCTGAGAATTTTTCTCAGGCATGAAAATTGGATTTTTGTTAAATGATTTTTCTGCATTTGTTTAGATTATTGTTTATTTTTTCTTTTTAGTTTATTGATATGATGAATTACATTACTTGATGTTTTAGAAGATTTATTTGTTTATTTTTGGCTGTGGGGGTGGGGTCTTCGTTGCTGCGCACAGGCTTTCTCCAGTTGTGGAGAGCAGGGGCTACCCTTCATTATGGTGCACAGGCTTTCTCATTGCAGTGGCTTCTCGTTGCAGAGCATGGACTCTAGGTGCAAGGGCTTCAGTAGTTGCCGCACGTTGGCTCAGTAGTTGGCAGCTTACAGGCTCTAGAGCGCTGGCTCAGTAGTTGCGACACACAGGCTTAGTTGCTCCATGGCGTGTGGGATCTTCCTGGACCAGGGGTCAAACTGATGTCCCCTGCATTGCAAGGCATACTCTTCAACCATTGGACCACCAAGGAGGCCCCATTGATTGATTTTTGAATGTTAAGCCATTGTTGCATTCATGGGATACACCCCCTCTTGGTCATGATGGCCTTTTAATATATTTTGGGTTCAATTTACTACAATTTAACAGTTAACATTTAAGTGATTATTGATATAGTTAGGTTTAAGTCTGTCACTTTGCCACTTGTTTTCTGTTTGTTCCTTCTTTCTCCCCCTTCCTCCTTTTCCTCATGTTTGCCTGAAAAACTTCCTTAAAAATATTTCTTATAGAGCAGGTCTGTTGGTGATGATTTTTTCCCCCAGCCTCAGTACATCTGAAAGATTCTTTATTTTACCCTACCTCTTAAAAGGCATTTTTGCTTGGTATAGAATTCTAGATTGGCAGATTTTGGGGAGTTTAAGATATTGTTTCACTGTTTTCTCACTTGCATTGTTTCTTATAAGAAATTAGCCATCATCCTTATCTTTGCTCTCTGTACTTAATATGATGTTTTACTCTGGCTAGTGGTAACAGGCATTGTTCCCAGTCCTGAGTGAGAACCGACTATTGTTAGATCGAATCATTTTGAGTGGTTCTTTGCCAGCAGCAGTCTCCAATGCTCTGTCCTGTGAACTCTAGCCTCCTTATTTTCCTCAGACTCTTAGCTCCTCTTCTCAACCCCTTGAGTCAGCCAGGCTTCTCCGGGACTCCTTTTCTAAGTTGTCTGTGGCCTGAAAACTCTTTCAAAGCTGTAAGCTGAGGCAATCATAGGATTTGTTTCCCGTTTCTCAGTATTCAGTGTTCTTGGGCATTTCCTGATGCCCAGTATCTTGAAATCCGTTGTTTCCATATATTTTGTTCATTTGTTTTAGTTGTTCAGACAAGTGGGTAAATCTAGCCCCTGTTATCCCATCTTTGTCATAAACAGAAGTTCTCAGAGTTGGTTTCTGTCATGGACTTGGACTTACTGGAACTGTGTTGATCATAGTACATTGTTTTCTCTCTTATTGACATATGTTTATAAGAGGACAAGATAAGGTAAAGCTGAGGTTAAATAGAGAACACAATACTACAATACTACCAGGAATTTTTAGAAAAACAAGTTTAATCAGAAAGTTCAGTACATAAATAAGTAAAATATAATTTTCTCAGGAAAGAAAAAAAGAAATTCAGTGTTGAAAATTTCAATAAAATCATATCTTAGACCCAGTATAACTTTTCCACCATATACCAGAAGAGATACACAGGGCCTTGAGGAATGCACACAGGAGTTGTCAGGCTCAAGAGTCCTGATCCATGGCAGGAAGGTCAGAGCTGAATCTTAGTAGGTCCTCCAAACTGTGGAGAGCCTCCTCTTCAAATAAAGAAACCTATTACAATATAAAGAAATGTACTTTATAAACTTATAGAAACAAGGGAGAAAATGTCAATTCTGAAATGGCATCTCATTAGGGAAAATGACTGCACAGTTTTTATTGCTCATTATTTGATTTGGGGATATTACAAGTGGGAAAAATCTCTGGATCTCTGATTTCTTTAACTGAGGGTTGATGCAAGTGACATGAAGTTCTGAATGAAGAAAGAAATGTTATGCAAGTCCTACGACATTGTAAAATTGAAATTGGACGTAGTTCTTCCAGATCTCAATTTTGTGGGAGTGGTGGAGGTGGTTGTTCTGGTTCTAACCTGTTAACACAGGCAAACCCTGTGTAAGGTTACCTATTATTATGTATTTAGACAATGATGACTAGCTCAGCAGGCTGTACTCTGCACTTACGGCAGTACACATTTGGGTGGCATGCCCCGTATGCTCCCCAGAATACCGTTCTGAGTTGAATTGTCCATGTATTACAACATGGTAGTTTTCTTTTCTGTGACTTCTCTTTATGTTGTTTATTTTGTGCTTGAACAATAGATCTGGATTTGAGAAAAGTGAAGCAAAGGAACGTCATGCTGGCTATTAAAATGTGAGTTTAACATTGACTAAGGCATCTTCAAAGAAAGAGTTGTGGAACCGGTCAGTTACAGATTGGTGGCAGTCTACTGTAAGGTATACTTCAAACGTAACCTCAACTGACCAGAAATTAAACAAATTGGGCTGGGAAAAAACATATTCTAAACATAGGTCATGGGGAGATTTGAGAACTGGAGAGTGAGCACCAACTTACAACACAGTGGTAAGTGCATCCCCATGGGGACCATGTTATACTGATGTCAGCCACAGTGGATGTAATTAGCACTCATTTCTAGATACACATCCCTTCTGCTAAACAAAGTGTATTTACTTGATTCAATCATCAGTTACTTTAAACTCAGTGTAAAGTTTAAATTTTGATCATTGTCAAAAATCAGTTACTTTAAACTCCCTGTTTAAGACAGGAGAGGTTGACTTATGCTAGAAATAATCCCACATTCTCTGCAGTTGAATATAATAAAGATTAATTTCTTATTGATGCAAAATCTGCTGTGGGCCCAGGTGACTCTCCATGGGCACTGCTATCCATGTGGTAACTCAGTGATTGAGGCATGATCCTGGAACCTATCACCCTAAAACACATGGCTTCCTCAGTTAAAAGGCAGGGAAGGAGAACCTGCTTTAGCCTGGAAGTGCTGATGTCACTCCTGCTCACCTTTTAATGGACAGAGTTAGTTACATGACTCTGCCCAATTACTAGGGTACTGATTCAGCCCTCAGCTTGGTTTCACCAACACCCACTAATCTTTCTGGCTTCAGGTTAACTAATTATTTGTTTCACACTTGTCTCTCCCGTTATCTCACCAGGGCTTCCCTGGTGGCTCAGACAGTAAAGAATCTGCCTGCAATACAGGAGACTCAGGTTCATTCACTGGGTCAGGAAGATCCTCTGGAGAAGGGAATGGCAACCCACTCCACTATTCTTGCCTGGAGAATTCTATGGATAGAGAAGCCTGATGGGCTACAATCCATGGGGTCACAAAGAGTCCTACATGACTGATTGACTTTGACACCTTCACACTTTCTCTCTCCCATTGGGCTGTAAATTTGACATTACTTATTCTCTCTCATTTTCCTAGCTTCTGACACACTCAATATCTAGTATTTAGTTGGTGTGTGTGTGTGCTCAGCCATGTCTGACTCTTTGCGACCCCATGAACTGTAGTCTGCCAGGCTCCTCTGTCCATGGAATTTCCCAGGCAAGAATACCGGAGTGGGTAGCCATTTCCTTCTCCAGAGGATCTTCCTGACCCAGTGCTCAAACCTACATCTCTTGAATCTCCTGAATTAGCAGGCAGATTCTTTACCACTGCACCACCTGGGAAGCCCAGTATTTAATAGTCAGATATTTATAAACAAATAACTACTTTGGATAATAATATGCATCTGGAATTTTTTTCTTGATATTGTCAGTAATTTCTGTTTTATTGGCTATAGAAGCACTGAAAAGTTATAGACAGTCTGATTTCATAAGTGTCAGGCAGGAAGCTGAGAGACATTACACATCTGTAGATTGTCAATGTGGAGAAGGCAATGGCACCCCACTCCAGTACTCTTGCCTAGAAAATCCCATGGACGGAGAACCCTGGTGGGCTGCAGTCCGTGGGGTTGCTAGGAGTCGGACACGACTGAGTGACTTCACTTTCACTTTTCACTTTTCTGCACTGGAGAAAGAAATGGCAACCCACTCCAGTGTTCTTGCCTGGAGAATCCCAGGGACGGGGGAGCCTGGTGGGCTGCCGTCTATGGGGTCACACAGAGTCGGACACGACTGAAGCGACTTAGCAGATTGTCAATGACTATTTTATTTTTTGACATTGGAGTAGTGTCTCCTTTTTTCATGACACATCATTCCTGCAGATGATATTGTTAATTTTTAGAAAGATAGATTTTAGATTTTTCTGTTTTTTCCCCTGACTATACATGTAAGGGCTTCCTGTGTAGCTCAGTCGGTAAAGAATCTGCCTGCAATGCGGGAGACCTGGGTTCAGTTCCTGGGTTGGAAAGTTCCCCTGGAGAAGGAAATGGCAACATACTCCAGTATTATTGCCTGGAGAATCCCATGGACAGAGGAGCTTGGCGGGCTACAGTTCATGGGGTCACAAGAGTCAGACACAACTTAGTGCTATCTTTCTTCTGTACGTGTAAGATGACAGAGAATGAGATGGTTGGATGGCATCACTGACTCAATGGACATGAGTTTGAGCAAGCTCCAGGAGATGGTGAAGGACAGGGAAGCCTGGCATGCTGCATTCCATGGGGTTGCAAAGAGTTGGACATGACTGAGCAACTGAACAACAAAGTGTAAGATATGTACATTATAGAAAAACTGGAAAGTACATCAGATATAAATAATTCATAATTATTTATGAGCACTGGAACTCATAATTCCAGTGCTCAAAAACCACTGTACTTTGGCATAGTTATATTCAGACTTTTATCAACACACATCTTCACAAGGTTAAGCTCAAACAGTAAAATAGATTCTTCTGAATTTCTTAAATTTTGTTGCAGCATTTCTACTTTTCAGTGAAGTCTGTTACTACATCATTTTCAGTGACTACATAATATTCCTTTCATGTCTCCACTATGATTTACTGAACCATCCCCTTAGAAGTATATTATTTCTGGAAATTTTTCTCTGGATAAAACACTGCAACAAATATTGTAATGCATGTGTTTCTCCATATTTTACACTAATTAGAATAGATTCATAGAAGGAAAACAGATAAATTAAAAGGTAGGAGCATTTCTACTTTTAGGGACACCTTTGGTCTTCCTGGGTGGCTCAGTGGTAAAGAATCTGCCTGTGATACAGAAGATGCAGGTGGTGCTGTGGGTTCAATCCCTGGGTCAGGAAGATCCCCTGGAGGAGGGCATGGCAACCCACTCCAGTATTCTTGCCTGGAGAATCCCATGGACAGAGGAGCCTGGCAGGCTACAGTCCATGGGGTTGCACGAAGTCAGATATGACTGACGTGACTGAGCACACATACACACACAGGGACACCTTTAAAGTAGTCAGTAGTTTTAATCAAACACAGGCAACATCTAACCTGCTTAATATTCTCCTATGAGTTCTTGGGGTTTTAAAATGCTTAGTCTTATAAGGACTTACTGTATAGCAGAGTGAACTCTACTCAATACTCTGTAAACTCTACTCAGTACTCTGTAATGGCTTACATGGGAAAAAAAATGTGAAAAAGAGTAGATACATGTATAACAGACTCAATTTGCTATACACCTGAAACTCACACAATCATTGTAAATCAACTATACCTCAGTAAAAAACTTTTTTAAAAAGTAAATTTAAAAAATGCTTAGTTTTTTTATTTAGATGTCAAAAAAGTATTTGGAACTTTTTTGTGATCAGCACTCATTGCATGGAACAGTATCTCATTAGGTGAGACAATAGTAACATGCCCAGCATTTCCACATTTCCTTTTTTTGCCCCCACACTTCCTTTTATAGCAGGTTCTTAATGTTTGAGAGAGATACATCCGAACTCATCTGGAATCCTTCAAGTTACAAAACTATTTTAACATATAGTTTTTTTCCCAGAAATTTCCATATTTGCATTGGCTAAAGCATTTTACTGAAATAGTTTCTTTAATCACTTTTTCTTCCCTCCACATTGCATAAATATGGCAGAATCATTTGCAAAACAGAGTCACTAGTCACTGCTGAATTCCACATTCCACTCTATATTCAAAACTTAATTTTTCTCACTAGTAATTATCACTTTCTTAGCTCTCTTTACATTCTTTTCAATTTTGCCAACAACACTTACAGATGGCTTGCTTTGCTGGGTGGGGGGTGGGGGGTCCTTGATTAACAAAAAGTGAAGTTTTATTGCTCAATGTGAATTTTCGCTGATGAGAAGGGAACCAGAAAGCCTGAAGAAGATACAGTTATTGGACAGTCCGGGAGCTCAAGCACCAGCTGAATGACTGTCTCAGATGCTGTCCTTAAACATCCACTAATCCAAAATGACAATCTACTGTTTGTGTCAGGGACTTTCAGGTTTAATGCATAACCATGAACATTAAATCCATACCTTCCAGGGATCTCCTGTGGTATTTCCAAACACATTAATAAGCAGGACAATTATAATTATCTCTTTTGTCTAAAGGAGGAAGCTAAAGCCAGCAAGGACATAATTGTCTTGGCCAAGGTCATATAGTCCATAAATCAAGCTGCCGGGATGAGACTGATATTCAGGAACAGAACACTTTAGAAACTGAATCTTCATTACGTACATGAACAGATGGAATGGATCTAAGATGTTATTCCTGAGAATCGATGAGATGTAAATATAGTTGGAAATAGGAGTGGACAAGAGAATAGGAAATCAAATCATCCTACAGAGTAATCCTTACAGAATAATGACTGCACAAGAGATGACCTCAATTCGCTCATGAAGGGAAGAGAAGGCAAACGGATACTTTTGCCATATGCTGGCTGAAAACATGTGGAGAAAACAACAAGCTGATATTAGTTGAAGGTACATTGCAGCTGGCAGCACAATTTCTTTTCCCATCAGTTTTCACCCCGCCCCCACTTCTACTCCACAAGAGATCTTCCAAAGTAGACATTCAAAATAAGTATATCTCAGTTAATAGAATGTTATGCGATACAGCTGAGTGGAAAAGGAAAAGGGTTTCTGATAGAACCTAGTTTTTATCACTAGATAAAATTGTAAATAGGAATTGTGTCAGTCAGTCAGTTCAGTCGCTCAGTCGTGTCCGACTCTTTGTGACCCCATGAATTGCAGCACCCCAGGCCTCCCCGTCCATCACCATCTCCCGGAGTTCACTCAAACTCACGTCCATCGAGTCAGTGATGCCATCCAGCCATCTCATCCTCTGTCGTCCCCTTCTCCTCCTGCCCCCAATCCCTCCCAGCATCAGAGTCTTTTCCAATGAGTCAACTTTTCACATGAGGTGGCCAAAGGACTGGAGTTTCAGCTTTAGCATCAGTCCTTCCAAAGAACACCCAGGACTGATCTCCATCAGAATGGACTGGTTGGATCTCCTTGCAGTCCAAGGGACTCTCAAGAGTCTTCTCCAACACCACAGTTCAAAAGCATCAATTCTTTGGCGCTCAGCTTTCTTCACAGTCCAACTCACATCCATACATGACTACTGGAAAAACCATAGCCTTGACTAGCCAGACCTTTGTTGGCAAAGTAATGTCTCTGCTTTCTAATATGCTATCTAGGTTGGTCATAACTTTCCTTCCAAGGAGTAAGCGTGTTTTAATTTCATGGCTGCAATCACCATCTAAACAGTATCCTAGATAGATGTTAAAGATATTTATTGTCTAGAATGTAATACACATTTATCTGCTCAAACACGACTATAATTAATTGGAAAAACTTCTCTATGTTTTTCTAATTCAAGGCTTATATTCAAATACATTATTTCTGAGTAATATATACAATGATACAAATTCTGCTTGATTAAGCTTGACTGACTTTTACTGAGTCCAAAGCTAATTGCGCTGCTAGAACTAACTAAAAGTATAAATTCTCTTATTACTAACATAAATCATAGGTCTCGTTTAGCAATCTTAAGAGAAAGAGACAGAGCCCCATGAGTAGTCTATGTAAAACTGAAGACTTTGTAGAGCTGCTATGGGAGTCAGAGGATTTCATTTTAATGCCACCTCTAACATTTAGGACTTCTGGACTTCAGTTTCTCCATCTGTGAAATAGAGACACAATGATATTTACCCTTCTAACCTTCCAGGATGGCATGAGGATCAAATAAGGTAAGGTAGGGTTGATGTCTGTAGAATGCTATAGTGATGTGAAATTGTCAACGTTGAGGTGATTGTTACTGACTGTAGAAGAGCTCTCTTTCTCCATATATAATATTTGTGAGATGAGAGTGTGGTTGGTCCGCTTCAGCTATTCAGAGTGTTTGATAGATTAGATTCTAGCACATGGGAAAAGGACACTTTTTTTTCCCTAAGAACTTCTCCAAACCAAGGCAGATTTGTTGTAAGATCTTACATTTTTGTTTTAGTCAATTAGTCTATATTTTGATATGAAAAGTGGCAAATGGTAAAATGGGTTAATGAATAAAAGAAAAATGACAGTGATGAGTGTGGCTTGGCCTCAAATTTCATGGCTTATCACAGCTCATATATATCTCTTCCTATTCATTCATTCACTCATTTATTCATTCAGTTAGTATTTATAAATCACACCCTATATGCCAATTTTGTGTTCATTTGGGCATATTGCTGTGCCAAGTGAGGATGACTGCTTACACGGCATGTCTCCAATGAGACTGTGAGTTCCTTAAAGGTAGGGGATATGCCTTACACTTTTATCCTGCTCTCTGTTATAATGCTTAGAAGTGCTAGGAAATTTTAAGAAACCATTAGTTACTGTGTTTTTCTTGTTGTTGTTTAGTTGCTAAAATGTGTCTGACTTTTTTGTGACCCCATGGACTGTAGCCAGCCAGGCTCTGCTGTCCATGGGATTTCCCAGTGAGGAATACTGAAGCGGGTTGCCATTTCCTCCTCCAGGGGATCTTCCCAATCCAGGGGCTTATCTTCTCATTGGCAGCTATTCTTTACCACCAAGTCAGCAGGGAAGCTCAAATATTATATAGTTTTTCTTGTTGTTCAGTCACTCAGTCATGTGTGACTCTTTGTGACCCCATGGACTGAAGCACACCAGGCTTCTCTGTCCTTCACTATCTCCTGGAGCCTGCTCAAGCTCATGTCCATTGAGTTGGTGATGCCATCCAACCATCTAATCCTCTGTCGTCCCCTTCTCTTCCTGCCTCAGTCTTTCCCATCATCAGGGTCTTTTCTAATGAGTCAGCTCTTTGCATCAGGTGGCCAAAGTATTGGAGCTTCAGCATCAGTCCTACCAATGAATATTCAGGATTGATTTCCTTTAGGATTGACTGGTTGGACCTTCTTGCAGTCTAAGATACTCTCAAGAGTATTCTCCAACACTACAGTTCAATAGTGCTCAGTCTTCTTTATGGTCCAACTCTCACATCCATACATGACTACTGGAAAAACCATAGCTTTGACTAGACGGACCTTTGTTGGTAAAGTAATGTCTCTGCTTTGTAATATGCTGTCTAGGTTTGTCATAGCTTTTCTTCCAAGGAACAAGCATCTTTTCTTTTCATGGCTGCAGTCACCATCTGCAGTGATTTTGGAGCCCAAGAAAATAAAGTCTGTTACTGTTTGCGTTGTTTCCCCATCTATTTTCCATGAAGTGAAGGGACCGGATGCGATGATCTACATTTTTTGAATGTTGGGTTTTAAGCCAACTTTTTCACTCTACTTTTTCACTTTCATCAAGAAGCTCTTTAGTTCCTCTTTGTTTTCTGCCATAAGGGTGGTGTCGTCTGTATATCTGAGGCTATTTATGTTTCTCTTGGCAGTCTTGATTCCAGCTAGTGCTCCATCCAGCCCAGCATTTCTCATGATGTACTCTGCATAGAAGTTAAATAAGCAGGGTGACAATATACAGCCTTGATGTACTCCTTTCCCGATTTGGAACCAGTCTGTTGTTCCATGTCCGGTTCTAACTTCTTGACCTGCATACAGATTTCTCAGGAAGCAGGTCAGGTGGTCTGGTATTCCCATCTTTGAAGAATTTTCTGCAGTTTGTTGTGATCCACATAGTCAAAGGCTTTCATGTAGTCAATGAAGCAGTAGTAGTGTTTTTCTGGAATTCTCTTGCTTTTTCTATGATCCAGAGGATGTTGGGAATTTGATCTCTGGTTCCTCTGTCTTTTGTAAATCGAGCTTGAACGTCTGGAAGTTTTTAGTTCACATACTTTTGAAGCCTAGCTTGGAGAATTTTCTTAAAACCACGTAATATTTGATAATTTTTGAAAAGTACTGTCTTGCAGTTGGGTTTCTTGGTCAGTGGCCTCTGAGATGGATATTGGCATCTCCCACTGGGAAGTGGTTGGGCCGGGGGGGTTACTGTTAGAAGCATTGCCTATGGAAGGGAGGGGCAGGAAGCAGATTGGGCAGATGATGGGGTACGTTGCAGCCTGGATAAAGTCCTCAACTCACCCCCGGAAATCTCTGAAGCTAGGATGGCCTTTCAGAGTTGTTCTGAGTTGGGGTGAAGGAACCAGACCTTTATCCTAGTCATTGGAGGCAGGCTGCCTGAGGAATCACTGACTCAATGGACATGAGTTTGAGTAAGCTCTGGGAGTTGGTGATGGACAGGGAAGCCTGGTGTGCTGCAGTCCATGGGGTCACAAAAAGTCGGACACGACTGAGCGACTGAACTGAACTGAACTTGAGGAAAAGGAATGGTCTTGGGCAGCGTGACCAGGAATTCTGAAGAGCTGTGGGCTGTCTGTGGGCTGCATTCCCAGAAACTGAGGGAAAAAGTCCTTCAGTCCTGAAGGGAAACTTGCACAGCACATCACAGTGCTCATTGCTCACTGTAATATCGGTGCAAGAGTATGTTAGAAGCTTTAACTGAGGAGGAAATTTTAAATTTCCTCTAATACTTTAAAACAGACACTTTACATACCTCATTTGTTTGTGGGAAAGATCATTTTTACTTCACTCACTAGTGTAGGTATAAAATAACCCCCTAATATGTATTTCAAGGAAACATTTTAAAAAATTTGTGTTAGGATGTGTTAGGATGATTTTGTGTCATGTGATTGAATCTAACTCAGATTAGTTCAGGGACAGTAAAATATATTGTTTCATGTAGCTAAACTTCAGGAAAGACAAAGTTGCAACTAGACTTCAGGGACTCAGATTTTTGTCTCTGCTTCTCTCTTCATGTTGTCTTGACTCTCTCAGACTAGCTCATTCAGTACAGCTGGCAGTATGGCTAACAGCAGTTTAAACTTATAATTTCATCACTAGAGAAAAAACTTGACTTCTCTATTGTTAAACTCACTGAGAAAGGTTTTTATTGGGTCAGGTTTTATCCATGGACCAGTCAGCTGCAGCAAGGTGGATAAGTTATGATGATTAGACCAATTCAGTCTATCTGGGCAAACCTAACCAAGCATGGTCATCAAGTAAAATCATGTGTATTCTTATGTGGATACATTACTGGGATGGAGAAGGGCATTTTGTGGAAGGCTAGAACAAGCAATGAGTAGATAGAATAAAAGATATCCTGTGGTAGATTTCTCTTATGCCCCCCACTCCTTTTCAGTCTTAGCAGACTAATTCTGTATTTTTTTTTGGCTTTGGCATAGGGACCAATGAATTTTATCATGGAAATACCACATAGCTATCAATAATTTGTTCATAAATATTAGGTTCTCTTCATTTTGTACTAAGATTAATCACCTGCCAACATGTACATGATTTTCTTGGTTCAACGAAATTGTTGATTAATCATATTAACAAGAGAATTTTTGAAGGGCCAGAAATGAAGACATAATGAGTATATATTTCTTTTTAAGAGGATATTTATTTATATTAGCAAATGTCACTTTATAGAAGACATTTCAACCTTTATCAAATAAACCTGCTCTGAGTGATTTATAATATAATTTTGTTAGCAATACATCTTTATTATATAAAGAAGACTTATTTGAAAATATAAAGGCTTTAAAAATAGTTCTTTTAAGTTCCAGCAAAAAATCCAGGCCTTAAAACATGAATTTTGGAAAGAGTTCACTTAACTTTTGAATCTTCTAGTGATGGAGTTGTTGGCCTCCATCTACCTACCCTACCCCAATTGTGTTAATTCCATCCTGTGGTAAAACCTATCCCAGCGGTTGGTTCAGAAAAGGGAATGAGACACAGTACATGGAGGGAAGGAATTCTTCTGGGAAGTTTTCTTTTCTTTTGAAGGAAAAAAAAAGCCACAGAAAGAGACAGCCATTCTTTTGGACACTGTTGGTCCATACATCATGTAAGCTCTTCTAATGTCACCTGTCACCAGTCTGAGGTAAAATGAAAAAAAAAACAAGTCCTTGTTGACATTATTAAATTAGTGAATTAACCAATCTGCCACAATGTAGGGAGGTCTCTCAGAGAGGAAGACACCTGAGATGGATTTTGAAGGACACTTCATCAAGGGGAAAACGAAGAGGGTCTTCCAGGCAGAGGGAACAACATATGCCAAAGCACAGAGTCATTAAATAGGTGTTTGACTTAAAATCACTCAAGTTAGAGCAGATGAAGACTTGTCTGGGGATATTTCATAGGAACTATGCCCAGCTGTTGGCTGGGTTCTGGGTGCTGAATCAGGAGCTGTCAGTGACAGATGTTCCTTCTCTCTCCATCTGTATTTGGGATCATGTGGTCTCTTAGTATTGCTTTGTTCTGACCAGGTGTTCCATTCCCCTGGATTCATGGAATTCGCTAGTGCAGTGAGGTGAGAGGCCTAGTGAACACCAATTCTCCTTTTGACTTCCGCAAGCTGGTTTCACTTATCTTCAGTATAAGTATATGGCCCCCAAAGGACCGCTTAGGCTCAAATCCAGAGAATTTCAGTTTAAGCACCACTGTAATCTGACTATAGTTTCTGTTTCTTGGTTGGAATTTTCCTGGTCAGCTAATGTGCTAGCTAGCTTTCAGGCAGCTGTTTGAACCACAGTCCAGTCCACCAACATTTAAAGTAAGAGCAAAGGGCCAATGAAAGACTTTGAACTGGATGGGCCTGACAGGCAGGAGGAGAAACAGGAGAGAGAGTAATGGGTCAGAGAAAGGATTAACAACCTAAAAATATCTTTCCGACTGAGGCACTCAGTCTTATCATTCAAAACATTCCTGTAGTTTAAATGCTGTACTCTCTCCAGAGTTTCTCTCTTAAGGTATAAATGTTCTTAGTGGGGCAGAAAACTGAGCCCCTGGTACCTGAGTAAATGGAAGGCAGGATGAGAGCACTTCAGAAAGGGTAGGGGAGAATTAGAGCAAAAAAGTGGAGGATTGCTCAAAGACACCTTTGGTCAATTTGCAATTTTTATTAGAGTATAATGAGCAACGGTGCCTGGGCAGAGAGTTATAGAAGTGTCCTTGGCTTGTCCTTAGTGTTGAAGGTTATAATAGGTCATGTGGTATAGTGTATGTTTCAGTAAAATGAAGGGCAGTGGTGGAGGGCAGTTTCTTTAGGCATGGGACTCTAGGTTGCTCAGGAGAAAAATGCAATTATGGGCTTACAGGCCTTCAGCTACACCTAGTGGCCAAGTAGTGAAAGGAGCAAGTATTTTATTGTCATAATATTGTGTTGCAGTTCTTTAGCTACATTACTTTTACAGTCAGTTACGAATTATTTCTTGGGTAGTTACAAATTATGCTCTGGGATTCCCTTTATATGTTATTTTTGACTAGTCTGTTAGCTTGTCATCTAGCTACAACTGGTTCTCCAAATTGGAGGAATGTTGTGGTGTGAAACAAAGAGACTATGTGCGTTGGGAAGTTGAGGGGAGGGAAATAAAATGACAGCCATGTGCCTCCTGCTCCTTGACCACCCTTAAGAACCTACTTAAAATGTTTGACACTGTCCAGCTTCCTCTACTTTAGCATTATGTAAGGGATTGTCTCTGAGAAAATAAACAATAACAGTGATGATGTTAATAATGATGATTGTGGTTCAGGAAGAGTCATGTGAAGGACAGAGAGTGTAAATATTTGAGAGTGTTATTTATGAGGTTGGAAGAATGAACTTAATCTGTAAGAAAATAGAACAGAACCTGATCAAATTATTTTCAAGAATGTTACATAGTCACCTATGTCTTTGCAAGTGCATGTACCAGAAATATGTTGTGAATGGTCATTTTTTGATATTTGCTTACAGATAGGGAAATCTCAGCAGCCAACACTTATGGGCATTTTGACGTTGAAGTGGAACATTGACTAACATGATTGCAGCCCTTGGAGGATTGACTCAACTGGCTCAGGTCTATAGCACACCCCCAGACTTACAGTTAGATTAGAGAAAGAACAGTAAGAAATGATATTTTGAAGGAGTTTTATATAATATTTTACTCCAATATTTTACTTTCCAAAGGGAGAAAATGATAGGAATGGGTTTATGTTTCCTTCATGAAGATTTGAATATAGGATGTATTAATTAAACATACACCTTCATTTCACTGATGGAGAAACTTGAGCCAATAGTGATTGAATTACCCAGCTCTTTGGTTGCAGAGCTAAGGCTACAACTCAATGGTTTTTACTCTTGACCTGTTATTTTTTTAAGTCTAACTATTAATGGAAGAGTTCTCCATTTCGGTAAAAGACCAAAGCAGAAGGAATTGGGCTTATACCTATATCAAAAAAGTTTAGATAGATTGAGGGAGATTAACTGTAAAGTAACTAAATACTGTATTTTCTTTATTCTAAGATGTTCAGTTTTTTTTAACATATTAATATTCTGAAATCAGCGTGAATCTTATAATCAGTGTTAAATAATAGTTGCTTCCAGACAGGGTGTCAAGTTGTGATGTGGTGTCTTTACATGGAAGAATTTAGCCAATGATTTTCATTTAATAGATTACAGAATTGGCAAAGCTAAGGTGCTGGCTTAATTTCTGAAAGAAACTATTTACTGTCTAACTATATACTATTTATTAGTATATGTAATTCAATTAAGAAAAAAAGCAAAATTACAGTTTAAATCACTGGTATTCTTTCAACTTTAGGGCTAACATGGTGAAAGCGTTAGGAAGGATTCGGCAGACTCATCACAAATGCTGTCCTTGCACTGTCGGGGGCCACACTTAAGTTGGAAGAATCTTTAGAATGGGTTTGAAAAAATATAGACTGAAATCTTGTGAATCCTAGAAGGAAGTCATATGTAATTGTATAAATAGATACATGTCATAGCTGTGTTAGTATAGCTTACAATTTGTGTGCATATAATGCAGTGGCTTTTTCCCTGAAGCACTCTTATTAAGTTGTCTGATCGGCTTGCAATCAGTGACATCTAAGAATAGGAGTAATTTGGTTTAGAACAGCCCTGTTACAGAACACTGTCTTGGAAGCTAGATCTGTAAAACCACTCAGCCTTCTACTGGCTGTTTCACCCTTGAGCAATTTACTTCCTCTCTAAATATCAGTTTCCTTATCTAAAATTGAAATAAAGACTTGTACCTTGCAAGCATATTGTGAAGATTAATAAGATTATGTATGTAAAGAGACTACCACAATACCCACTACATCGCAGGTACTCAGCAAAGTCAGCCCAACCACAGGAAACTTGACTCAACAAAATGATTTAAGTAATGCTGGCTGAAGGGTGCATTTCTCTGATTTGGTCCCATATAGTCTAAAGAGTGTTTCTCACTATTGTTAAAATCCATGCCCCATTAGTTAAGAAGAGTTTTCAAAGTCTTCTACATTATGTTTTACTGGAAGTATAATGTATTTAAGCATTTTCCCCAATATACAATAGTATGGAATATGCTCTTTTTTCCAAATTACTGCCCTCTTTTACCCTCTTCCATTCTGATCTGCCTCCTAGAGGGGTGGCCATATCCAGCTGAGAGTCATTACTCTAAAATATGTTATCAGATAGAGGAACCTAAGAAAGATTTGTATATTTAGTTTACCTAAAATACTAGGAGTACAGCAATTCAGGCACTTTTTACCTCCTGGCCTCATCATCCATATATTTGCTAAACACATTGTGTAAAGAGAAGAAATATGGAACTAGCCATCATCCTGCTTATCCTCCTTCAAAGAGTCATTCCAAATAAATGTAACGGGACAATATGTACAAGGTGGCCTGTGATTTTCGTGCACAATTTTAGCACTATGTGTTTTGTCAACATGGAGATATTAAGTGTCAGAAAGCCAAGGGAAGAAAATTATTTTAAGAGGTTGCTTACTAGAAATTTAAAAAATTCCCGTGGGCCACGCTGCATAGAGGAACACAGGGCCGTATTTTATACTAGTCCCCCTAGGGAGATATGGGCTTCCCGGGTGACTCAACGGTTAAGAACCCACCTGCAATGCAGGAGATCCAGGAGATTTGTGTTCAATCCCTGGGTCAGGAAGATCCCCTGGAGGAGGTCTGTATTTTTGCCTGGATAATCCCAGGGACAGAGGAACCTGGAGGGCTGTACAGTTCATGGGGTCCCAAAGAGCCAGACACAACTGAAGCAACTGAGCATGCAACATTCATGCTAGGGAGACAGAAAGGGAAAAGGCTTCAACAGCCCTGATTACATTTCCTTTCTCTGCGTACTGTCTCCTACAAGTGTTCACAAACTAATATCACAACCTGGAGTTGGCCGTCCTTTGACAGCTTTTTCTGATTTTATGCTAGTTTGACTTTAACTCAGGCCAAAAGCTGGCTTCCCAACCAGCCTTCAGAATGGATTGACAGGATTCTTTTAGCACTACTAACTTTTAAAAGCCACTCACCTATTTGCGTATCTCCTGCAAAGCGCAGCATACCAACTTGGTCTTGCCACAGGCTACTTTGGAGCCAGAATTCCTTGTCTGCTTTGTTCAGCAACTCAAAATGTAATCAAGGAACCCCTCTACTTGAGAGGGAAGGGAAGGATTTCAGGGTGGAGTACAATGGTGAGGCCATGGAGAAATTCCAAAAATCCTGTGAGGCACCGTCCTCACCCCAAATCCTGCCCTGTCTCACTAATCTTTCAAATTAGTTCAACCTAATGGTGGCTCAGACGGTAAAAGCATCTGCCTACAATGTGGGAGACCTGGGTTTTGATCCCTGGGTCAGGAAGATCCCCTGGAGAAGGAAATGGCAACCCACTCCAGTATTCTTGCCTGGAAAATCCCATGGGTGGAGAAGCCTGGTAGGCTACAGTCTGTGGGGTCACAAAGAGTCGGACACAACTGAGTGACTTCACTTTTCACTTTAATGAAAATCAACAACATATAAAGCCAGTAATGGTACTCATAGCTTGTCTTTCAGCTGCTTTGTTTCATTCTGCATGCCTTGGTTTACCCAAGCAGAACTCTCCAGAAGCCCTCCCAAACCAACCCCTTGGGACTGGAAACTTTCATGCTCATCTTAGGAAAAGAAGTACTTGATAAAGATTCAGCCTCCAAAAAGTCAATATCTTTTCATCAAAAATAGGAGAATGGTTGGCTGAAAATTCTTTTTTTTCTGGGGATCATGGATTCAGTTCTTCAACACAGTAGAACCCTACTTCTCCTAACTTCTCTTTATTATGTTCACAAATAGCAAAATACTATAGAAATTCACACCCTCAACTCCTAGAACATTTTCAATTCATTATTTAGCATTACTTATGAATTTAAGTCTTCCTGTAAAGGGAAAAATTTCTTTACTTCAGGTGTCAAATTTTTTCAAAAATATAGGTGGGTCTTATTGGCAAACTAAAGCTGTTTATGAACAATATACTATTTAATAGAAAATGTCCTTATATTTCTGTTTCTAATTTACATGATAACAATGGCTACCAGGAAAAAAAAAAAAGAACAAACATCATTTTTCTCCTTGCTGGATAAAAATAGGTCAGGTAATTTAAGCCAGTCCATTGCTATTAAAATTCTGACATTGCTATTGTTCCTTCTACTCTGAGGGGAAAAGACAAACAGGACACATGATAATAGCAGTTCACTGGCTAAGTTACTTGATGTACTACCTATGGGTCTCTTGCTTCAACCTACCTGGGAGTTCTCATTCAGATGATCATGGTATAAGTACCAAAATGATGAACACCATCCTGAGGCTGTGTGTGCCATGTCTCTTGTGCTAGTAAAACAATAGAGGAGAGGAGAAAATTTCCAATGGCTTGAGTCCTAAATTCCTTGAATTCTACATTTATTTATTTTGGGGAGACAATGTTATCTGCCAAGTTTATTTTAAAGTAAATTTTACTGAATCAATTAGGCAGCAACTCTAGTCTCATTAAATATCCTGTGGCCCTTTTCACAAGATTAGAGCCCATGGCTTGATCACATTCCAATGTAGATAATTGCATTGTGCATTCCTGGAGATTCTCCTCTACCTTTCTAACTCTGTACATCATGTGCATTATTATTTGCACCGATTCCAAATCAGCAGTTCTGTTTTGAGGGTAAAGAGCGTGTCAGCTTTAACTGACAGGCTAAAGCATTGCTCATTACCTTTTAGTAAGAAAATCCCTTAGCCAATGTCCATTTTGAAACATGAGGCACATTTCAAGTATGTACATTTAATCATAAGTTAAGGTCTTTGGTAAGTAAAATACTTTTCATAAAGGGTGTTTATTTTGGAATCTTCTTTGATGGAAAATTGGCTTTCTGAAATATATGCTGTTTGCTTCAAGAAAGAAAATGAAGTCTTCAGAAATGGTAAAACAACAACAACAACAATAAAACAAATAAAACCCTCTTGAGCTCTTAGCTTTCCTTTGACCTTCTAAATAAATTCCACAAGGGGGCGAAAACACCTAATGGTCCAGGACTGCAAAGTTTATATTTCAAAGCCGGCCACCCATAATAGATTAGTGGATTAATATTTTGCTCTAAAGGATCTGGCCTTTAATGTTGACATCAATTTATAGCTATCCCAGTTTACAGTAGTAAAAGTCACGGAGACCATAAACTTCACAATAGATGATAGCCTTCTGGTACTTGTGCTTTAGACTAGCACCCCATAAACAGTGGTGATTAGGTAACTGTTCTTCAAAGACCCATCCATAGCTGTAACGTCTTTATCAGCTCCAGCAAAGATACTGCTACCAGGATTTTTAGCAGCCACAACAGAGATACAAGCTTTTTATTAACATGTTCTTATTTTTCTGATGTGTTTCTGTGATATTTTGCTGTGGCTTATCAATGATCTCTTCTTGAAAATCAAAGGTGTATTTGTGGGCAAAACTTAAAGAACAGAAACTCTTGTTCCATATTAGAACTTTTTGAAAAACAGCCAAGGTACAGAGGTCAAATTTCCCCATATGCTATAAGCAACTTAGTAGGTAGGAAGCAAGACCACAAAAGGTTTTGCAAATGTCTGCCAGTAGCCCGGTGATCTAGGTCACTGTACAGGTTTCATGAATCAGGTTGTTAAAACAAGGAGTTATTTTGCTTTGCTTAAGAGACCTGCAAAAATCCCATAGAATCTACTCAGTTGTTGATTATTAAAGAGTTTTAATGAAATAGAGATCATTCAAATGAAGGGGTCCAGGGAGTTTGTGTTTGTACTGAAGAGAAATTGAGCTTTTCACCCCGCGTTTCTGGGTTGAGTCCTCTCTTCTGGCAGAGATAGGCTATGGATCTAATAATAGTTCCTTGGGCTCTGCATCTTCACATATGTGTTCCGGCCTTAGAGCAGCAGGAGGAATTTAGTGACAGAGCAGGTGTTGTGGCTAATTCCCTGGCAGAATAAATGGTGAAGAGTGGTGGCAAGACAATTCTCTTGCTTCTTTCTTTATGTAAAACAACAACAACAACAACAACGCCTCCAATGGCCTTCCCTTTTGTCTTTTTTCCTGGCACAAGTGAAAAACAACTACAATTGCTATATTAATATGTACGCCAACATTTTTTTTTTTCACTTGAGCCTCTGGGAGATAAAAAAGGAAAAAGAAAAACTTACTGTGAAAATGCTTAGCCAGGAAGATTTACTGCTGATCACAGATTTAGTATTGACATGTTCGTGCTGAAGAAAACTTCAGCTTTAACTATTAATGTGGGAAATCTGGATTAGCCTTTAAACGGAGTGAAGAGTTTTGAATGATGGTATATTTTCAGTGAAATTACTTACAAAATAATTTTTAATAAGGAAGTGTCAATTATAGAGGTATAAAAAACCCAGTGGAGTGTACATCTTAATGGCCTGCCTTGGAAACAGAATTATAGAATAGGTGATCTGAATTTTACTGAAATCAGCCTTTACGTCAGACTCACTATAATTTAACATTTCTCTATACCTTCATCTCCTGATTTTTTATTATGAAATATGATATTTAAGATTAGAATCTGAGTCTAAATGAAATGTTCTTTTAAAGGATTGTGAGATTTTCCACAACCTACATTTCTGTTCTCCTCCAGTGGGTTATGTATAACTTTTTTTTTTTCATGAATATAGATATGTTGATTTTATGAAGGTAAACATGAAAGGGAAAACAAAATTCATTCTCCTGCCAATTGGGATTATTTGAAATTTTAACAATATTACTTTTTCCTTTGCTTGATTATACAAGGCAAAACTTGACACCTACTTCACTGTAGTTATGTCTTCTTGATAACACATGCAGGTAAAATTAAAAAGGATCTTATCGTTATGTCCTTTGCACCCAATGTGTGTAATAGTAAAAGCTCAGAATTCTGGAAAACGGCATGCTTGAGAGGGAACATCTTGTGAAGACTCTTAATTTGACCTTTGCATCAACCTTGCTGAGTAAATTTTAAATATTGTAAGAGAAAAAATAGAAAACCTCAAGGTGGAATTCCACCCCCCTCAAGCCAGAAAATGTGTGCCTGTCTTTAGTACTTTTGCTGAGAAATAAAATTCGTCACTAGAGATAAAGGCAGATTTATATTTTAATGCCATCCTCATCAATCTCCCAGTATTTTATTCCAGTCTACCTCCATTTAAGTAGTTGAATCAGATATAACCAGAAACACTTTGATTTCCCCCTCCCACCCTGTGAAACAGTATTTGTAACATTTAGTATTACAAACCTTTCTAACTCTGGAGTACACTTGAAGATGATGGCAATTAAGAAAAAAAAATTGCTCTTTGACAACTTTGCAGCTTTTGATTAAACCACACCAAGAGGCATGTTACAGTGATAACAATGAAGCATTATGCCAATTATGTTAAATCCTGCTCTCCACTTTAAGCTCATCATGACCTGTTTTAGTGTCCTGTAATTTATCCTTTGGAATGCTGACTCTCCTCAGTAGTGTTCAAGAGGAAAAAACAAAGCCACCAAAGGGAATAACCACCCCCAAATGACTTCTAGAAAGCAAGTATTTCTTAACTTTTTATTGACATTGGCAAATTAAAATAGAATAAATTAACAAGTATTTTTTCAAAAAAATGTTTTGTACAAAAATACTGTCAAAATTTCCTAAAAAGCTTTCAACACAGTAGTATCTTTTCATGTACTGAATATAACTATTAGCACAGTGTCAAAAATGTTGAAGACAGAAACAAAATAAAAATCTGTGAAATGTTTGCCACTGACGACATTCCACACCCTATTATTGTCTGTACATATGGGGGAGGGGGACAGCCACCTTGAAAGTGAACAGTATGACTTTTCCTGATCCAGAATGGTTTGGCCCACATCTGTTTAATCTTCCAGTTAAGCATATTTTAAAAATTAGTCTGTACTCAAATGCATAGTTAAAAATATGAAGCGAGATGGCAGAGTTTGTGCAGTAATATCTGCCCTTCAAAGTTCATGCAACCAACTAATGCAATTTTTCCTTTTCCTCATAAATCTGAATGCAGTTCAGTCATTTGAAACCATCTACAAAATCCACAAGATTAAGCAGTTTGCCAAGATTAATATCTAACAGTTGAGCACTGGAGAAAGTGAGGAAATAAGGAGTAAAAACAAACAACAAAAAAGACCAAGTTAGCTAGGTATTTCAACTACATAAGGGAGGTGAATGTCCAGGCTACAAAAACGAAACAAAAACAGAAAAAAAAAAAAAAGTGGCAGCAATTTTTAAAACCAATTTGTACAAGTTTATAGTTTACTTTGTTTCCAAGTTCTCAAACCTTTCACGCTCTGAAAAGTGAGATACTGTGTCTAAAGGGAATGTTTTTTTTTTTAATTCACACCGAAGAAGTTGGGGTATTTGATTTTTTTTTCGCCGGGGTTTCGATCGAGTCAACAGCTTACTCTGCTGGGCTGTTGTTTGCACACGAAGTCCGTCATAAAATCAAACTCGTTTTGCCCCAGCCAGAGTTCGGGCAGCTCCTTGATGCGGTCCAAACCCATTTCTATCACTAAGGACATGAGCACTTCCTCGTCGATGAAATCAGTGTCTATGACATTGGGCGGCAGCACTGCAGCAGGGACGTGGGCCACGGAGGCGGGCATGTTGCTGCTGCTGCCGCCGCCGCTGCCGCCGCCGCTATTGCTGCTGCCCGCGCCGCCGCCCGAAGTGCCCGCAGAGCCGCCGGGGGTGCTGCTGCCGCCCGAGCCGCCGGGGGTGCTGCTGCCGCCGCTGTGCTTGGGGTTGCAATCTCGGAAGTGCTGGTTTGTCCCGTTCATCTGGTGGCCCGCAGCAGGGTGCAAATCCGGCATGTAGTGGTTGTGGGGGTAGGGGTGATGGTTGAAATACTGGTTGTTGAGCTTCTGCAGCTGCATGCTGGCTGGCAGGGAGCCTCCCTGGCTGGCCACCGGGGGGCCCATGAACTGGGAGTTGTTAAACCTGGCCGCGGGGGCCAGCGCGCTCGGGGGGTGCCCTCCGTTTACAGTTCCCGGCCCCATCGCGTGCCTGATGCCGCTCGAGGCATTCATGTTGCTCGCGCCGTAGTGTATGTGCTCGCCCATCAGGGCGTTGAAGGCGTGTTGCGGCTGCTGCTGCTGGTGATGATGGGGGCTAGGGAACTGCCCCATACCCATGCGGTGGGCAGGGTGGTGGTGCAGCCCGTTGGTGCCGTCGGGGAAGCGCCCGTGGTTCATGGCCATCATATGGTCTGCCATTTCCAGTCCTGCAAGTGAAAAGGGGAGACGGTAAGACCCCGCGCCACACGTGTCGCCCACCACGGCGCACCCCACTTTTCCTCGCCCCTGGCTCCCAGGTTCATCCGACGCACTTCAGCTGCGAATCCTCATCCCGAAGATCCCGCTAGGAGCCTGTGCACCCGGGCTACCCACCAAGGAAAGACCTGCCATCCACAACAGAAGATCTGCGCGCTGCACAAACAGCTCTTTCCCCTGCGATCCGGCGGGGGACCCAAGCCCACACCCCGCTCTGGCTCCCCGAAGTCGCCTAATAAAGGAAGTGCCCCATAGCCCAGCCGCGAACTTCAGGCATTAAATCAGCCCTTCTCATCCTGTTGTTGCACATCCTGTTGTTATTCCCCAGCTCCGCCTCGCGCTCTTCCTCCGGGCAAACCCAGCCCTCGGAGGACTGGCCTGGCAGGAGCCCCAGCCAGCTTCGCCCGACGCACTTACCTTCCGTCCTTGCGATTTCTGCTCCGAAGACCGAGGGCGGGATCGTCGGGTCCAGGACCGGCTCAGCAGCACATAGACGGGGCCTTCCTGGCGTGGAAGGCGCTCGCAGTCGCGAAGTCGGCGCCGAAGTCTTGCAGCAGCCGCTGGGGCAGGATCGGAGCCGTTCCCTTTTATTTCCCCTCTGCTGCACTCACAGCTCGGCAAGACCGCCCGGCAGCTGCCAACAATGAGCTGTGTTTCTTCGGGCTTTGGCCACAGTTAATATAAGGGATTTCAGGAAGGGCGGAGCGAGAGCCTCCCCGGCGGGCGGCGGGCAAACGCGGATTCCGGAACATCAGGCACGCAGGACCGGGCTGGGCAGCCGCGTCCCCGCGGCCAGAGGCACGTGCGCAGAGCCTGAGGGCCCAGGCCCCGCCCCGCTGCCCCCCGATTCTGGTTTCTTCGCGGCCCACAAATACCAGGCCAGACCGCCCCGGCGCAGAAAGTCCTCCCTGGACGCTCAGCCCGAAGGTAGCGCCCGCCGCGAGAGAAACTAGGAAAACTCACCGCCCCACTCTGGCCGAATCCCCACCTCGAGCTCACCTAGCGACCTGGGCTGCTTTCTGTGGGAAAATAGGGTTCACACAGCGCCCCCTGTTTAGTGCCTTTCTGCCTCCGCGGCTTTGCAAAAGCCTACCCGGGTTGCAAAGAATGGCTGTGTTTACCCTAGTGGGTTTTTAAGCCCCGGGCAAATAATGCCCCCTCCCCTGTGCGCGCTTTCCTGAACTGTGCCTTTGTGTTTTTGTAGGAGCAGTAGGTAAACCTGATCTAGACATTTTGCGTGTAGATGCATTTCCTCCACTCCTTTCAAGGACAGGAGCTGGGGGCGGGGAGCGGCAGCGGCAGCCGCTGCAGGTGGACCGAGCGCGTTCGCGGGCTCGGCCGCCCCCGCTCCAGCGCCTGGGAATCCGGTCCGCGGTTTCGCGGCTGCTTGCCGCTCCCGGGGTACGTGTGCTTCTGCTAAGTTTGCGTTTGCAGCTCTTGGTAGCTTTGGCATCCGAGCTGAGGCGTCTCTGCTCTGTAAACAAACTCAGCGATCCTCGTCCCCAGATCCACCTTTTTGCACATACACAGTTTCTTGCTTCTGCTGTTGCCCTTGATCCGGGAGGTGGGGGTGTGTGCAAACTTGCACAGCCTCCCTCCGGGCTCTGCCTGACGGTTTGGGGTTGATTTAGAAGCAAACGGGTTTGTAATTAAGAAATTCGAGGGCTGAGTAAGGCTGCTGAAGCTGGAAAAGGAAAACAAATAGATAACATGGTAATCGCTTTGTAAATAAAGTCGTTCTGGAGGTGGGCACGTAGCTGCACGTCCCGTATGGCACCGCGCGCGCACACACACTGCTGGGACTCTTCCTTTTCAGTGAAATTGCTCAGTGGGCCAATAGGCGATAATAATAACCTTGCTTCCCAGAACGCGGCACAACTAGCCTGGTCGTCCATTTGGCTCATTGACTTGCAAATAAAAGCCCTAACGCGGGCCTGGGCCACTACCCAGTCGGAGCTCTCTTGCTTTCTCAAATGGGGAAGCCGAATTGTTTCCCCAACACCGTGATGAGGTTGCTTGGAGCTTTTAAATTGCTCTTTATGTGGTAAAAGTGAGTTTAGCGCTCCGAATAAGGACTTCTGTTCAGAGTTGTTTCTTCATAACTAGATATCCATTGACGACTTCCTGCTGTGAAGAGCAAGTTCCCCCCCCCCCACCCCGCTTTTTTTTTTCTCTCTGCATCTTGCTCACAGGACTTTTTAAGGCCCTTTTTGAAGACTGGAAATTCTGATACATTTCCCCTTTCAAGAATTTGCAGAAGAGAGCAAATCCTGATTATTTGAATTTATTACCCCTCTGTCTTCCTTTAGTTATATATGTGTAGAATAGTTAATATATGGATTTAAACATTGTTACTGTCTTCCTCTCTTTCCTTTTCCACACCCTCCATCATTTATAACCGTGCGTGCAATAATTTTTAAACCTCAAAAAATGTTTGCACAGGAGCATATTGCAGTTTGGGTTGCAAGAATCCCCTGATCTCTTGTCCACCCACGACTTATACCTGTAGGTCATGGGCTTGCAGTTACAGAATCAGAGGCTTGAGAAAACAACAACAACAAACTTGATACTTCCTATCAAAAAAATAGACTCAAAAATACTGGTCAACTTTCCCCGCCCCAGCCCCCTCCCCCTCAAAAATTGCCAGATAGATTGTTTACTTCCCTTCCTTGTACTGCAGTGTCTTGCGACACAAGGACTGGCTCTTGAATGTCTAATCTAAATTCCCCTTGAAACCATTAAAGAAAGGTGCAGCTCCATCCTGCTCCAGTGGTTCCACAAACTATTGAGAAATCCCTTGAAAGGTCACCTCCCCATCCCCCAACCCTTAGAGGAAAAAAAAAAAAATTCCTTCTGGGACCAGCTGGTGAGAACATGGTGTGCTTTGTTCATTTATTCATCCATCCAGTGAATATTTACCAAGTGCCGGGCACTTTTCCTAGCTCCTGGAGAGACAACCAGGACAAGAACTCACGGTCAAGAGTGGAGATGGACAAACAAGCCTTGGACACACTTTGATAAGTGTCACAGCAGCACTAAGCACAGGGACTTCTGGAGCACATAGGAGGGACAACCTGGACTTCCAGCCTTGGGAAGGCTTCCCAGTAGGAGTGGTGATAAATGGAGGCCAGGAGGGGGACACAGGTGGGAGAAACAAGGTTGGAGAGGTGAACAGGCTGGATCCTACAGGCATTGGTCCCCAAGATGAGAAATTAGGGTTGTGTCTTGAAGATAAAGAGAAGTGAGTGAAGGCTTGTGAACCAGTGAGATGATCAAATTTTCATTTTAAAGCGATCAGGACAATACTGTGGAGAATGGATTGAGAAAGTAAGACTGGGAGTGGGGAATCCAGTTGGTGGGCTACTACAGTCATCCAGGAGTATGCAAAACCCAATGTAAGCAGGGGCTTATCCTGTGAACTGGGGTGAGGCAGTGCAGCTGTATGTGGCCCTGAAGGTGGTATATGGTTGTATTTCTTTCCTAGGGCGCTCAGGCTTAAACAACAGAAAATTATTGTCTCACAGTTCTGGAGTCTAGAAGTCCAAGATGAAGGTGTTGGCAGAGTTGGTTTGGAGCGCCCGTGAGGGAAAATCTGTTCCATGCCCCTCTTCTAGATGTGGTGATTTGCTGGCCATCTTTGATGTTTCTTGGCTTGTATGTGTATCGCCCCAATCTCTGTCTTAATCCTCGCATGGCATTTCTTCCCTGTGTGTATGTCCAAATTTCCCCATTTTATAAGGACTCCAGTCATATTGGACTGGGACCTATCCTAATGACCTCCTTTTAACTTGATTATCTCCGTAAAGACCCTATCTCTAAATAAAATTCTTCCTAAGGTCCTGGGGATTAAGAGTCCAACATTTTTGGAGAGCCATTATTCAACCCATAACAGTGGTAGAGAAACTGAGTAACATGGGATCCCCACCATCATGGAAGAAAGATGTAGGCTGGAACTCTCTTCCCAGCTCTCCTGCTGGTCTGCACTTATATTCCTTCATGTGAATGCTCAGCCTGAGGTCTTCCTGACTGTCTTCCACAACTAGCACAGTTTGCCTACACTGTTTTGTTTTTCCTCATGGTATTTATCCCTACCTGATTTGTTGCATATTCAGTTTTCACTGTCTTCCCCCGCTGGAATGAAAGCTCCAGGAGAGAGCAGGGACTTCGCCTGTTTATTCTGTGTCTAAAACAAGTCTTTCACTGATTAGATTAATGAGGGAATGGATGGATGGAATGAATATAGCAGAAGTACTAAGGGAACCCAAATAAAGGGCTTAAGGAGGGGGTGGTCAGGGAAGATTTTTCTGGAGAAGGTTACTTTCCAGGTTGGCAGCAGAGAAATCTAGCAGAAAGGAGAACAGCAGCTTACCACTGTCTGCATTGTGGCTTGGCATGGACTTGAGGAAAACTCATCTGTTTGTGAGGATCGTTGATTGCTAAGTAGGGAGGGAGGTCCCTATTGGTGTGAACTTTTGATTGAAACAGAGCTTTTAGAGGTAAGCCTTGGGCTTCAGCTAAACTGAATTGAGGAAAGGCTGACAGAAGGGCCAAGCTTCAGAAGATATACACAACATTTTATACTTGTGTGGTGGAGCCAGGGTGAGGCTGGGGGGCAGCATGGGTTCTAATATTGGGTTTTATTATACTGTCTAAAGGATCTCACCTAATCCTCACCTGAACAAGTACGGATTACTTTCATCACTTCAGGAAGGAGGATTTTGAGAGTTAAAAAAACAAACACACCCCCTGCCACCCAACCTACCCAACACCTATCTTTTCAGAGGGATTAGGGAAAAGGGGAGAGAAGGACTCAATCAGAGACAGACACTGATACTCTGGTTTCCCTTCAGATTATATAAATCTTTTGCCTTTTACTAAAGATTTCTGTGGACAGAGACAGACACTGGTTGGGCCCACTCTCCTCTTCCCCTCCTCCCAAGACCTTGACTCCAGGTCTTAACTGAAGAGAAAAACACCACTGCTGCTTTGTCCCACCGTCCACTTGGCCACCATAATGAGGCAGGAGCCTCTATTTGAGCATGAAGTGTGACAACAATCCCTATTTCTGCCTTTCTCCTTTCCTCCTATTCTCCTTCATTCACAGGATGGAAAATTCTGTTTTGCTGGTCTGTGGAATAATTGGGAAGAAGTTCTTCCACAGGAAGAAGCCCTGTATGCAGCCTTGCATTATCTGCCTTACATATATGTGTCTATGTCAAAATAAGATCTTCATATAATTTTTAAACCTATGAATTTTGTTCTAATTAATAAAGTACAAATTACTGGAAATAAAGTACAAATTCCATGACTAAACTTGGAAGAATTTTTTCTGCCTTCATGTATTTTCACATTTGATAGAAAGTTATTTTACCATGGAAGCAGGGGACAGTGAAATGTTTTTATTAAACAGGGGTCTTAAAACTTGACGGAGTTGATGCTATCTCACCTGAGAAGATGGTTGAAGATTCAGTAGATTGGGAGTGGGGCCTGAGGATCTACATGTTTTTTAAAAAAAGCCTTTAAATTAGTTCTGATATTTAGTCCAGTTTGAGAACTACCAATCTTGTCCACAGGTGGGTGATGACTGGGGTTGTTCTGAAAGTGATCATGGGTATAGAGTAAGCCTGGTTTATGCTCGTGAAGTCCTGTTCCCCTGAATTGCCTTTTCCCCCACCCGCCTTGATTGGAATTTTGCCCATCTTTGAAGGCCTAGCTCAGATAACATCTTTTTCAAACCTTCCCTGATCCCCAGATAGAAAAACTTCTGGCGCCCTTGGTGCCTCCCAGGGCATTTTGCTCAGCTCTTCCTTTCTGACTTATTCAGGCTTGAGTTTTGTGTGTTTGTGCCCCCTGCTGTAGCCTTCTGTGTGATGGCAAAGGTGCCTTGGTGAGCCCCCAGGGACTGCACAGTGTCATGCATAGAGTATCTTGCTTTAGTCTGCCTGGCATGTCTTAACAAAATACCACAGCCTGGGTGGCTTAAACAATAGACTTTATTTTCTCACAATCCTGGATGCTAGAAGTCCAATATCAAGGTGTCAGCAGGGTTCGTTCTTCTGAGGCCTCTCTCCTTGCCTTGCGGGTGGCTGATTTCTAGCTGTGTCCTCACCTGGTCGTTTCTTTGTTGCCTCTGTGCTGAAGTCCTGGGTGTCTCTTTGCCTGTCACCAGTGGACTTCTCTGGTGGCTCAGATGGTAAAGCGTCTATCTACAATGCGGGAGACCTGGGTTCCATCCCTGGGTCGGGAAGATCCGCTGGAGAAGGAAATGGCAATCCACTCCAGTACTCTTGCCTGGAAAATCCCATGGACAGAGGAGCCTGGTAGGCTACAGTCCATGGGCTTGCAAAGAGTCGGGCATGACTGAGCAACTTCACTTTCACTTTCAGTCAGATTGGATTAGGACTCACCCATTATGGCCTCATTTTAATTTAATCACCTCTTTGAAGATCTTATAACCAAATACTGTTACATTCTGAGATGCTGGGAGTTAAAGCTTCAGTGTATGAATTTTAGAGGACACAATTTAGTCCATAACATGCCTCAAGTATGTTTGGATAATTGACATTTTATTACTCTACAACTTTAACCATAAATTCAGACTTCCTAGGTGACTTTGTGGTAAAGAATTCACCTGCCAATACAGGAGACACAGTAGACGTGGCTTCGATCCCTGGATTGGGAAGTTCCCCTGGAGAAGGAAATGGCAGCCCACTCTAATATTCTTGCCTGGAGAATCTCATGGACAGAGGAGCCTGGTGGGCTGCAGTCCGTGGATCACAAAGAGTCAGACACAACTGAGCAGGCATGCATTCTCTCTCTTAACAATAAACTAGACAATACTCACATGGGTTATAAAGTTGGATGAAGTATGTTGGAAAGCAAAAGAAAACGGAGTGACCTTAACTAGATAAATATGCCATCGAAAACAGGATTACATTCAATAGGAAAAACTTTGAAGGCCCCAGTAACAAATTGAACGGGTATTGGACAGGAAATTATTGACTAGGTATAACATATTCATCAATCAAGTTCCTACAGTCCTCCGTTCTACCAACTGAGCTATCGAAGGAGCTTGACTAGGTATAACATATTCAGTCACACACACACACACACACACACACACACATATTGTGAGTCAAACTGAGCTATTGGTTGGGAGGCAGCAATGGAATTCTGTTATTAAAAAGAAAACAATCGGAGTGTGTTAGAAGTGAGAATATCAAATGCTAGAACTGGAAGTAATTCTTTTGCTGCACTTGGCTCTTCTCAGAGATTGTGGTTGGTTTTTAACTTTACATTTTAATAAAGAGTTACAGAAACTAAAGACGGTTCATTGTAAAAAAAAAAGGAAATATATTTAAAAGGATGGGAAATGGGACTTATAATGGCTGTTTAATCTGGAGAAGAAAAAGCTGACAGGTGACTTAATCCATATGTTCTGGTGTATGCACAGGGAAATGAATATGGTGGATCCTTTCCAGATGTTTTCCTTTTCCACTGAGACAAAGAAAAAAGCAAAGCATTTCTTAAAAGAGAGCTTTAGATCAGTGGTTTTCAAATTGAGTTCTATAGACCTTGAGTGTTCTTAGCCTCACTTTTGTGTGCATTATATATTAAGGAGTTCTTGTTCAAATTTGTTTTAAAACATTGTTCTGATATTAAACTGTTATGAAAACTAATGCTTTGGACAATACAAAAATCACAGAATTCTAATTCGGGGTGAGACTTAAAAAAAAATCTTATCCAAACTCCCTAATTTTCTAGATGAGAAATCTGAGGTCCTGAGAGGTTAAGTGACTTGTTAATAAAGGACTTCCTAAACATCAGGATTTTAAAACACCAGATCAGATTATCAGAGGCAACTAAGTCTTTACGAAGATTTCAGTGAAATAGGATAGAGAGGCATTGAATGGTTTAGATCAGCTTTTCCCAACTGGCCTTCTGTGTTATAGGTGGGAGGGTTGTAAAAGGCAGTAACAGAATCTGTGTCAATTTCTACTTCTTAGAAAGTAAGAAGTACAATCATTTAAAACTATTTTTGCAGTTCAAAATGGAAGTTTGAGAGTCTCTGAGAGTGTGCTGAGTGAGCCTACTAAGCTGCTAATAGAAACATCCAGCCAGCAGGCACTTAACTCAGTTTCTCTCTTGCTAAATACGCCTGTCAGAGGGGAGGTTTTTGCCATTTTGCTACTTGAATTTGTTTTGATTCTCATTCACATGTAATGTTTTTAAGGTAGAAAACAAATGGTCCTGAATTAAATAAATCAATGAGAAATGTCACTGTATAATCATTTTAATAATCATTTTGCAAAATGACTTATGACGATGCTTACCCCAAGGAAGGGTTACCTTCATATAATGAAAATTCTTATATAACACAAATACCTAACTCTAGAACTCAAAACTCAGTGCTAGAAAGAGAAAATATAGTGATGACTACATCCAAGTTGACCTTCAATTTGTAAGAAATAAAGATTCAATCAACTGCCTCATGAAATAATAGTGGAGTTATGTTTATAAATATAGTTTCAGGCTTTTATAAATATACAAAAACATAACAACATCCTTTTATCTAATTAGTTATAAATAACACAAAATTATTTTTTAAAAACCTAGTTGGTTTTTAAGTACAAAATACAAAAACTAAAAGCATGGAGAAATGAAAGTATTTTGTGTCAATTTCTGATATTAATATCATTGTATGTAGTTATATTTCAATATAGTTTAAATTACACATTTAGTACAAAATCCAAAGAGAATACGTTGCCTGTTTTAAATTTGTCAACAAATTACGCTTTTCCTTAATAATGGATTCAAAAGAAATCATACAATAGAAGACTACTACAAAGAAGAAAAGAATTTGTTTTTATATTTTTTGTTTAATAAGTGTTATTAAAAATTGGGTTAAAATAAATTCCAATAATACATTTATCTAAAAATAATATATTTATCTAACTTAGCTGAGTTAAGGTACTGGAAAGACTGAATGTTAACCACTTTATTTTTAAAATATAGGCTTCTAATATTAAATAAATATATGACTCCAAAATTGTGAGTTCAGTCGTCTTTCACTCATTGATTCATTAGTTCCGTCTTCCTTTTATTCATATGCCTGTGCAATAGCTAGATAAGAATAATATCTATGAGTGTGTGAATTATTTGTATTTTAATTGGCATTTTCTGAAGTGCTTGTAGAGCTTTAGTTCTTTTAAGTAATTTAAACAATCTTTTTTACACCGTCAATTTGTAGTAAGCAAGGGATTTCCAAACTAATTTAATGTGCAGCCTAGCTTCTGGGATGGGTATGTAGGGGTATCTGAGAAGCACCCTCAGAATAACTTTGAGATAAGATTATCTTCTAGGAGTGAAAGAAAGGAGCATAAATGTGTTCAAGATAAGATCAGCATTCTTAGCAGGAAAGCGAAGCTTCTTAGGCCTCCTGGGTCCCTTGACAGCAGCCACCAGAATTCTAGGCACCGGAAGGGCATACCTCCTGTTTTAAGTTAATAAACTGCTATTCATCAATCTCTTTTGGTTTCATGAGTGAGCCAGTTCATCTTTGGATGGATAATCAGCTAAGCTGAAGATGCTTAACAGGCCTTGGTCTGTGGTGTCTTCAACAAAGGGGAGACATAGGTACAATGACTGATCCTTTGACATCCCTCCCTTTGTGTTATCTCTGAGCTACAAATACAGTGGTCTGTTGAAATAATTTGCAGTATTGAAAAATCAGAATGCTACTTACTGGTGTCTTATAATGCCTTGCCCTCCTATGAAGTTTTAGTGTGATTTTGCTCCAGCTGGTCAGAATCTCCATTCTTGTCCCTATTATATATGCCTTGTGATTTTCCTTCATAGTCCTTCTTGGGATGTGTAGTTACACATTTATTTTGTGACTCTTTAATTACTGTCCCCACGATGGCAGGGACCACACTTGAATCTCATCCCATTGTCACAGCATTATATCCCCAGTGCAAAAACAGGATCTAGCTCAGAGGCAGTGATCATGAAGATATAATAAAACTTCTCATTCCTCTGACCCTTACTGTTAAGCAATTGAAGTCTAATTTAAAATCTTCTTTTAAAAAAATTAAAATGTTTTCCAGTATTCTAGTTTGCCTCTCTGTAGACTCTATAAAAGTTTTCTCCATAAGTGCTAATCTATGCTAGATAATTTAGAAAAAGAATTTATTAATATAAAATTTAATTTTTGTTCATGTTTTCAAAACTTCTTTAGTTCTTGTTGCATTTCCCACCTTCTCAGGATTCAAAATGCTCCCTCGCAATTAAGCTCTTCTCTAGGTCACTGTATTTTTTAAAATCAACTTTGTGTATCCTTCATAATGTATTATGAGGGAGAAGAGATTTTGAGAATCAGGACTCCTCATCCCTGTTTCTTTCTACATTTAAGAGGATATTATTGAAGTGGATTGAGCAGAAGATGAACCTGTATGCAATGCATTTATATGTTCCCACATTTTCTGGTGCAATAGTGGAGCATAAGGATGATTTTATGGAATATTAATTTAGATGTAAGTTCCAGAGCATTATAACACCCACATGGAGTCCTTTCAATGGTCTTTGTTGCTTTGTTCCCAACCCAGGGATCAAACCCAGGTCTCTCTCATTGCAGGCAGATTCTTTACACCTGAGCCACCAGGGAAGCCCAAGAATACTGGAGTGGGTAGTCTATCCCTTCTCCAGGGGAATCTTCCTGACCCAGGAATCCAACTGGGGTCTCCTGCATTGCAAGCAGATTCTTTACCAGCTGAGCTACCAAGGAAGCCCTTTGTTGCTTGACAGGTAGCAACAAGAGAAAAGGAGATAGGAAAAGTTAGTGCAGATATAAAGCAAAAAGTCCAGAGTTCATGAGGCAAGAGGACTCTGCTGTCTGAGATCTTAGGTGATTAGATAAAAGGTGCAAACTGGAACCTGCAAAGTGAAACTCATTTAGTTAGCTTTAACACAGCGTGGTTTTCTGTATGTCACCCCTCTTTCTCTCATTGCCACTACCACAAACTCTTCCAAGCTGGGGACTGTAAGTTATATTTTTGTGTTCCCTAATACCTAGTACAGTGTGAATTCATAACTTGGTTTGTATAGAACTGTAACCCAGTCTCTTTTCATTTTACTTTGCCGATAGAGAGTTATTAAATCAGGGGAAAGAGATTTTGATAAGGAAAGTTAGTCTTAGGAAATAAAAACAGGCTCAAAATAGATCTCCCCTGGTGGCTCAGGTGGTAAAAGTGTCTGCCTATAATGCAGGAGAGCCGGGTTTGATCCCTGGGTCAGGAAGATACCCTGGAGAAGGAAATGGCAACCCACTCCAGTACTGTTGCCTGGAAAATCCTATGGACGGAGGAGCCTGGTAGGTTACAGTCCATAGGGTCTCAAAGAGTTGGACACAACTGAGCAACTTCACTTTCAAAATAGATCAGAAACTGTTTTATCTATTTAAATATACACTTAAATGGAGAAGAGAAACTATATTCTGATATATATTAATTTGGTAAACAACAAACTGGATTAATTGGCTTTACAAAACTCTTAAAGAATTTTATTTTTTGGAGGAGGTGACTAAGTTACAGTTAGTAAGTATGCTTAGAGAGTGAAAAGTGAAAGTGAAGTCACTCAGTCGTGTCTGACTCTTTGCGACCCCATGGACTGTAGCCTACCAGGCTCCTCTGTCCATGGGATGTTTCAGGCAAGAGTACTGGAGTGGGTTGCCATTTCCTTCTCCAGGGGATCTTCCTGACCCAGGGATCAAACCCTGGTCTCCTGCATTGTAGGCAGTCGTTTTTACCATGAGCCACCAGGGGAGTCAGATACGACAGAAATTCATTGAGGTTTGAGTCTGTGTTTTGATCTTTTGTTCTCTGATCATCTATATTTGTGGTTCTCTTTTGAATGTCCTTCTTTGTCAGCAAGAGTGTACAACTGTCATGATGGTAGTTATTTAGCTTGATGTAGCTGTGCTCCCGTAGTCATGTATGGATGTGAGAGTTGGGCCATAAAACTGAGTGCTGAAAAATTGATGCTTTTGAACTGTGGTGTTGTAGAAGATTCTTGAGAGTTCCTTGGACTGCAAGGAGATCAAACCAGTCAATCCTAAAGGAAATCAGTCCTGAATATTCACTGGAAGGACTGATACTGAAGCTGAAGCTCCAATACTTTGGCCACCAGATGCGAAGAACTGACTCATTGGAAAAGATCCTGATGCTGGGAAAGATTGAGGGCAGGAGAAGAAGGGGATGGCAGAGGATGAGATGGTTTGGATGGCATCACTGACTTGATGGACATGAGTTTGAGCAAGCTCTGGGAGATGATGAAGGACAGGGAAGCTGGGGTCACAAAGAGTTGGACACGACTGAACGACTGAACTGAACTGAACTGAACTGAGCTGTGTTCCTAAAAATGAAAGGGCCTGGGTAGCTAGAGCTAGAAAGTTTCAGTTTTCTTTAAATGTGTCAAATTACTAACATCATCAAAATCTTTACCAGAGTGTCCACTGATGGATGAATGGATAAAAAAGAAGGAAATTTTATCATTTGTGACATCCTGGATGGACCTTGAGGATATCACACTAAGTGAAATAAATCAGACAGAGAAAGACAAATACTGTATTATCTTACTTGTATGTCGACCTAAAAACACAAAACAAAACAAACTCTAATTCGTTGATACAGAGAACAGGTTAGTGGTTGGCAGAGGTGGGGGTGTGGTGGTAATTGTGGTTGTGGTAGTGAAAATGGGTGAAGGTGATCAAAAGGTACAAACTTCCAATTATAAAATAAAATAAGTCCTGGGGATGCTATGTGCAGCATGGTAACTCCAGTTAATAATGTGTGTGTGCGCTGAGTCACTTAGTCATGTCTGACTCTTTGTGACCACATGGGCTGTAGCCCACCAGGCTCCTCTCTCCATGGAATTTCCCAGGCAAGAATACTGGAGTGGGTTGCCATTTCCTACTCCAGGGGATCTTCCTGACCTAGGGATTGAACCTGCCTCTCTTGCCTCTCCTGCATTAGTGGACAGATTCTTTACCACTATACCACCTGGGAAGTCCTAGGTAATAATACTGTGTTACTTATTTAAAAGTTGTTAAAGAAAGGAAGAAAGAAGGAAAGTTGCTAATAGAGTAAATCTTAAAGGTTCTCATCACAGAGAAAAAAATTTGTAACTATGTGTTGATGGATGTTATGGTGATCATTTCCCAATATATACAAACATTGAATCCTTATGTTGTATACCTGAAACTAATGTAATGTTATATGTCAAGTATTTCTCAATAAAAAGAATCTGGTTGGTGTACAAACTGTGACTCTAAAACAGTAGGGAAGGTTTCATAAGCCATATGCAAGAATATTCCTGATTGCAACCACACCTTGAATGAAAATAGAGTTTTTGAAGTAAACTCATAAGAATCATGGAATCATTGTAAGTTACAGATGGGAGGGCTCTTAAGGTCGTCTAGTCTAACCTACTGCATTTGGAGATTAGAGATTCAGGCTAAAGGAGGTAAAATGACTTGCCCGAGGACACAGAGGGAATCAAGAGCACATCAGAAAGAGATGAACTGTTCTATGGAGTTCATGCCCATTTGCTGTGTGTTTCTGACAAACTTGAGGGGATCACCTGCACACGAGCTGGCATTATAGAGAAGCTACAGGGAGCTAAATGCTCCCTGCACAGTACAGGCCAGAGACTGTCATCATGAGGTTGCCAGGGTTGTTTTTAGCTTCTAGAATCTCTCGAAGGGCAAGCCCTTATCAGAACTCTTGCTGAGGAGTATGTGTGGGTTGTGCTGGAGGTCAGGCGTTTGCTCTGAAGCAGGTGAAAGATAAAGGACCCCTGTTCACACAAAGATGCAGAATCAATTCACTGATAACATCTTGATGTTCTGTTTTCAGATAATTTCTTGAGAACCTTTTGGGCAAATATGATAGAAATCAGCACTATAAACTAGAATTCTGGAACACCTGCAGGCCGTGGTACAGTTCTGACTTGGGTGAAGACTGCTCAGTGGACAAATAGAATCTGAAAAGGAAAAGTGTCTAATATGGATTTTACTGACAAGTTCATTGTGTCCCTTTATCAGTGCCTGCGAGACCACTTGATCACCTTTCTTTCCAAGCACCCTTGTTTATTACAAGTTTCTTTTAATTTTTAGAACACAAAGATGAGATGATATGACTGGACTTTTGAGATGTAAATAGACATGAAGTTTGCCCTTCGAAAGTAAGTGAAACTAGAAAGGACTGCACATGATGTGTGAGACTAGCCATACTTAGTGAGATTGTCTATATGGGTTTGGTTGGGGAGAACAGGGATAAACTATCTAACTAAGATGACCAGGCTATGAGTCTTAGAGAGGCACTCTCATGACAGTAGAGCAATGAAACCACTTTGGAAAAGCCCCAAAGCAACACAAATGATTAGTATCAACTATGAAAGCCAAGATCTGATAGACAAGTACCTGAAGAACGATGGACAGAGGTTCATGACATGGTTACAGGAGGCAGGGATCAAGACCATCCCCGCACAAAAATGTAAAAAGGCAAAATGGTTGTCTGAGGAGGCCTTACAAATAGCTGAGAAAAAAAGAAGCTAAAGGCAAAGGAGAAAAGGAAAGATATACCCATTTGAATGCAGAGTTCCAAAGAATAGCAAGGAGAGATAAGAAAGCCTTCCTCAGCGATCTGTGCAAAGGAATAGAGGAAAACAAACATGTCCATGACGGAGCGACTAAACTGAACTGCTGGAAGCCAAAATCTAATGAGTTGTCTGAAGGAAGAGGTGTTAACTGAAGGCAGTTGGTCAGCATCATTTAGATGAAATGGAGTCTAAAAAGGGAGATTTGGCTGTGTTCATCTGCACTGGACAAAAACGATACAAGTGTGGGTTCCTTGAAAAGTGTCCTCTTCTACATGGCAGTGTTTGCTCACTGGTTTTACCATGACCTTTGTCACCATGATCATTTTTCTCGCTCTGATTCCATGGCCACCAAGGAAATTTCTGATAAATCAGTTCAACTTGTCAGAACCAGAGGAAGATATAGGGAATATTGTTAAGATATTATGGTAGGGGAAAACTTTTTAAGGAATATACAAAAAAACCCCATAAATTATTCATGAAAAGACTGCTTCTTTTGACAAATGAGATAATAATGTTAAAAGACAAATAGGAGACTAGAACAATATATTTGTAACATATATGATAGGAAAAGGATTATTACCCAAAAAGTGTAAAACATGTTCAGTTCAGTTCAATTCAGTTGCTCAGTCACGTCCATCTCTTTGTTGACCCCGTGGACTGTAGCACGCCAGGCTTCCCTGTCCATCACCAACTCCCAGAGCTTGCTCAAACTCATGTCCATCGAGTTGGTGATGCCATCCAACCATCTCATCCTCTGTCACCCTCTTCTCCTCCTGCCTTCAAACTTTCCCAGCAACAGAGTCTTTTCCAGTGAGTCAGTTCTTCACATCAGGTGGCCAAGTATTGGAGCTTCAGCTTCAGCATCAGTCCTTCCAGTGAATATTCAGGACAGAGTTTCTGAATGGAAATGGACTGAAAGGAAATAGGATGGACTGGTTTGAGCTCCTTGCAGTCCAAGGAACTCTCAAGAGTCTTCTCCAACACCACAGTTCAAAAGCATCAATTCTTCAGCACTCAGCTTTCTTTATGCATGACTCTGGAAATCTATGCATGACTACTGGAAATACCATAGCCTTGACTAGACAGACCTTTGTTGGCAAAGTAATGTCTCTGCTTTTTAATATGCTGTCTAGATTGGTCATAGCTTTACTTCCAAGAACCAAGCGTCTTTTTAATTTCATGGTGGCAGTCACCATCTGCAGTGATTTTGGAGCCCAAGAAAATAAAGTCTGTCACTGTTTACATTGTTTCCCCATCTATTTGCCATGACATGATGGGACTGGATACCATGATCTTAGTTTTTTGAATGTTGAGTTTTAAAACATAATAAGTATGTAAAAATACGTTTAAAAATGCTATCAAGCTAATTAAAAAAAAAAAAGACAAAACCATCCAGTAGGAGCTTCTTGGTGGTCCCGTGTTTGACAATCCCCTGCCAGTGCAAGGGACATGGGTTTGATTCCTGGTCCAGAAAGATCCCCCATGCCGCAGAGCAGTCAAGCCTGTGTGCCACAACTATGGAGCCTGTACACCAGAGCCCGTGCTCTGCAATAAGAGAAGCCACTCCAGTGAGAATCTCCTGCACAGCAACTGGAGAGTAGCCCCTGCTCACCGCAACTAGAGAAAGCTGGTGCACGGCAACAAATAAATAAATAAGAATTTAAAAAACCCACCACCCAATAGGAAAGTGGACAAAAAAGTGAACAAGTAACTCACAGCAAACCATAGGGAACCAAGTGATTAATGAATATATGAGATGATGCTCATATATTTGACAATAATCTGGGGAGCTAAAAATGAAATACCAGTGGGATTTAATTTTAGTTTCCTGAGTTTGGAAAATTTAGAGAGTCTAGTACTATTTGCAGTTCAGAACATGGGGAAGCAAACCAATATGGCTTCTGGAGTATGAACTGGTGTAATCATATTCGAAGGCCCATAGCCTATAAATCAGCAATTCTACCTCCAGGTATATACTTACAGAATGGGAATGGATAAAATATACTATAGTCATACTATAGTATACTGTAGAGCAGTGGGAAGAAGTAAGCTAGCTAGGTCTGTGTAACTCTACATAAATGGCTCTCAAAAAGTCTTTTTTTCTTTCAGCTTTATTTAGGATAATTGAGAAATAAGATGGTAAGATATTAAAAAGAAAAGAATCAGGATAGGATGATACATGTAAGAAGATATTCTACTTGGTGGACCTAAGTATTTCAGCCACCAAGAAAGCATGTTCTTTTCCTATTAAAACATAATAAGTCTGGGAATGAGTGTATATTTTATTTTAATTTTGGTTAGGACATGTCAGACTATTGAGTCTGCTAAGCACTTAAAAAATTGAGTTTCTGCACCTGAAAGCTAAGAATCACATTCTACAATATAGTGACCCCTCCAACCAAGTATTGTCACCTAATGGCTAACTGGACCCCTCTAGGGCATGGAGAGACAGTTCATTCTCTATGAATACCACGTCTTTTGGTTCTGATGTCCTGTGGTGTGTGTGTTTCATGCCTGGCAGATTTCACCGGAAATAGCTGCCCCATCAGCCACCATACTAGTGATGCCCCACTGGAAGCTTCCAGACGCCTACAAGTCAGCCAGGCAGTGAAATAAACATTCTAGCACCTTTAGATACTTCTGAAATCTGCAGACCTTTAAGATGCTTCAGACTGTTTAAAATGTTAGGTGGGTTTTGCTTTTGACTTGAATTATTTAAAATAATATCAAGAACAATAAGAACCTCAAGTTGATCAGAAACTCTAATTGGCAATTATATATTATTATATGTACAAAATAAGAAAGTTAATAATTAACTGATCCAGTTGGCTAGGGATCCCTCTTACCCGCCCCCCGCCAAAGTGAAAGTTGTTCAGTCCTGTCTGACTCTTTGCAACCCTACAGACTATACAGTCCATGGAATTCTCCAGGCCAGAATACTGGGGTGGGTAGCTAGGGGTTTTTCCCAACACAGGGATCAAACCCAGTTCTCCCACATTGCAGGTGGATTCTTTATTAGCTGAGCCACAGTTTCTAAGGAGAAAAACAATAAAAGAAGTCTTTGGTGATGGCTTTTGTCTGTCATCAACTGCCTCACTGAATTTTCCTCCTTAGACAACACTATGTCTAATGTCTTAGAAAAAGAGTGTGCCCTTGGGGAAAATAAAGAAAGAAAGGAAGAAGACTGCACTTCCCGAGGGGCACACTGTGTGCCATATAATACACTATTTGCTTGGTATCCATTGTCTTGTTTAATTTCACTTAAATTTAATTTTCATAAATTTCATTTAATTTTGATATCAACTCTGCTAAAAAGGTATTATTATCTGAGGCCCAGAGAGTAAAGTGATTTGACTAAAGTCACTCAGCTGCCAAGAGGCAGAGCTGGGGTTTCAAATGAAGTCTCCCTGACTTCACAGGTGAAAGGCTTTCTATTATTGTCTATTAACTTTAAAAGACCCTAGGGTAGAACAGGACTCTGGGCCAGGGTTACCTTTTGCAAAGTAGGAGTTGTGTTTATTGTTTCTCCAAATCCAGAAAAATGGCTTCAAAATTTATTGGCCATTCATCCCTCTTTTCACCACTTGGAGCACTTCCCCTCTTCTTCCTCCTACTCTTCACCTCCCAACTTTGAATGAGATAAAAGCTTTTCAAAAGACATAATAAGATACAAGGACCTTTACACAAGGATAAAACAGCCAAAGATAAACATCAAAAGATGGATAATGGGATGGGTAAATCCTGGGGGAAGCAAATTTTCTCAGAACTTCCTGGTAGTCAAGGGAAAGAGAGAAATATCCTCTCTTAGATGGTTTCATTGTTAAATAAGGAAAGGATTACTTGTTCATTAGGAAAGATTTTTTTTTTTCTTGTTACTCTTAGCCCTGAATGGGATTTATCATAAATCCCATGAGTTATCCTAAAAGAGATATTAAATGACATAAGAGAAAATTCGAGGGAACAGTTTTATTAAAAAAAAAATAAAACTAACAACGTTTTGTTCACTACAGATGTCTACAGGTGAATGTTTATGTCTTAATTGTTTATTCAGTTCAGTTCAGTCGCTCAGTCGTGTCCGACTCTTTATGACTCCATTGACTGCAGCATGCCGGGCCTCCCTGTCCATAACCAACTCCCAGGGTTTACTCAAACTCATGTCCATTGAGTTGGTCATGCTATCTAACCATCACATCCTCTGTTGTTCCCTTCTCCTCCTGCCTTCAATCTTTGATCTTAGAAAAATCTTCCCTTGAAAATCTTCAATGGCTTCCTTCAATGGTATCACTCAGACTATCTCTCCCACTTGTTTAGAGTCAGTCTCTTGATTCTTTTCCTGCCACATTTTAGACTGGAAATCCTTGGAGAAGGACCACAGTGGCTCCTTGTGCTTTGTGTAAAACATACAGACACACACACATGATATACAGCATGTAAAGGATCATTCTATAAGGGCTAGATTTTTATAATGCTTTATACTTAAAAAAAACCCTACTTATAAATATCTACTTGGGAAACTTAGCAATCAGGCAAGACATCTGAATTTTATTCATTAAACCATATCTATTACATCTGACCCACTGATGTGTTTGTTTTTCTCTTTGTAAAAGCTCCTATTTTTACTTCCAGATCGAACCATTCATAAGTTCTTCGCTCTTTCTGCTTTGTTTCTTGTTGCACATGCCAGAAGTCAAAACTTTCTACAGAGTACAATGGATAATTTTGAACTTGAATAATCCATTTCTTCTTTCTCATGTTTATTAGAATCATAACAATTTTTAGTTACTTTCCGAATTTTTCCCTCTTCGTAATGGTTGCTGCTGCTACTGCTGCTAAGTCGCTTCAGTCGTGTCTGACTCTGTGTGACCCCTGAGACAGCAGCCCACCAGGCTCCCCCGTCCCTGGGATTCTCCAGGCAAGAATACTGGAGTGGGTTGCCATTTCCTTCTCCAATGCATGAAAGGGAAAAGTGAAAGTGAAGTCGCTCAGTCGTGTCTGACTCTGAGCGACCCCATAGACTGCAGCCTACCAGGCTCCTCCGTCCACGGGATTTTCCAGGCAAGAGTACTGGAGTGGGGTGCCATGGTTATTCAGTTGCATTTCTATGCACTCTTCCTTTGATTCTGCATCTACAGATTTTGTGTACTTCTGGCATTATACAGGTATATAACTTTTTTTTTCTTTCGCATGTAGACTAAGCTTTACTGCAGTTTGAGGCAGACCAAGGGGGAGATTATATTTTAATAGCACAATACATTTAGAGCTGATTTCTAATAAATTATGTATGAATGTGATGAAAGCAACTGATTTAATTGCATTATAGAGGAGTAAAATGATAGAAAAAGGTAATTTTCCATTATAGAAAAGTAACTCTTGTGGAAAATGCAAAAAGATGTTTAAAAAAAATGGCGCAAAAATTGCCAGTTTTCCAAAAGTTGACATTTTAGAAATTTTCCTTACAGAGTTTTTCGGAAGGCTTTTCCAAGGACTCCAGATGGAGTTGGGGTGAAGGTACAGGACTCTTTCCAGCACTATTGCTTGCAGAGCTGTGTACCTTGACCTTGCACGTGACTGGAATTAGTGTGGGTTGCTTCTAACTCCCTGGGCTGCAAGTAGCTAGCTGCCTTTATAAATGCCACTGAGATGCGTCTAGCACAAGTTATCACATCTGGCTGGTCTTGGGTATAGGAAAGAGCCTCAGCTATTGGTTAACAGGCTGTGAAGAAGCCATTTGGGTAAAACATAGTACCTTCAAATATGGCACTTTATTTTCAGCTGCAAGTTCCTTTTCTCCCCTCCTAGATACTCTCTCATTTCCCCACCCCCTTGCCTAAGAACTTTTGTTTAAAACTGTTGGGGTTTCCCTTTCTACTTTATCTATCCAGAACAAGTTTTGTTAGTGGTTCACCTGTTTAGAATACGGGGAACACTGATGATAGAGTAGTATTCCTGGTGGGCAGAACTCCTTTCCTACCATTGCTTCAAGACCCCCTAAATTTAGTGCTCTCTTTTTTCTGACTCATAGCTCTCAAGCTCCCCATCTCCCCTGGTGGTCTGGTGTTAGCCTGAAGTTGGAGGTTTCTGGCAAAAGGTGGTTTGCGACAAGTATTCTCACCCAGCTGCAGTGGGCTGTAGGGGTGGGGGTGGGGGTGGGGGTGGGGGTCGAGATCAAGCTGTGAAGACCCTGTGCTGTTGGTGCTCTTCCCTGGTTTGCAAAACTGTCACGTGGGGACCAGGATGGGGAAACTGTTCTTCAAGATGCTTGTGCATATCAAATGCGACTTCCTAGAGGCTCCCTCTATGCCGCTTCTGCATTTCAAAGAGGGTTTATTTATCCCATTAGTTAAGTCCTCACACTTAAGGCAGAGAGGCTTTTTACAGGTGTGGAACTCTTTTAGAAAAGACTTTCTATACGTTTCCCTGTGTTGAGCTGACAAGAAGTTCCCACATGGGTTGCTATGCTAATTCAAAAGATGTTTTGTTGCTCTAAGGAGAAAAGCAAACACTTCAGGAAGAGGAAGTTTTCACAGAATATTGTAGATCTGGTGTGAGTGGATGAAACTAATATTTTCCTTCCTTTAGCAGATTCATCGTGGCAATCACAGTTACAACTATTATCATTTAGTGACACTAAGCTTATTCGTTGCCATTGTGATAAGTTTCCTAGTTAATCCTATGACTCCAAGTCTCCCATTTCTTCAACACATTCTACGAACTACAGCTATAGTGATTTTTCTGTCAAAAATCATATCATGTTACTCCTTGAAATGAAAGAAGTAAAAGTGTTAGTGCCTCAGTCGTGTCCAACTCTGCGACCCTGTGGACTACAGCTCTTCAGGCTCCTCTGTCCATGGAATTCTCCAGGCAGGCATACTGGAATGGGTAACCATTCCCTTCTCCAGGGGATCTTCTGGGCCCAGAGATGGAACCTGCATCTCCTGCGTTGCCGGCAGGTTCTCTATGTGACTCCTTACTCTCCACTTAAAATCCTTCAAGGACCCACAGAAGGCAATGCTACCTTTTTAGTTTAGCAGAGAAATTCTTCAGTACCTAGCCCCTGCCATCCCGCCCAAAGGTACTCTCCTACAATCAGTATACTTTCTTTCTTTCTTTTAGTTGCGGCATGTCAACACTTAGTTGGGGAATGCGGGATCTAGTTCCCTGACTAGGGATCAAACCTGGGCCCCCTGCATTGGAAGCGTGGAGTCTTAGCCATTGGGCCACCAGGGAAGAATCCAGTATACTTTTTAAAAGCAATAGAGAACTAGCACCTGTAAACAGTAATTATTACGTACCAAGCTTGGAGCTAAATGCTTTGTGTGTCCTTTGACCCTCTTAATGACTCCACAAATTAGATGTTCCTACTTTACAGAGAAACTAGAGACTTAGGTTAAGTAACTGGGGGAAGTCATCAGCTTCTGAGTGGTGGAGGGCGGGCCCCGGGGTCTGTTGTCACAGTCTGGGTTTAGCCAGTGTCCTGTACTGTACTCCGTACACTGTGGAGCCAGTGCACAATGTTGTTTCTCCTGCTGAATTGCTGGCTGTTTCTTTCCCATGGGCTCAGTTGAGACTCCTCTGGAAGCCTTCCCAGGCTCCCCAGGGCAGAGTTGGGAAATGATGCCTCTACAAGTATGGCACCAAGGTAGTGTGTGCCGTGGAACCCTCATTAAATTGTATTGGGTTTATTTGCATCTCTGTTTCCCTGACTAGACCGTGAACTTTTGGGGGACAAGAAATTTAGTCTTTGTATTGTCAGTGTCTACTTCAGTGCCTGATGCATGACTAGCTGGTGTGCACTGAGTTCTTGTCAAATAGAATGGATCTATAGGAATTAGGGAATATGATGCTTATCAGGTTTGCATATTCTCAATCACCCTTTGAAAGTCTATTCTCTGGCCCACAAGTTCCCTGTCAAAAGGTTTCTACATCCCTCAGGGTCCTTGAAGATTTTAATGAACTTCTTGAGGTATTTTCAATATTTCAAAAATGCTAACAGAAATCATTTTGCTAACCTGAGATAAATCCCTGTGGGCTAAATAAAATGTCAGGTTTCTTTGCTTTTGGCTAAAATCATATCAACTTGGTATGATAACAGAGATTTTTTTTTTCCTAACGATCAGAAACTTTGATTGGCAGGAAAGTCTTATGTGTGATGAATAAAACAATAAGAAAATAAGTTTTCTGTGATTAAAATAATGCTTGTTTAGTGAAAGAAGTTTCTCAAAAATTAAAGTCATATTGGGGAAAACTAATAAAAGTGACTCTTAATGGTGATTCTCTGTGATCTTTTGGAATCCTTCACAAATAGTGGGAAATCTGCCTTAATTAATGGACACATATAGCCTGCAATCTTCTTATCTGCGTAGAATCTCCCTTTCAGAAAGCTGAGCAAATTATCTCTCTGATTGTATAAATAAGGCTTTTTTAAACATTTTTTAACCTCTCTGTTGACAATTGAATATTAGAATGATATAGTTTCTTTGTGTGATCCACTGATCATTGGAATTAATATTCAATTGAAGTTATGTTTTTTTCAAAATTTTTATCATTACTGCTTTGCAAGAAGGGGGAGAGAAAGAGAAGGAGAGGAGAGAAGAAGGAATGAATAAAGAAAAAAAAAAAAGGATAAGAGAGCATAGCTGATAAATTAGTTTTTCTCTCTTTGCTATGAAAGCCTTTTTCTAGCCAGCCTATTTTGGTTATGAACATTGCCAGCAGGCTACTTTATTGAAATAAAATCCAAATCTTTAATTTGTTAGGTTTTTCACTGACTTGGTCTGGAATACATGATTATTATAAATTATTCATTCCTGTCAGTGAAGGCAAAAGGTCCTTCATTAGTACTTCTGGCTCTGTCACAAACCTTTCCATGGGATCATTTGGTCTTACGATTTATTATAGAATTTATAGTGTATAAACATTGTCATAACCTTTGGAGTTATAAACTCGTCAAACCTTTTGTAATATCTCTTCAGTCCCTTGTACTGTTTGGCTGACACAGCTTCCTAGGGTTGTAAATATTCTTCCTTTTCCTGAACATCATTTATAGATAAGGCTACTTTTTTATTTCTGGACTCCCAAAGTCATAGTAATCAAGCTTCATATAAGGTAGCAGTCAGGCTCTGATACCTGCAGCACCGAATTCTATTCCATTTGAAGTGCAGCCATCATCTATCTCCTTGCTCTAGTTCATCCTCCACAAAGAAGCTGGAGTTTTCTATTCAAAAGCCAAATTGGATCCTATGGATCCTCCGATTAGAAATCCATCAGGACTCCTCAATGCTGACATTTTCAGCTCCAAATTCCTTGATGTGATATTCTAGGCCCTTGATAATTCATCTTCAAGGCTAACTTTTCAGCTTTTGCCAGCAGAGACACTAAAATTCTTTTTCTAATAAATTTTTATTAGAGTGTAAGTGCTTTACAATGTTGTGTTAGTTTCTGCTGTACAAAGAAGTGAGTCAGCTATATGTATACATAGATCCCCTCCCTCTTGGGCCTTCCCTCCCCCTGACCATCCCAACCATGAGGGTCATCGCAGAGCACTGAGCTGATGTGCTTTACAGCATGTTCCCACTAGCTGTTTTACTCATGGCAGTGTATATACATCAATCCTAATCTCTCAATTCTTCCCACCCTCTCCTTATACCTCTGTGTCCACATGTCTGTTCCCTATGTCTACGTTTCTATTCTTTCCCTGGAAGTAGCTTTGTCTCTACCATTTTTCTAGGTTCCACGTATATCTATTAATACAACCTAAATGTTCAAAAACAGATGAATGGATAAAGAAAATGTGGTACATATCTATAGAAATGTAGTACATATCTACAGTGGAATATTACTCAGCCATAGAGAAAGAATGAAATTGGATCATTTGTAGAGATGTGGGTGGACCTAGAGTCTTTCATACAGAATGAAGTGTGACACTGAGGTTCTTTTCTGTCTGACCACTTTGGATGCTGGCCTCTCTCCAACATGACGTGACCTTTTGTATCTAGAGTGTTCCATTCCCACTCATCCTCCAAAACTCTGTTCAAATGTCATCACTTCTGGGTATGAATGCTCATTCTTATGTTATAGCATATATCACCTTTTGATTTGTACTGTAGTTAGCCCTTTTCCTGTCTGCCTCTTCCATTTTCATGAACCCTTTCAGGGCAGGAGTCAGGTTTTCTTTGTATTTGGATCTTTGGGCCAATGACTTCCAATTAATAAGAAGACCATAAAACTTTTACCAACCAACTGGGAACACTTTTGAGGGTGCAGGGCTGTTAATAACTGTGTTGGGACCATAAGTATAAACCAGATTTACCCGGGCATTACAAGACATGTTGTTATATCAATCACTCCAAGATTTTCAGTGTCCCTGCCTTTACCTACTTTTCAGGTTTTATCTTTACCCAGTCTCCTTCCCTGTCACCCACCAGTGTAGAGGCTTCACATAACCCCGCCAAACTACCTGGTGTTCTGAGATGGTTTCTGCCATCACTATCCTTCTGCCACCACTATCCTTCTGCCACATCCACCTGGAAAATTCTTCTTCACCTTTCAGGATTATTCTTCAGAGAACATTCCCTCGATTCTCCCCAGATTGGATAGAAGCTGATTCTGGGACACTTACCAACAGTAAGCACGCACTACTTGGTATTGCACCAAATGCTTCTTTATTGCTTTGTGCAGCTAGAGTAGGTTGGAACTTCATGAGGCAATGATTGCATCTTATCTCTGTTTTCCAGTCAATCTGTACTATTTTAATAAATGTCAACAGAATTAAGCACAACTTTGGAATTGCCATAGATTTTAGGTGGCAAATCCATTCAATCTTTTGTAACATTCCCCTTTACTATTTATTTAGCAAATGTTTCTGGGATTGAAATTGTTTTTACATTTTAATAAATGTTACATTATTGTTTGTTCAAATGTATACATCTGATACTGAATTATGACTTTATTTGAAAGGTAACTGATTTTTGGTACTTTTTCAGCATTTAAAAAATAGCTTCTGGACCTATAATCTTCTGACTAGCATTCTGGCTTTAAAAAGTTTTAAGGGTATGTCCAAGATTGATTTTTTTAAAAAAGAGTGTCAATTCCACATGAAATATCTTGAGATTTTGGGGAGAAATTCTGTGTTCATATGTGACTGAATTAGAAAACAAAATGAAATTTATCCTTACCTCATAATTATTCTGTATCTCTTGTTGGCTAAATATCAGCCAGTCTTCCTAAATCCTGAGTGCTTGAGTAACTGAATTTCATAAAGACTGCTTGAAGTAAGATGAAAACTGAAGCGACCAGTATCTCATACGAAGCACTTATGAATCACATCCATACACTCTTCTTTTTTTCCTAGGAAAAGACACCCAAATCATCTACTTCCTCCTCTTCTCTCACTTCAATCCATGCACAGGAAGTGTGACACCCTTGGTATAGAGAAACAGTAAAAACAGGTCTGATGTGTTACCAGGCTCATAAAATGGGTATTTAGAGAGTGGTTGATGACTTGTCCCATTTCGTCCTCAAGGCCTGTGGTTTCTCTCAACCTACGGGGATAAGAAGAATTACTGAAATCAGTCACACTCTTTGAGCACCTAGCCCTGTGTTTGTCATACTCTGCACCGGCCCACAAATAATTGAGTGAAAAAGGAACAAAAGCATATTTGGCAATTTTTGTCATGAATTAATCTGGTTGAGGTGTTTGGAGTTCACAAAAAAGTGAGGAGAGTAGGAGAGAGAAAAACTGAGTCAGGATAATGCATCCAGAAAGAATGAATATTGGCTTTAAATTTCCAAACTTTTAGTTTTAATATCGTCGCTTAGATTGTTCAAGATGTTGCTTCTGCTCTGGCCTCTCGCACCGACCTGTTCTCTTGTTCAGTTTATTGGGAAATACTTGAAAAGTGCTCACTGTGCCTAGGGCATCACCAAAGGCTCTGGGAAAACAGGTAAAAGATAGGCCCTCTGCTGCTTGGAAGCCTGCATTCTGTTTATCCAGTTACATGGTGAGTGACATTTTCCATGACAGGTCTTGCCTCAGTTTAAGTGGTTCCAGTGCAAGTGATCGGGGCTGCCCTGGATATTTTATGAGCTCCTTTATATCCCAATTAATAGTGATAATCCCACAACGCCCAATTAGTCAAAAGACTAGTATATCTTAGGTGTTGTCCGAAGTAGAGTACAAACCTTCTTCCGTTTAACTCTTGTATCGACCCGTGGTAAGGATTGTTTTTAGATGAAGAGACTGAAGTCAAGAGATGCTAACTGACTCACGTTGTCACTAGCAAGTTGATAAGAGTGCTCAGGGCAGAGTGGGGGTTGGCTAGTCTGTGAAGCCAATTTCTCAGCCATTACCCTGCTCAGCTTGCATCCCCTTCTTCTGGCCTCTGGCAGAAAGTATTTAAAACCTTCCCCACACCTGTGCCTGGACTTAAGCCTTGCCCCTTAGTGGAAATCTCAAGTGAGGACTCAAGAGTGAAGACTTTTTTTTCTGAGTAGGTGATGCACCAACAGGGCTTTGAGAATTACTGTCACCCAGATCCTGTACTATTCTAGATCCTTCCATCCTCCCTTTTGCCATGTGGCTGTGGTTGGCTTGATGCAGGCTTCCTTTGTACCAACTGACTGTCCCGCTCACTGTCCTAAAGAGAGTCGAAAACAGCTTCCTCCAGGGCAACTGAACAAGCACACATGACTGAATTATGGAGGGTGGTAGCCAGTCTTCAAAGGAAATCCCTTAAGAGTTAGTATAGAAACAGATTTCCATTAGATAGCCTCAGATGGAAACAGGGTAGTGTAGATTTTGACAGGATATTATTATTTTTGACTAATTCTCAAACCTGTAGTTTCGGTCAAAATTCATTTCTTTACCTCCAAACTACTCCACTTGCTTTTACAAGCACTCTGGACTTCGTGAATTATTTTAGAAATTTAGGGGATATCCTATGTTACTATGTGTAACAGGTTCCCAGGAAATGACTCTGAAGTGTATATCAAGTGAAGAACAAGTTTTACTTGGATGTCAGGCAACCTCCTCAACCAGCGCACATCATCATGCTTCCTTGGTATCTGAACATCTCCCCACCTACGTACTGAGATTGTAAACAATTGAGGAGTGCTCACAATTGCTGAATCTCCTCATTCTCAGACAGTGCCTATGCTGAGGTTTTTGAAAAGGTGCTATAGATATGGTGCTTTTAAGTTCCAGGTCATGAGTTCAAATGCAACTTAGAGTACTGGCTATCATAGGATATTTATCTCTGTAAAATGAACCAGTGTTCTAACTAGAAATCTAAGGTGTGGAAATACACATATTAAATTTGGCCACCACCTCTGACACCTTACTGTCTATCATAGCAGAAAGACCAGTCTCAGTGAGCTGGAGTAGAATGAACATAAAATTTTAATCTTAAAATAATAAAAGAAAAGTGATCAAATTTTATTAGACTAAGTCATATTAAATGAAACACACACACACGATTACAAGATTGACTTCTTTTTGGCTTTTATAATTGCTTGTACTGATAAGAAATGTTCTATTCAGATGAAAAATATCAATGGTTGCATACTTTTTATAATCTACACCATTTAAAGACTGTAATATAATATTTTCTATATATAAAGGTATTGTGTTTTTTTTGGGGGGGTTAGAACATTAACACTGGCTTTTCCTACTAAGAGTGTATGAAATGTTAAGTTTTTTTCCCCTTTATCAGTTTTTATTTTCTTGTGAAATAGTCTCTCCTTAGAAATAGTTTTCCAAGTTTTCCAACTTTTCTGGGTAAAGAATCAAATTTACTTTAAACATTCTTCTTAATCATTCCTTCATTCATTAAGCAAATATTAACTCCATCCTTACTGTGATCACAGTACTGGCTGAACTGGGTGCTGGAAGATAAGAAACAATTTAACAGATAATCCTCACCTTCAAAGAGCTTACAGTCTAGTTGGGAATGTTGTGTAGACACACAGTAAATGTTAAGTGGTGAGTCAACAGTACCTGAAATGTCACAGGGCTGTGTGTGACTGTGTATCAAGCAAATGCCATGAATGCTCAGAGTTCCTGGGAAGGAGAAAACACTGTGCAAGGAGAGGTTAGACCAGCTCCATGAGAGGCGGGACAGCACCTGGCCTTAAAAGGTAGGAAGTTCCTTGGAAGTTGATGAAAGAAGTATTTCAAATTCTAGACAGCACCAGGTTTGAGCAAAAACTGAATGGTGGGAAATGAGCAAAACCTGATTTTAGGGATTCAGGCTGCATCCCACTCAGAGATGGCAAAGAGCCTGGGCTTTGTAGTTTCTTCAAAACTCAGTATTACCTGCAAGGAACCATCCCTGAAACAAGATAGCAAAGAATCTAAACAAGGCCATGTTTGGACCCGGAGAAGCGTAGGTGGGAAACAGGGCTTGAGTTGTCACCCTGTCTCAAATGGAGAGGTGAAGGTCCTGGAACACAGTGGACAACCCTTCTTCTTTCTTCCCTCCCACCACTAAATAAAAGGGGGGAAAACCCAGATAAACAGGAAATACAAAGTTTTTGATTTTATTTTCTCCTGTGTAGTCTTTTGTCTGTACTTAAAGCTGTTCCCAAATTCAGAGAAAGGCCAATTCTTTGAAGTTTTCAGAGAGGATCTCTGAGTCCATTGCAATGTTCTCTGGTTTCCCACAGCTTTCTTTGCTAGGAAGATTTTCTAATAGCTTTGAAACTGATTTTCTGTCTTTTCCCCTCTTTCTAGGCTTGAAAGTGGTTTAGTACTTTCCTCAATCTTTTCTAAGTCTATACCTTTATCATTACAGTTGTTTCTCTAAGGGCTGTTTCTCTAGGTTGTAATCAATAAGAAAATTTGATTTCCTCTTAAAAGCCCCCATATTCTCCATATCCTACTTTAAAATGTGGTGCTATAGACATTACAGAGTATTCTAGGATAGCCTGTATCTGTACTGAGGATCAAGGAAAGGGCTCCTGGTTTTCTTTTACTAAGTCAATCATGCTTTTTTAAGGTTAAAGCACAAACACCAATAGTTTGTGTTGACTCTTGACCTCTGGATTGTTTTCTTTATGACATCACAAAATGAATCCTGCAATTGTGTGGTTTGTTTTTCTTCCCATGTGAATTACACTACAGAGCCTCAATCTGTTTACATCCACCCACTTCTCCAACTCATCAAGATCATTTGCACTTCTATCTAGTTTTCCAAAGTGGAATGTACCACACCCGGTTTGATGTCATCCTGAACTTAATAACCATATTCTCCACCATCCTCTAAGTCACTACTAAAAATAGCACCTGGTTAAGACCAACCTCTTTGGAATCCCATGAGGTATGCTTCTCTAGGCTGACACTGGACCATTAATAATTACTTACTGAGAAAGGCCTTCTAGTCATTTATGAATCTGCCTGATGAGAAGGTGATTTCAGGATGTAGTACTTTTATTGCCCAATGTCAAGCAAGACAAAGCTTAAAACTGTACAGCAGTCAAAACTATTTCATGTCTTTGCCTTCTTTGTCGGTGGTGTTCAGTTGCTAAGTCATATCTGACTCTTTTGCGACCCCATGGACTGCAGCATAGCCATTCCATTCTCCAGGGGATCTTCCTGACTCAGGGATCAAACCTGTGTCTTCTGCATTGCAGGCGGATTTTTTACTGCTGAGCCACAGAGGAAGCCCCTCTTTGCCTTAGTTTTATCAGACTTGTCATGCTTCTAAGAAATAGCATTTGACGAATGTGATAGGATTTCTTTTTTTAACAAAACTGCATTCATTTTATTTGGCATGTTTCTCTCTCTGTGTGTGTTTATAAGATTGCAATATTATTTCTGGATCTGAGTGTTAAGGTTTTTAATCTGATTTTTTGAGTTTTTCCTATTTTTCTTTTTAGGACAGAAGTATGCATTTCTCTCAGCCCATAGACACCTCAGCGTAAGTTTGTGAGGATAATTGCTAGTGATTCTGTGATGACTTCATTGAAATGCCATACCACAGTGTTTGCCAGTAATTGTTTATTCATTCCTCCATCTGAGCTTGCAGGTCATCATTAGCATATGCATTTGTATATAATAATGATTTTCAATTTATTGAATAGAGTCATCATCCGAAGCTCTTAAAAAGAAAAAAAAACAAGGATAAAAGCAATTTCGACCTCAGATGTTTGTCACTTCACTGGGACAGACATGACAATTAAAAACGTGGAAGAAGGAAAGGTCACTCGTTTTGCTGAGACGTGGCTGGCAGTGCACTGGATTTTATTTTGGCACAACCTTTGGACTGCAGCCATTTTGATTTAGAGGAGATCCATTGTGGGAAACAGCTTCCTGCAATGTGAGAATTTTGACAAGAGGTCTACAGAAGGAAAGGGAACTAGCTTGGACAGTTGGAGAGAGAGCATTAGGTTCATACAAAAACAAATGGATTGCTCTCATCCCTCTGTTCTGTGAAAGGGATTTTCGGTGGCTTCAAAAGGAATTCTGTGTATGAAGGGTATGTAGGGGAAGGGAGATTGTTTAAAGGAATCAACTCTTGTTTTACCTGGCTGCCAAACAAAAGAACCTTCCAGCCATATGAAATTGGTTGCACAACTTACAACATCTTGGTTATGATAAGGACTGTTGCTTGAGACTGGTGTTTCTGGTGCTTGAATTCTAAAAGGTTGTTTTCAACAAGCTGTTTACTTTGTTGGGTGTTGTGACTCAAATGTTGATTGTGGTTAATCTGCACAGATGTGAGAATGGAAAAGTCCCCAGGGAAGGCTGGCTGGATTTCTGCTTGGCTATCTGCATACTGTTAAGGAAGGTGCATACTGATAAGGCCAGTTCTCACTGCACCCATTGCTTATTCCAGCCACCTCCACCCCAGTGATGCAGCCTGACACGGTGTCATTTCTTCTTATGGCCTGGACTGAAATCCTCATTCCTGGGATCGCTCTTGGGATGAGTCAGTAAAAAGTAACCATTACCTCTAGGAGACCCTAGGGAGCTGTTTGAATGTACCTATAGGAAACAGGAGGAAAAGGCAATGGCACCCCACTCTAGTACTCTTGCCTGGAAATCCCGTGGACAGAGGAGCCTGATAGCCTGCAGTCCATGGGGTCACTAGGAATCGGACACGACTGAGCGACTTTACTTTCACTTTTTACTTTCATGCATTGGAGAAGGACTTTCATGCATTGGTGGACTTCCCTGGTGTCTCAGATGGTAAAGCGTCTGCCTCCAATGCGGGAGACCCGGGTTGACTTGCTAAGTGGAGCATGAGGGGAGTGGAGGGAGAATGAAGAGAGCATGGCATGAGGAAGGTTGGGTTAGAACGAGGTCATGTCTAGGAAGGCACTTCTAGTTATGAATCGACCATCCACAGAAGGTGGATGTGGTTGCCAGTAGTGTGGGCTGTGGAAAGGGGAGGCTGGGAGTATCCCAACTTTGCCCATTGCTGCTTTCTTCTTGTCTTTCCTCTCCTTATTCCCCTATGTGTCTACTACTTAATCTGTAATGATGGCAATATTACATGTCAAAGCATTCTGCTTTTTAGCAAAGATCTCTGAAATGAGGCTACTGTTGATTATCTTCTTTGTTGGGTGAAAGGTTAGAAAAAAAGTGCATGCATTTTTTTTTTTTTTATTCAGTGCATTCAGATTTAATATAGGGAAGATCAAAATACGATGGACATGAGTTTGAGCAAGCTCCGGGAGTTGGTGATGGACAGGGAAGCCTGGCGTGCTGCTGTCCATGGGGTCTCAAAGAGTTGGACACGACTGAGTGACTGAACTGAACTGAAAATACAATGAAGAGTATTGTACATTAACAGTCTCAGTTTCTTGAAGATATTGAGAGATTATAGCTCTGTATTCTTGCTGTAAGTTAAAAGTAGACTTCCAAAGCCTTTACTGATAGCTCTCTATGCTTGTTTTTTGTAGTATTGAAGCCTTGTGGACTTTGGTATATGGTGAGGTTTGAGCCTTGGCTGGTATAGAAATAATTACCAAAGTATGGTTGCTGAATTATAAATCCTCCTTACCTAACAGGCACACAATAGCAGCTTCCATAATAGAGTAATATATTCCACAGCGGGTGCCAGGGAGGGCAAAGGGAATGTGTTATTCTGTGGTAAGATCAACCCACCTCTTTGATTCTGGCTGGAAACAGAAGTTGAAACTTGCCACTGGTTGCATAAGCGATTCCTTCCATGCAGTTTGTCTAATTAGAAATTTTTAAGTATAGTGATCATTAGCTTCTGGGTGGAGAATTTGGTGTTTAATTTAAATAGAATCCTGGTAATGTTCACTCTCAAGATATACCTATTCTCCTCCCAAAGAGTGTGATTAGGTGCACCCTTGGTTTTTGATGCTCGGTGCAAGTAGGGGGCATACTGTTATATGACAGGATGACACATATTATATGATAAGTGCTGGAATGGAATTTCCTGCACTTTGCTGTGAGGCTGTTTGTTGAGGTATGTCAGTGTGCTGACTTTGCATCTGTGAACACATGAACTGGGGGCATGTGGAACTGGTGTGGTGAGAGTCCCATGCCCGGCCCAGGCTGGGGTTGGTCTTGGCGGGAGCTACTGCTACTTGCAAGCTGGAAGGGACTATCTCTAGATTACTCAGAGCCACTTTCTACACTGCTTGGGGTGTTGAGAAGATTTATTTGCAAATTCCTGCTTGAGTTTGGACTTATCACTGAACAGGCCTCCGCTGATTTTTCGCTGGAGAAGCCTTTTCTGAATCTAAATACCTGTGCATTATACTTCACTTGCCCGTGGCTGGATGTGAGGGCCTGTGGTGTTCCTAATGAGTAAAATTTCAAAATAATGGGTGACTCTCCTTCAGAAGTGCCTTTTAACCCAATTTAAAATTTGTTTTTGATTAACTTTTTAAAATGAGGGATCAGTTTAGCCTAAATAGGAAGAATAGTTGTTGGAAAGACCAGAATGGCATTTCCCAGCTGTGTCTCCCTGGGCAAGTTTATAAAGCCTTTCCGAGCCTCAGTTTACTTCGAAGATGAACATTTTATTTCCTCTTAAAGGTTGTTGAAAACAGGAAATGAGGTTATAACGGATGTATAGAGACTAACACAGTGCCTGGTTTACACCAGTCACACGCGCAAGCTGTGCTGTGTCCAGGCTGACTCCTCCTGGCTCCTGAGCCAGTTCTTGTGTTAGTGGGTAGCTTGAAAGTGATTATGGTGGAAGTGCAAATCAGACCTTTCCTTCTCCCTGGAGAGCTGGTTGTTAAACATTTCAGAGAACATAGCTGATGGCAAGTGTTCATAATCCTCCTTTGCCACAGCTCCAAAATTTATTATAAACCTCCCAGTCTTTTGCAAACAGTCTGTGTAGAATTAAAAATGAACCTATAAAGATAATTTAAGGTAATCACAGTAAACTTCAGTCAGTTTTCATATTATAACACGGAGATTCTGTTGGAGCTCATTGAAACTCATCTCCATCCTGTATGATTGGATGCTTTTTGAATGTTCTGCTTTTTGAAGTTTTATGTTTGCTTTTTAGAATATTTTTTCTTTTATTATATCACGTTAGCTAGCATATCTGTCTCTAATAGCTCCTTCCCATTTATTATTTGCTATTTCTCATAATTTCTCAATTGAAACAATCAGCTGTTAAAATACTGTATAATGTAAAAGTAAACTGGCTCCCAATTAAAAAATGGGCAAAGGATACGAACTTATATTTTTCTGAGGAAGATATATACAAATGGCCAAAAAGCACATGAAAAAACACTTGACAACATTAGTCATCAGGGAAATGCAAATCAAAACCATGAGTAGTAAATGAGATACTACTTCATATGCATCGGAATGGCTACAATCAAACCATCCAATGATAACAACTGTTGATGAGGATGTAGAAAAATTGGAACCCTCTTACACTTGGTAGGAATGTAAAATGGTACAGCTGCTTTGGAAAACAATCTGGCAGTTTTTCACACAATTAAAGAGAGACCCGTAGATCCCTATCATATGACCCAGCAGCTCCACTCCTAGTTATAGATGCCTTTTGTATACAGAAGCTGGTACAAAAATGTTTAGAGTATCATTGATTCATAATAGCCAAAGAGTAGAAATAATGTATATATTTGTCAACTGACAAATATCAATAGATAAGTAAAATGTGGTATATCCATTCAACAGAATATTATTGGGCCATAAAAAGGAATGAAATATTGATACATGCTACAATATGAATAAACCTTGAAGACATTATGCTTAGTGATAGAAACTGGTCACAAAGATCATATTTTATATGATTCCATTGATATAAAAGCCCAGAAAAAGAAAGCTATAGAGGCAGAAAATCTATTAGCCCTATTCACTGAGGGCTAAGATAGGGGTAGGGACAGAGAAGAACAAGGGAATGATGGTACATGTTATGGGGTTTCTTTTTGAGATGAGGAAATATTCTAAAATGGATTGTGGTGATGGTCATGCATATCTGTGAAAAACATTGAATTGTATACTTTAAATAGATGAATTGCATGCCATGTGAATTATATCTCAATAAAGCTGTTAAAATTTTTTTTAAATACATTATCACAAAGTAAGGTTTAATTCATAGACTGGAAGGTTGATTTAAACCTAAGAAAATATTTTAATACATTCACTTCAGTTCAGTTCAGTCGCTCAGTCGTGTCCGACTCTTTGCGACCCCATGAATCGCAGCACGCCAGGCCTCCCTGTCCACCACCAACTCCCGGAGTTCACTCAGACTCATGTCCATCGAGTCAGTGATGCCATCCAGCCATCTCATTCTCTGTCGTCCCCTTCTCCTCCTGCCCCCAATCCCTCCCAGCATCAGAGTCTTTTCCAATGAGTCCACTCTTCGCATGAGGTGGCCAAAGGACTGGAGTTTGAGCTTTAGCATCATTCCTTCCAAAGAAATCCCAGTCCTTTAGAATGGACTGGTTGGATCTCCTTGCAGTTCAAGGGACTCGCAAGAGTCTTCCCCAACACCACAGTTCAAAAGCATCAAGTCTTCAGCGCTGAGCTTTCTTCACAGTCCAACTCTCACATCCATACATGACCACTGGAAAAACCATAGCCTTGACTAGGCAGACCTTTGTTGGCCAAGTAATGTCTCTGCTTTTCAATATGCTATCTAGGTTGGTCATAACTTTCCTTCCAAGGAGTAGGCGTCTTTTAATTTCATGGCTGCAGTCACCATCTGCAGTGATTTTGGAGCCCCCCAAAATAAAGTCTGACACTGTTTCCACTGTGTCCCCATCTATTTCCCATGAAGTGATGGGACCAGATGCCATGATCTTCGTTTTCTGAATGTTGAGCTTTAAGCCAACTTTTTCACTCTCCTCTTTCACCTTCATCAATGTAATACATTAATTAACTTAAAAAGAAAAAGCAAATTGGCTTTGAGAGACGACCTGAGGGGCTCATCAAAAAGGGAAGTACATGGATTTTTGACATTTGTTTTGGCTGTTAAGAAACTCTTTATTCTTTTTGGCTATATTCTGGAGAGTTACTGTCTTAGATAAATAATGCCATCCGTTTGAATGAGTTGTTTACCATACAAGCATTTTAATTGTCCTTTTAGTTAACAAATACAGAAGGACTGAATAAACCTCTCTCCGTTTGTGTGTATGTTTAAGTTCAATATTTTTGGATGATCATAGTGTTATTGCAGTTCACAAAGTTACTTTAGTTTCTGGCTAAGGGAGAACGAAGTGAGGAGTGGGGATGACAATGAAGAAATCTACTAGTAATGAGGAAGAATGATAGAATGAAGATAAATGATGGTGAAGATAAATGATGATAAAAAATGGTGAACTCTTTAACAGCTCGTGTGTGTGTGTGTGTGTGTGTGTGTGTTTCAAAAAGAGACTTGTAAAATCTTTTGGTGCAGAGTGTAGAGATGAAGATACTTATGTAAACATCCAGACATGCCAGTAACTTTCCACTTGATAGAATGCTCTTGTGATATGCCAACACCCAGCAAAATGTTCTTTCATACTTTCAGAATTGCTGTGAAAATATTACCTTATGCCCTTTTTATAAAGAATCTACATATTTGAAGGGGAAAATGTCTATGTAACTTTGAAATGTTTTACTAAAGCATTCAAATGCCTGTAGCAAAAAATATATATATCATTTCTTAAGGGTAAGCTGATCCCTTACAGAATACTTACACTCCACTTGCAAAATTAAAAAAACATGCTCTGCTGTGATTCTTCTTTAGTGAAATTCAATTTTCAGCTTCTATTAATTCTATTTTCAGATTAATACTTGGTTTGTTCTTGCTCATGTTTTATTGCTAGTCATTCTTAGTTTATTTTTGTTTACCACAGTGCTCAGGGATTAGATTTCAGGAAGAAAAACAAACAAGGAAAAGTACTTCTGAAGTTCCATACCACATCAATTGCCTCAGTACAATAAATACAGGCTAAGAAACACCAAGACGCCAATAGCTCAGTCTCCAATTTTCTGGTGAAGTCTAAATGCTTCAGGAAGGAAATTAACCGATAACCCCCCGCCTCCCGCCTCACCCATCATCCTCTGCTTTCCATACACCTGCCCAGTTATGCAACCCGTAGCTTGAGTGTGCGGATGTCATCTTCTCAACAAGCACTGGGTCAATTATAAAGTACCTGGACCTTGTAGGAGAGAATTTCTTTCTGACCCCTCTGTCAGGAGATGCTTGATCTCTAGAAGCCTTAGGACTGATTATCTCCTAGTAACCACAGTTGGCAGTCTCAGACATTTAGGGGAGAGGGAGAGGGCAGAAGGGTGGGCAGTCTTACTGCTCCTGGTGCGCAGGTCCAGGGATAAATTGCCTCCTGGGGAAGAACAAAAAAGGAGAGAGTGTGTAATGATTTGTGTATCCAGGAACTTTACAAGGTCAGGTTAAACTGAATGATTTAACTGTTGGCTTAACTGGCACTTGCCTTTATTTTATTAGAGTTGATACATAATATCAATATGAAATCTTTTTGAATCTTTCTGAACTTTAAAGAAGATATATGATTTGTAAATGGTATTTAAAGTAATATTTCTAAAAGTTTGTAATACATTCATTTTCTTATTTCCTATCTTAGAATAAATGAAAAATGGCAACTAATGGGCTGGGTCTCATGAGGCAGAACTGAAGTCCCAATCAGCTCGTAGCATCTTGAATCAGAAGAAAATTTTGTTTACCTTTAATGATATTTACAGATAGTTTCTAGTCTACCTACAATCTAAGTTGCAAAAATATTAATACAGGCATTTATGTTTATGTAAAACCTATATGCTACTTATGTTCATCTTTCATTCAACTTATTATCTAGTTGCTAACTTTAAAAATTTCCCATCTTCTGTTGTGCCTGTCTTTCCCCACTGCTTCTAATGAGTTTCCTGGGTGTTACTGGATGTTTCTTTCTATTTTTACCACCTTCCTTTGGAAATAAGGTGATTTTAACTGAATGTAGAACAAGAGTGGAGTGCACCATTGATTTCTGTAATGGTACTGGAATATATTCTCTTTTATTCTTACAGAAACTTAACAGTGTATTTGCTTTCTCTCTCTCTTTTTAAAACTCTACTTAGCATCATGCATACATCTTCATTAAGATGTCTTCCATGAGTCTAAATCTTTTCCCTGTAAGTTTAGAACTAATTCAGAACTCAGCCGAGTGGATGAGTAATTTAAATTGCTACTTCCAACATGTATTACTTTGCTCTGAGTTTCATCTGCCACTGTTTTGCCCAATTACCGAGTTGGATTCTGTGTTTCTCACATCCATCTGTATAGACTTAGGAACCAAAATAGTTTTGTTTAGTCAGCAAATTTCAGCACCTCGTTATTTAAGTCCCTCTTCAAGGGTGTTAACGAATATCCTGGAGGACACTACTCTTGTTCTGATTGCTGACAGCCCACTATTAACTCTTTTCCATGCCGAGAGCTGGTCACTTATTCTCCTTCTGTCTCTTAACCCACTTGTAACCCGTGATTGACAGTTCTTTACCTCTTGCCCAGTGGTTGGCAAGTTTCCTTAATAGTCTCTTGTGTAGGACTTCATCAAAAGCTATTTGAGAGCCTAAATAAATGACATCCCTAGTTTTCCTTTACCCACCATTTTGTTGCCTCCATAAAAATTTGCATTAAACATACCAAAGGGACATAAGTAAAGCAACAACTTCTAGGTGTTCTAATAACCTCTTTCCCCCTTTTGGATATGTCCCTTTATCCTGTCCTCTAGCGCTGATTTTTTTTTCTTGTCTTTGTATCATCCGCACCGAACCTCTGCAAACCAAAGACATTCCCACCTCATATTAATGCTGTAACACAATAAGATTTAGAGCTACTTTACAAAGTAAATAGGTCCCACTGCTTGACCCCTTCAGAACTGTAAGAATCATGACTTACTAACTCACTCATTCAGGAACCTGTCAGAAATTTCAAGAAGGCAAGTATTCTCTTTGGTAGTTAACATTCCAATATTTTGGTTTTAGGGGCATGACCCCTTGTCAGGACTTTATTCTGTAAAGATATTTATTTGGGCTATGCTGACCCTACTCCAATAATTCCTCACCTTACACAAATTTTTTTTTTGGGGGAATTAAAAAAAGGAAATTGGAAAGTGTGTAAAAAGCAATCCATTGAAAGCTCTCCTTTGTTATAGAGTGAAGTCTGACTCTGATGACGTTTGTCAGCAGTGGCCGTTGTTCCTCATCGTGATGAGAATGTTCAGGATGTGAGGTGGGGGGAATAGTGGGGAAGGTACACGTTGGTATTTGCAATTACAAGTCTTTCCAGCCTCACCCGAAGTCTGTAAGGCAAGTATTATTATTATAAAATTGTAGAGCAAATTAACACTTTGGTTGTCTTGTCGCTAAGTCCTGTCTGACCCTTTGTGACACAAAGCCTGCCTCTCCCGCACTATCTCCTGGAGCTTGCCCAAGTGCATGGCCAGTGAGCTGGGGATGCTATCCAACCATCTCGTCCTCTGCGGCCCTCTTCTTCTGTCTTCAATCTTTCCCAGCATCAGGGAATTAGCACATAGGAGGTACATTATTTGCCCAAGGTTGTAGGTCACGAACCTGGACCAGAACCCAAGTTTTCAGATCCTTCATCTAAAATCCGTTCTATCCAGCCATTGTGAACCTTTCTCTTCTTTTGAGTTGAATATGTGAAAGATTTAAGCCATTTAAAAAATTACTTGTAGTTTCTTATGTACTATTTATTTCAAAGTCCTCTCAGGAGTCATGCAGTTCTAAATGTGGAGGGGACATATCCTTGCCCTCTTATATCTTATACCTGCCAAATCTTACCCTTTTGAAGTGAAGGACATTTTCATTTTGGATTAATATTAAGACAACATAAAAAAGCATTTTGTTCTCTGAGGTAAGCTTTTCTTCAGTGTTTCAACAAACCATTTATACTTTTATCATTTTTTTTCTTCCTACAAAAAAAAAAAGTCTCCCTTATTTAAATTGTCACAGCTTGGGAGCCCTGCCTGGAATACATAATAACTGCTTGTAACACTTAAAATGAAAACAAATTTACCGAGGATGGTGGAACGACAACAAAGAGCAAGAAAAATATAAGTACATGGAAATAGTCTCTCCTACGCAGATATTTTCAGCCCTAAGTATTTTTATTGAAATTGTTGCTTCCTGTTCTCCTGCCTCCTCTTCATCTGGATTTTTGGAGTAGCGGGGGATGGGAAGGGGCTTTAAAAATCTGAAGATCTGAAGAGAGAGGGGGAGGTGCGTCTTTAGAAGTGTTATTTGATTTCTTGGGTTTAGAAGGGAGCGTTTGGTGAAGTAATACTGAATCTGAGCAGAAGACTGATTGACAGTCAGCAGAAGAACAAGTTTCTTAGCCTTGGTGCTATTGACATTTGGGGCAGGATACTTGGATTTTCAGGGTGGAGGGCTGTCCTGTGTATTGCAGGATGTTTCAGGGGACCCCTGGCCTCTGTGCATTCAGTGCTAGTAGTACCCCTGCCCCTCCCCAGCTGTGACCACAACAAAATGCCTTCAGACATGGCCCAAAGTCTCCTGATTAGAGGCACTGTTCCTAGGAATGCATTTCTGGACTCTGGTAGGAGATTTGGTAAACCTCCCTCCTTGTCCCTCCCATGGGCAGTCTCTCCCTATCTAGACATAAACTAGTCTTATTCCCTGAAAGTAAATTTACCTCCAATGAGGCCTGCCTTCTTACCAAGATTCTGCTTATACTTTTTGCCCAGTGATCCTAAAAGATCCATTTACTGAACTCTTTTGCCAAAACCAGCTAGAGATGACAAAAAGATTTTGACAGCTTCCCTATTGGTTGGGTGGAACTCATGATATTTCCTGAAAATTCCATGCTCCTCTCTGGTCTTGCCCTATTACTTACCCTATTACTCCTCTCTTTTTCCACTCAGTATGAAAATGGATAAAATGAGAACCCAACTAGGAAGCTGTAGACCTCACTGACTTTGGGTGAGACAGCTCTCCCAATTCTGGGCTATTAATTGCTCAACCATGCTTTGAAATAGTTGGGTTAGGTAACACATCTTCATGGCCTTTCAGCTCTAGAATATTATCATCTGAACATTCTTAATTTTTCTTGGCTTTTTGAGTCTGCCAATTCAGATTTTAGAAGCGACTCCAATCCCCTCAGTGACACCAATTTATAAACCTATTTTTGAAAAATATTTGTTTGGAGTTGTTTACTTGTTTTATTTCATTTCTACCCTTACCCTGCCCACTCCCTCTGCCCCAACTTTATTAACCTATACTGAGACTTTAGATACTCATTTGTTATAATGATTGCATCAAGAAGTTTTGACTTCAATCACATTTTACAAGACTACATTGTGGACTGAGATTATAGCAGCAGAGTGTGGGAATGAAAACCACTTTTCACATATATTAGAGAGAACAGGTTATTTAAAACCAGCTGCTGGGAAAGCCCTTTTTTTTTTTAAAAAAGAGTACTTTAAAAAAAATAATAAATCAAGTAACTACTACTGGATTTATCTGGATGTCAGCATTTCAAAAATTATGAAAATTTGATTCATGCCTACAAATGCAGGCAACCTTTTGCTGCTGCTCTGATGACACTGCTGGTGTTCACTCTTGGGAAGTAAGGGTGTCTGACTTTCCCCAGACATTCCTGGCACTGCAGGGAAAGGTGGGCTGAGCTGGGAAAGGCCTCCCTGCCTTCCACTTGCTGGCTGTGTGACCTTTGGCAAGTCACATTCTCCTCTCTGGGCTTCTGTTGTTTTCTGAAATGAGGGAGTTGAATTTGATTTCCAAGTTCCCTTAGAGCTCTGAAATGGAATGAGTTATATCAGGAACGCTGGTTAGGAGCAAGGCTTTGGAACATAACCTCTTCAGCAGAGCTGGAAAGCAGGCTCCCAGTGAGACTGGATCTCCCAGAGTGGCAGACCCTGAACTCTTCCCACCCCCAAGAGAGAGGTGGGCAGTGGCTCACTCCCTTTGTTGAGATGTCCGAAGGGCTGCACCCAACAACCAGCTCCCTACTCGCTTCCCCTTCTCCACCCACCCACCCAGCACAGCGCCTGTTGATAAAAGGTAGCAGTTCTAAGAAAATGGGTGGGAGCCTGCAGAGAGGAATGAATCAACAGGCTCCGGGGGAGAAAGAGGAAGACCTGTGGGGGTGTTGGACGTTCTTCTAATCAAGGGGCAAAGAGGGGGTGTTATCAGTGTGCTGTTAGCTTGCCCTACCCGAGGGGGAGGAGGAGCAGATGGGGTGAACCAGGGGTGACTGAAGTGTTCTCCCTACAAAGATTCACAAAGAAACATGCTGTAGCCCTATTCAGAGGGCAACATTCCAGCTCCTGAAGATTGACCTAAGCCCAGAGTGATCCCAAGTTCCTCGTGTTCACAAAACCTTGACAGAAGGGCTTGTAGCTGCTCGGTTTTCCTAGGAATGTTTGTTAAGGAAATGCCCAAGAGAAATTTGTTCCATCAGTCTTTCTTGAATGGTATACTAGGTGCCTTGCAACCTTACCACATGATATATTCACTTATTAAAGAATATTCATTATTACATGCCAGGCACTGAGCTACCTGCTTGGGGGTACATCAATAAATCAACTGCCTAAGATCTCTGCTCTCAGGGAGCATACTGTGTAGCAGGGGAGACGGACAACACACAGGAAAGACACATAAGTTAAACAGCATGTTAGAAGGTGATGGAGCCAAGGAACAAAAGGAAACTAAAAGAAAAGATGTCATTTATTTAATCTTCCTCCTGTGCTTTTCCTCTCCTTTGAGTATTGAGAATATCCTTCAATATTTTTCCTCACTGCAATTTTTTATCCTTCAGTATTTTTCACTACCAGCACGACTAGAGTATTGAGACTAATTGGCTCAGATGGTAAAGAATCTGCCTGCAGTGCGGGAGACCTGGGTTTGATCCCTGGGTTGGGAAGATCCCCTGAAAGAGGGCATGGCAACCCACTCCAGTATTCTTGCCTGGAGAATCCCCATGGACAGAGGGAGTCTGGTGGGCTATAGTCCATGGGGTTGCAGAGTTGGACATGACTGAGCGACTAAGCACACATATGACTGGAGTATTATTTGAGACTAATTTCATAATATAGCAGAACAGTGCTATGAGTTTATGTTAATGCCTTGTACCTGTTTAGTGACACAGTTTCTAAAATTTCCTTTCAAGATTTCTGTGAGAGAGACAGAGAGGATATTTTCATTCCCATTATAAAGATAAGGAAACTGAGGTTAAAAGACTTTACAGAGCTTGGCATCTTGACATTTTCTCATTAATCTTCTGTAGACTTTTGTTGGAAATATTTTTGTCATTTTCTCTGTAGGAAAAAGTGTTAGAAATTTCAAACAATGGACTTCAAGCACATATTTGGAACAAACCTGGTTATTCATTGGGTATATGGTGATTACTTTAGGTAGATAAATACATGCTCATTTGATGGTCACCACCGTGCTTCCTGATACCAGGGTTATCCCAGAGGTCACAAGATTTCCTTAGAGAGCTGGTGAGAGGTGGCGACTTTTTTTTTTTTTCCCCCACAGCCTAAAATTGCAAAATCTTTTTTTCTTCTTCCCTAGGCTCTAGTGATACCAGCGAATATTAGCAAACCCTGATCCAGTCTCTTGTTGCCTGTCTTCTGAGATTTAACATCAGCTGCATCTTCTGGAAATGGGTCACATCACTGGATGTCATCCAGGTAAGACTTCTTCACAGCACAAGCGGGATACATGCACACACACACACACACACACATTCCGTTTGCTGTAGTGCCCAGGGAATTTGCCTGTGTACATGTTCATTCAAAGGATATAACTTGACAGGCTATAAAGGTGAACATTTTATTTGTGAATTCTTTTGCTTTGCTCCCCCTCCCCACTCATCAACTCCCCCATTCCTTCCCAGGCCATTTTTCTTCTTTCCGTAGGAATTTATTGCAAAGCTTTCATTTCCAGATTGAAAGCTCTTAAGGTGTCTATTCATGAATTGCTACATGCTCAGTGCCCATGGTCTAATTTCAGTACTAGTACAACCAGAACATATTAAAAATATTAAAGAAGGTACACTTACTTTTGCTGCTTTCCCAAAAATATGGTTATGTGATGTGTTCTAACGCCAATTGTAAATGACGTTTGTTTTATACCATATCCTCAATAATCTGGAAAGCTACTCCTACCAGTAACGTGAAAAACTGGGGCATTTCTACCTTCATGTCTTCACTACCCTCTTTTCTTTTTTAGAATGTGCATCTAATATGTTTAATTCAAGGCAACAGGTTAAAATTAGGGATTATGGTTCCTTGGAGGGATTTCATATAAAGGGAGTCCTGGGTTTGGAACCTGACATGATACTTTATTAGTTGTTTGGCTTTGAACTATTTGGTTTACCTTTCTTTAAATTCATTTTTTTTTCCTGTAAAATGAAGGAAAAGTTCCTCTTACAATTTATTTATTTATTTTTAAAGGGATTAAAAGGGATGGGACAACAAAGAAAGTGCCTGGCATTTAGATAGAACATACTCAGGAAAATGTTAGTTTCCATCTTTCTACCCTCTCCCCCTTAGTTCGATAATAAAGCTTTCCTGGGAATGACGTTTTTATGTGACAGTTTTATTGTCTATTAGGACTTCATATAATATGAATGGGTTTGCGGTGCGTCTTACAGGTGTGGGCTCCCCACGTGCGGTGTGGTGGGAAATGTATTCTCTTTACCTCTGTGTTGATTACAAGACACACTCATTTAAACTGATGGCTGAAAGTGACAGAACCTTCCTTGAGGCTGATCTCTTTCAGTCTTGAGGTGTGACTGCCCTTTAAAATCCACTGGTTTGGGAATTATGTGATCAGCTCCGTTCACCTAACTTGCAAGTGTGCTGGGTAAACAGTGCATTCTCTTCTGGCTTCACCTCTCATAAAGCTCTTCTTCAGTATGGACTTCTGTGCCAGAAATTTCTTCGCCATCACCACCACAGAGTGAGTTTCTGGTCAATGACCCAGGTGATAATCAAGTGGTTCTCTCTTAATCTGGTGACTGGTAAGAACACTTCCTTACCAAGGAGACAGAGCCACAGTTTGGAAAACTAGGGGAAATTTGGGACAGAAATTTGGACCTACCAAGACACAGAGATGCCATGTCTTTGCTCTGAATCAGGTGCAAAGGACAGTACTTGGTATTGCTGGACAAGAGCTTCTCCACGTGACAAGTACAAATTGCTCTTCTCATTCTTGTAATCTGAGTGCTCAGCATCTGCTCCAGAACAAGGGCTCCAGCATTAGAGAACAATTCCAAAACCACATCTGATACTCCACACATTGCCTCCTTAATGAAATTTAGAACAGCTCCATGAAAGAAAAACAGAGGTGAGGAAAGCTTACAAATAATTAGGAAAAGTAAGATGGGAGTTGGATTCAACATGCTGTACTATCAAAAACAATAATAAGAAACAGCTCCATTAATTTGGTGTGAAGAACTAGATGAATATACTCTTAGGACTGAAATCACAAGCAAAGTGGAAATTGCCCAAAGAAGTAAATAATTCCTTGATAAAGCCTTTTGTAAATAATCATGATTTGTCTCTGCTGGATATTTCATGTTTAAATTGTCACCAAAATAGTTTCCATTTGAGCAACAAGGTATGGGATTGTGTTTTTATGATATAGAAGAAAAAGCTAAGTACTTAATAACATCCCTATAGAATTATTCTTTAAATTCCATTTGCATCAAAAATACATAGAGGAAACCCAGTAAACCAAACAAAAACCAAACAGAAACCAAATAAAAAATAATTGTGAGGACTCATGCACTTGCAGTGGGAATAATGACCCTTGCACATTGAAGGTTAGCTTTCCAGGGCTCATGAACAAGTGAAAGAAAATCCCTAAGACAAAAGCTGATCTGGTCTGATAGGGCCCTGTGAAGCCATAGACAGTTTATGTTTTCTTCGCCTTCATCACGTCACCTTTTTTCATCACATCACCTTTTTTTCATCACATCAAAGGTCTTACTCTACTTCACATACAGTGAGCTGGGCACAGCAAAGAACATGAACTTGTTTGGACTGGAGGTGAGAGAACTCCATAAGGTTATCCCAGTGCCCTTGGGCACAGAGGTATCACCCTTGGCCTCTAAGTCTAATGGAATGTGTCCAGCAGGGCTGGATGGATCCCCTACAGTGGAGAATCACTGCTGTGGAGAGTCAATATATGCTCAGGTATAAGTCCTTCCTGGATACAAATTGTTGATTTGCATGTGTGATTGCATGTTTCAAGTGGCAAAAAATAGAAGAAAAAAGTACGTACGCAAAGGTACCCATTTCAGCTCTCTCTCTGACTCCAATTCATTCTTTAAAAAGGAAAAATTATTTATCTGGCTGTGCCAGGTCTCAGCTGTGGCACTCAGGATCTTTAATTGTGGCATGAGAATTCTTGGTTGTACCATGTGGGATCTAGTTCCCTGACTAGGGATTGAACCTAGGTCTCCAGCATTAGGAGCAAGGAGTCTTAGCGACTGGACCACCAGGGAAGCTCTCTCTAGTTCATTCTTGACACCTGTTCTATAGCTTTTCCTTTGAAAAGCACATCTGCCATGTTCAAAAAGCCCAGGGAGTCAAAGCCAATCTTCCTGCATGTTCAAGTCTTCTCAGTCCCCCACCCCACTTGGCTCAGCTACTGCCATGGCTAAGCTGAGCCCAGCTCTTTGCCACACCCTGTTCTTCCCTCTCTGAGCTGCCTCTTTTTGGATTGGGCCTGGAGAGCCCATCTCTTCTCAAAAACCTGCAGTCTTTCCAAGACCCACATGGGATGACCCCTCTTCTGGGAGGAAATTCATGGCAGCCCTAGAGATTAGAGCTATCTGCTCCTGCTGCTCTTTGCTTGGATTCAGCTTTGGGCACTTCCGTACTAAGGCTTGTATTTTCATTACCTGCCAGCCTCCCCCACGAAGTACAGACTCCTCAAGGGCCAGGGCTTGTCTTATTCATCTTTGTTAGAGAATGCCGCAGGCACCAGGGGAGTTTTTCAGCACAGGCGCAGCAAGGTAAATGCTGGCTAATACACCTTTTCCTCTCTGTTTAGATTTTGGTGATTCACAGTGTGAAAATTGGACTTAGTCTTTTAATGCTCAAACTCTTGACCACTCTTGAGTTTTTGCTGAAGTATCTTACTGTGTCCTGGTCTTAGCTTCGGAAAAGTGTTTATTCTTCTGCCCCATAAGAATTTAGATCCTGGAAGCTTGGGCAGTATTGTGTCTTTCATTTCAAATCCTGTCTATCAGATTCTATTTTCCACATTGGCTTTTCCCTGACAGCCAAAACTAATCCTCAGTGTGTTCAGATCCAGTACTGAGCTGGTAAGAAGGACCCCCTTTGTGCAGAAGGCCCTGGATCAGTATCTGCCAGAGGATTCCAGGTTTGTCACTGCTCAGGTCTGGCCTTTGGTTGGTGCCTAGAGAGGGTGGTTGGCCCTGCCAGCCACAGACCCTGCTGGAGAACTTGCCAGGGGAAGTGTTTGCTCTTCTTAGGATTTTTACGAATGGATTTTTGTGTAGTTCAGAGTGGATCAGTAATTTTCCATAGTTAGAGTGTCTCTGCCAGGTGGGTAGTTTCCCTTCGGTTGGTAGAATGCCTTCCGATAAGATTCAGGCATAAATAAATTGTTTACTCATTACAAACCTTCAGGTACCAGCCATAGAAGAGGAGGGGGTGCCCAGGGTGACACAGAGACCTTGAGAGAGCTGAAGAATCCAGAGAGATAGAATGAAAGCAGGGTTCCAACCAATGAGATACTTAAGCAACACCCAGGGACTTTGGGTTACCACACGTAGTAATGTTCTAATTCATAATATGAAGGAATGTGGGCTCATTGAAAACCTGTCAGTCTACTGAGGTTAGGCTGATCTTGTTGGTGTATTTCCTGGCAAAGCAGTACATCTTACGGATAACAAATATAAACACACGTACATAATTACAGCTCATGCTTTTTGAGCTCTTTCCAGGTGAGATACTTTGTGCTTTACATTAGATATGCCATTCAGTCTTCGCAACAACCCTTAGGTTGTGAGTGTAATTACCTCCACTTTATAAATAGCCAAAATGAGGTCTAGGGAGGTTACATATGTTACTTGCATATCAAGATTTTAGCTGATAGTTTTTCCAAGTTGTTCTTTTTTCTTTGTTTTCTCAAAGACTGGAAGAAATGAAGCAGATCAACAGGTTTTATTTCCCCTGTTGACCAAGAACAAGGATGTTTAAGAGGTTTGCTGGAGAAAAACATATCAGTTTGGGAGGATGGTGTGGGAGGGTGAGCAACAAATATTTTCTCTAAGAAGGAGCTGATATTTTAGGATACAAAAGATACAAATTAGGTTGACAGTAATTTTCCCAATGTCCATATCTATATTAACTCTTTTCTCTTGATCATTAGCTGACTGGTTCAGAAATACTTGACCCAAGTTCTCTTTCATAAGTGCTGAATAAACTCATAGCATGTAAGGGTTGGTTTATTTTTTATAATTAATATTTTTTTAATATTTATTTTATTGCTTATTTGCCTGCGCAGGGTCTTATTTGCAGCATGCAGGATTTTTAGTTGTGGCATTCGAACTCTTAGTCGTGGCATGTGAGATCTAGTTCCCCTTCTAGGGATAAAACCTTGGGTTCCTTGCATGAACAGCACGGAGTCTTAGCCACTGGACCACCAGGGAAGTCCCGAGGGTTGGTTTTAAACCACTTGCTCCGGAGACTTTAATAGGTAGATACCTGTCTCTCTGCCTATGTGGATGGCTTGTACTTCCGATGTTTACAAATCCTTAACTGGGCTGGGAATACACTAACAGGTATCCATATGTCATCTAGGCAAGGCTCATACAGCTCTGCTATTTTGATCTTTCTTCTGCCTTGAATTCAAAATCTGCAGGAAGAGGCAGAAATCCATTCCATCTTTGTGGGTTGTAGGGTGGAGTCAGAGGCTGTAGTCTTCTGAACTTGTTACTATGACACTGTCTTGGCAGCCACAAGCTCCCCCTTTATCTGCTATTATCCAGGCCTGAGGTTGAAAGGGGTGGGTAGTGAGACTGAAAGCAATAGATGGTTCTGACCAAAGGTTGCAGGGTGAGGCTGTACTCTTCAGTGCTCCTTGTTGGGTATGAAAGGAGGAAGAGGAAGGACAGTACAGTGCAGGAAAGAGTGTGTCCAGGAGTGTAATGGGGGCAGGGACAAGCTCTAAGGATAGAAAAGCTCATCTCTGCCTATGGAAAATTCATTTAGCACCTGAGAATAAAGAAGAGATGATTAGTTAGAAACACCTTGTAAAAATATCTGCTCGTAGAAAGTAGGTCTCTGAAATGTAAATGCCCTGAAAATCTGCAGGTCTGGAAGATAAACTTCCTGAGTTTATCACCTTAAAAATGCACACTGGTGCTAGGAATAAATTTAGGAAAAAGTTTGCAAAAGCTAGAAAAAAAAAAGAGTAGAAATGACCTCTTGGTAAATTAGATATGATGATTTCACAAGAGAATATAAGAAAAGTGGAAGGAATCACCAATAGTACAGAACACCTGTGATAACGTAATCAAGAGCAATAAATAATATAGATTTTGAAATGATAAATTATGACAAGTCAAATTGGTGGATTTAAGTAGACTTACAAGATTAGGCATTGAGTCCAGCCAAGCAGATGTTAAATGTTTAGAGTTCAGGAAAGCACTTAGGGTGAGCTCTCAAAACATTTTACTTGCAAAATTAGTTCAGATTGATTTGGATATGAACATGCTGGAAATCAGACAGCAAACACAGGCTCTGGAGAGATACAAGGCACAGAAAGGGAGGTAGGAAGAAGAGGAAGTGGTTTCTTATGTACTTTTTCTATAGGAAATAAAGTTTTTATGTAGGAAAGCTATAAATATATTCTGTTTTGAATACCACTTACCTATATATGCTGATGGTTATATTCCCAGCCAAACTCTCTGTTGAACTCTGGATCTACTGTCTAGTTTTCTACAGAAACTTTATGCTTGGCTGTTTCACCATAACTTTACTCAGGTGTCCCAAACCCAACCCACTAGTGCCTGCTCCCACCCAAGTCAGGAGCAATGCAGCTGCAGCCTCTGTTCCTCACTCTCCACTCACATCCCATACTCCACATGGCCTACAGTCATGGTCTGAGCTCTTCGAATGATAACTATTAAAAATGTCTAGCGTATGCCCCCAAATGTCTAGAGTATGTCTTTGGTCCCATAGTCACTGCCATTAGTCAGAAGACTACCATCACTCTTAAATTATTGCAGTAGGCTCCTAACTTATCTGCATGCTTCCCATCTTAGCTTTTGGTTCTCCTATAGCCATTACAATAATTTTCTAAAATAAAAGCTAGCTGTATAGCTTATGGCCTGTAGGTGAACCGAGAGGATGGTATGTGAAGTTGACACCAGGACCCTGCTTACTGGCCAGCCTCATCTCTTGCCATTCCTACCAGGTCTTCCCCTTGAATTTTGTGCTTCAGTCATACTGCATGTCTTCCCTAGATGGGCAGTACCCTCCCTCATCTGCCTGCCCAGCTCTTGTCCTTGCTTGGCTAACTCCTCTTCCACCTGTGCCTTTGAATTGCAAGCATCCATCTGCAAGTTTTTCCTGACCCCCTTCCTCATTCAATTCCGTATCTCTTGGATCTAAGTTCTCTTACATTCCCCTGGTGGTGCTAAGTCATGTCTGACTCTTGTGACCGCATGGACTGTAGCCCACCAGGCTCCTCTGTCCATGGGATTTTCCAGGCAAGAATACTGGAGTGGGTTTTCATTTCCTTCTACCAGAATGTAAAAGCTCTTTGAGAAACAAGACAATTGTTCAATATCATTTTACTCTCAGGGTTTGGAACATAGCAGACATTGTTAATGTTTGTTAGATAAATGACGAGTGCATAATGCATTGCAATTTCTCAGAAGAAGAAACAGAGGTTAACTCACAAATCTAAGAGTGACACAGTGAGTCTTCTAGTCCAGGATTATTTCCGATAAATCATCCATCTGCAGCTAGATACACCCTCTAGATATAGGCAAATTGGGATTGAAACTTTATGGTGTGAGATACTGTTTTACAGGCTTTTCTGTTTTTTTGGTTTGCTGCAGAATGGTAGCACTCAGTGGCAGCAAGAGGATGAAGAGGCTTGTGGCTCACAATCCAGGAATAATCAAGGGAGACGTGGACTAGAAATTGGGGTGCCACCGCTAGCTCACCAAGTGCTTTTCTTTTAGCATTTAGCCCTTCTTAGGCTCAACTTCCCTCTCCATAGATAGGCAGGTAGAATAGGTGGTGTTTAACATTCTAACTCTGTAACTCTATTATACTGTCTGTGTCACGGTACCCTTTAAGCTACTTCCTCCTTAAAAAGCTCAGTGAGCAACCAGTGAGATATACCAGGAAGTAGTGCGTGTCCTGAAGCTTGGCACAAAAATCTCTTGGCACAGTTCTCCTGGATGGCATGCAACTGAGGAGCATGCCTGGCTGGTCTTAGATCCAGAGGCCTCCTCCAGCTCCTGCCTTTCATTGGTAGTGAGGACTCCTGTTGCCATTAATCCCTATCTGGACACACAGCCACCTAAAGGTGTGAAGGACCCAATAGTAGGAGGACTTAGTTCAAAGTGTGGGAAGTTCAAGGTGTCTCCCAGAACCAGCCTATCCCAAGGGTCTGGACTAGAAACCTTTCTCCAGAAAATTGTCCAACCGCATCTTTTAGGAGAGCCTGCCTGGGTGGGGGCATATTCGTTCCCATAGAGGCACCCATTACCCTCTGTGCCACCAACTGCAACTGTTTGGGTTGGGTGGCATCTGGCACAAGTACAATCAAACTGTAGGCTAATTAAAAACCTGCAGTGACCTCGTGCAAAAAACATTAGCTGCCATCAGGCTCTTGAACTGGGAAGTACTGCAAGAATGGGGCACCTAACCCCATTCAATCCAGAGGTGGAAACTAACTGAAAACACACAAGGGAGAATCTGTGAGGTGAGGTTAGAACCACGAGGGGTCATGGCAGCCTGAAGTGATGAGGAGGCAGAAAATGGAGTTTGCAAAAATTAAGAGGTTATACTTGCACATGGGCTTCCCTGGTGGCTCAGACGGTAAAGAATCTGCCTGTAATGCAGGAGACTTGGGTTTGATCCCTGAGTGGGGAAGAACCCCTGGAGGAGGGAATGGCTACACACTCTAGTATTCTTGCCTGGAGAACTCCATGGACAGAGGAGCCTGGCGGGCTATAGTCCATGAGGTTGCAAAGAGTTGGACTCAACTGAGTGACTAACTTTCACTTACATGGAAAAGTCCCTGAGGAATGTCATAGATGATCTGGAGTAAAGAGTAAGCAAGTCAGAAAAACAGAACAGAGTGAGCAAGGAGAGAAAGACCATGGGTGTCAAGCTGCTGTGGTCTGGAAGGCTGTCTTGGACCTGCACAACCTTCTGGTTCAATTTCATGCTCAGAAAGGTCTAGCCTAGACACAGTTCCTATTCTTATTTCTGAGAGGTTCTTTCTCCATTGTGTATCCTTACAACAACCCCTTACTCATTTCTTTTGAGTAACTGGAAGAGTCTAACACAGCCATCCTTAAGGTAGGGCTCCTGAACTCCTCTGGCATTGGTAGGTCATCCTGGCATTCAAGGATCCACGTCCCTCTTTCTTCATATTTATGTAACATTTTCCTCTGCACTGCACAGCTCCTTAGTTAGACAACATCAAGTTCCCGTACATTGATCCTTAGGGAGATTTTTATATTGGAGTTCCATAATTTTGGGCTTATGAACCCCAAGGAAACTCTAGATGGTCTTCAAGGAAGTTGACAGAACCTCTGAAATTGTAAGTGGTGAAAGTGTGTGTATGTTGAGGGGTTTTTCTGAGGAGAGTTTCCATAACTTTAACCAGATTCTCAGAGTGACCCATAACCCCCTAAAAGTTAAGGGTCACTAGTTTATCACTAGCATAGCTGGGTTGCAAAGAGCTCAGATTCTAGAATCAGAATTGTAGTTAAAATTTCACCTGTATCACTTACCATTGGATGGGCATAAATATTTGCTTTACCTCTACATCTTACATTTTACATTCATGAAACAGGTCTAACGCCGGCAGTACTGACACGTTGGAGTGGTACGAGGATTCAAGGAGATAATAGACATAAGGTGTGTAGCACAGTTCCTGGCATATAGCAAATTTTTTAATGTTGATATGTATTACATTTGAATGGCTTTGATATGAGCAAGGTGGGTGTCGAAAATGGCCAAGGCAATTAGAATGGCCCTAGAGGCTCCAGATTCGTTGAGACAAGTTCTAAACAGTAGGCATGCAGTCCAACGGTGTGCACCAGTGTCCCTGGTTGCTGGCTTCCCTTGCTTCTGCTTCTGTGGCTTCCATGGATGTACAAGTTTACTTGGACTTCATCTTTCTTCTTCACTTCTTCCTCCACTTTGCTCTCATGGCTTGAGGTTTCTCAAAAGATGGCACTAAGGCCAAGACCAATTAACTTTTATAGGGCAGCATGTGATCCATAGCAGGTCAAGCTTCTGACTAGCTGTTTTTGAATAAAAGCAGATAGTCAAATAAACCCCACTGAGGCTAATAGGATGATGTTGTTATAACACTGTATCCAAATAAGAGAGAGGAGGCCATTTTCTCGACTTGGACGAAGTATCCAGCAGTGGAGTCAGGCTTCCCAGGCGCCTGCCTGGACTCTTAGGTGTGGGGAAAGGACTGTGAGGCAATGGTGAGCGTGCAATCAGCTCTGGCGATCCAGCCGGTTCTAACAGGATCTCCTGTTGGGGCTTCTGTGGTGGAGAACATAAATCCTCAAAATTCCTGATGGGAGGCCCTTGAGTTTTCATTTGACAGGTGGCTAATCAAGTGTATGTGAATAATCATTATACAGGAAACAACCCCAACAAAACAAAACCCAACCCAACTCACTAATGTAAAAAATGTCACTGTGTTTCCAAAATAATGAAGTCCAGCCTACCTTTGGAAAGGGGAAGAGACACAGCAGTGGCCTTTACCAATGCAGCCCAGTGTGCTTATTCTACCAGGTGGGAGAGACAACAGGGGAGTATTTTCTGGCCCTCACCCAGTCACTCAACCATGCAGAGGTCTATGACCTGCAGTTGTTGTAGCTCTCGGAGATATTTGGCTGGACTCCATGTCTCTGTAGAAGGACAAAAGTCCTGCTATTGCAGTAGCCATGGCAATGATGGCGACAGTGAGGACGATGATGCTGGTAGTTGAGTGTTCTAAATTTGTGGTGGATATCTGCACATGATTTCTTGTCTAAAGATCTCAGGTGCGCTCTGGTGGTGGGGCTGTCTGCAGGGGCTGTCTTACCTCTGAGAGAGGGTTCTTGGTGTCAGTTGCCCACACCTGCCCTTGGCCAAGCCCAGGCTCAGGGCCAACGCCAGCATTTTGCTTAGGTGCGAGGCTGTTGCCTAGCAGCTTCACTGTTCAAACATGTTGAGAACTAATTTGACCTTTGTCCCTATCCTGCCTTAAGACACCCGTGTAGGACGCTGTATCAGCACAGTGTCTAGCCCGTGAGAGGAGCTAGTTAGGTACTCTGTAAATGTTTGGCTGCTGCTTCTTATAATGAATACTCAAATGGCTTCTTTATGCAAAGAGCAACCTGCTCCTTCTCCCCTTGATTTTCTGTGGGTTTGTTGTTGTTGTTCTGGCAAGGGGTGGGTAGGGAGCAGAGAGGATTAACACATTTGGAAAATTCCTTAGTACATTACTTGTGGTTGCTCCTTATGCAATAGAAGACATGACCATTAGCACAATTTCAAATATCTCCCAGTTTGAATCCTTGATCTCTGTCCCTTTTCTATAAGGATCTCTCTTTGTGTTGACTTCTCTAGCCCCCTACATTTGGGCATAAGTGTGAGTCCTTTAAGAGAATCTTTTGGAAATTCTGGGGTCTCGAAATTGGGTGCGAAGCCTAGGATTAAACTGAATTTAGAATTATTATATCAGTTGTTTCTACAGACTCTTTCTAGGGTGGGAAATGGAGAGGTCTGTTGTGTGGCTTCCTTCAGTCCCCTAAACTGGAGCAATGTTTCCCATAGTCTCATTCCCTGTATGGGTCCAGGTTAATACTGAGCATGAGATACATTTAAACAAGATTTGGAAGGTGACAGTGAAGCATTAGCTGTTGTTTATCAATAGAAGTTGGGTGTGGAACTCCAGGGGCAATGGTGGGTTGTGACTTTTGATGCTGATCTGCTAACCACACTGTGGACCACTCAAGGTCACCGCTCCTGTGGCAACCTCTGCCTCTTTGAATCCTGGTGGTGGTTTAGTCGCTAAATCACATCTGACTCTTGTAACCCCATGGACTGTATAGCCTGCCAGGTTCCTCTGACTATGCGATTTTCCAGGCAAGAATACTGGAGTAGGATGCCATGCCCTCCTCCAGGGGATCTTCCCAACCCGGGAATCAAACCCAGGCCTCCTGCATTGCAGGCAGATTCTTTACCGGCTGAGCTATGCGGGAAGCACACGAAGCTAACAGTGGTGATGGTTTAGTCCCTAAGTCATGTCAACTCTTGCAACCCCATGGACTGAGTCCTGAGCCAGAGGTATAGGCAGTCCCATAGTAAATTGTGTTGATGTCACCATGCAGATCACCTCATCATTAAGAAGAGGGTGATGAAAGACAGCTGTGAGTTCCAATTTGTCCTCATGGGTCTTAGGTTCTTGTTTGTCCTTGCTCGCCTCTCCTTCCTGTCCAGATCATCCTCCAGACTGCTGGTGCAGATCCACAGCAACTTCATGCCCAATGCCAATCACAGACACAACTCCCATAGACTTCCTTTTCCAGCAATCCCATTCTTGTGTCAAGTTTAGTCCTGATAATAATCCCTATTCAACACCACCTCTGCTTCTCTAATTGAACCCTGATTGGTAACACTGTTCTTATCGTGAATGAATACCAACCTTTTTTTAAAAAAGCAGTGGCCCTGGAGTTCAAATATTCTTTGTACTGTCTTGGGGAACACCAGCTTTAGAGGGGGAAGGCATGAGAGTCTTTTCTGTAATTCACCTGGTATGTTGGCTGAACTTGTTTTCTGTAACTCAAGCATTATACTGTCCATAGGAGGGGAGTTGCTAAGGTTTACAGGGAAAACAGACAGTTGTTTACTATCATATATAGGTCAAGCATATATGTCTAAATATAAGCATACATTTCTTAGGTATATATGCTTGAAAGTGAAAGTGCTAGTTTCTCAGTCATGTCCAACTCTGCAACCCCACGGACTGTAGCCCGCCAGGCTCCTCTGTCCATGGGATTCTCCAGGCAAGAATACTGGAGTGGATTGCCATTCACTTCTCCAGGGGATCTTCCCAGCCCAGGGATTGAACCTGGGTCTCCTGCATTGCAGGCAGATTCTTTATCATCTGAGCCACCAGGGAAGCCCCTAGACACCTAAGGCACAGATATTAAAGGACTTAAACACCTCAGGACATGAGAGAAGTGAAGAAAAATGAAGGTGTGGTGGAGCAAACTAAGGTGAATGCAAGTTACTTGCACAATAAACAGTTGTTTAATGAATGTATAAGGTGTGTTTTGACATTTTTAATTTAGAAATAAAACAAAAAACAAACAAAAAGTATAAAATTATTTTTTAATCTACTTTTACAGTACCTCAAAACAACTATTTTCGTCTCCGGCTATTACTTTACATACGTACACTTGTTATATAGTTGGAATCACAGTGCACCAGTTGTTTATTGTATTGTCTTTGTTTTCCCCCAGTTATGTTTCATATATATATATTTTTTTTTCATTGACCTGGATCTCAAGGGAGACTATGAATACTTTTAAGGAGATTTTAAAACCTTGGTTCAAAAAAGTGTTATGTTTTCTCCTTCATCTCCTGCTTAGAATGTTTGGTTCTGAGAAGTCTATGAGCTGTTTTGGAAATCAGTCTGACAGATGATTGCTAAAGCAGTGTGTAGCCAAGGTGAGTCCTAAATAGTAAGAGCTGTTGCTAAGGAAACCGCGACAGAGAGGTTTAGGGTACAAACTTTGCTATCATATTTAAATTTCTTGCCATGGTCCTTGCTTACTGGACTTGAACATTTAAACAGCTCCAGTCAAGACAGAAGTGGCGTAAGGGTGATGGGCATGGTCTAGCAGAGGGCACAGTCAGAAGGGACTACGGGGCTGCTGGAGAGCAGAAGAGGGAAGGGTTCATGCCTGCTGACCCGAGAGAAAACTTTCTGGACTCAGGGATCTGTGAATTTGAGTGAGAATTAGCTTAATACTGGGAAAGACCATTCCTATGCCTCTGCTAGTGTCCCTGTCTCCTGGGGCCAATTGTTCTATAAGCTGGGTACAACCTATATGTGTATGTATATTTAAGCACAAACACACAATTAAAATGAAAACTTACCTTGAACTCAGTACATTCAGTTGATAAAAACTAAGCTGCTTTACTTGAGTTTCAGATTAGGTGACTGAGAATTTCTCTTGCTTGGCCTTCATCTCAGCTTTACCTCCATCTTTACTTCTTTTTGTTGCAATCCCTGAGGCCCATGGGGTTATGAGAAAAATAGCTTGAAAACTGCTGGTTTGGAACCACTTTAGTTCATACTTGGTCTTATGAGGAAATTTGAACTTTTCATGTTTGAGTCAGATATTTTGCATCTTTTTAAAAATTTTCATTAATCTCTTTGTGATAATAGTGATCAATATTAGCAAAATCTATAATTGCAAAATCATGGCACTGACAAGATGTCAGGCTGTGTTCTAAGCACTTTATATATATATATATATATATATATATATATATATATATATATATATATATCATCAACTCATTTAATCTTTGTAGCCCTATGAGGAGAGTACAACCATAATTCATTGATTCTAAAACATATTTTCTCTCACATTTTAGCATCTGCAAAATTTTAATATGTCTTACTTTTGGTAGCATGTCATAGTTTAATTGGCAGCATTTTAAAATTTCTTAATGGAACATAAAATAGTGGTATGTTTTACGATACAGGCTAGCCTTGATTCCTGAAATCCAATATAACTATCCTCAATTTACAAAAGAAGAACTTTGGGCACAGAGAGGTCAGGTAACTTGCCCAATATGACAAACCTTGGCATTCAAGCTTCAGTTTGTGCTCTCCGCTACTTTGTACACTTCCTGGCCTTCAGTATGGGTTTCCCCTGTCCTTGCTTTCACTGCCACCAAAGAGTGCACCCTTAGCCTGGGGACCTCTCCTGCTTCTGAGAGTGGATTTCATCCACTGAGTGGAGGTCCTCTTCCAGGAGCACCTCCTGACAAGGCAGACACAATTTCCAGAGTTTACCAATCCAGCCTTTCTCATTCAGCCATTAACATTCTGCTGGGATTTACTTATTTTATTGCTTATCCAAATGAGAGACAATTCCAAAACAGCCTTTGGGGAGATGAGACACAGAACAAGTTGTGATAAGAGAAAAGACTGGAAGGATAAATGATATTTCAGAACTGGCTCCGACTGGCTTATAAGAGCTCTTGCCTGCTGGCTGGTGGAAGTATTTACATCACGGAAATCAGCAAACATGCTGTGTGAATCAGGGCGTCTTGTTTGTTTGTTTGTCCTTTTCAGAGAGCCAGTTTATGATCCCATCATTGGATAGATGCTAAAAAATTGGATTCTAGAAAAAAAACCCTCATTGGTCAAAACACAACAGTAGGAGGAGAACAGGAGGATGAGTATGAGAGGATATTCTGAAGTTTTCACAATAGTCTCAATGCCAAAGAATTTTAATATTATTAGAATTGCATCATGTGTATATATTTTAATTTATATTATGATCTTAATATTTATAGGGAAGGAGGTCAGTGACACATATACTATCTACCTGAAGAACTGTAGAGAACCCTTATTACCCAAGGAGTGAGCACTGTCCACTGTTTATTTTGCCCTCCTTCTTGAGAGAGAGGTTCGTCAGCTATTTGCCAAGGGAAGCAAGTGGGCAACGGGGCTTCCAAAATCATCCCGCAAACAATAACTATTAGATTCTAGAGGGCAGCGCTCAACGTGTAGGGAGTGATCAATAAGTGGTTATTGTTGAATCAAGTGATTATTTAAGAGTTCTTGTATAGTCACATCTCTTCTATGTGGGTTCTCTGGTTATTTTCTCTTTTTTTCCTTGGTGATTCTCAGTAAAACCCACAAAACAAAAATGGCTTGTGGGCTTATCATTAGGAGGAGGAAGGAAGTGAGCTGCTGCATAGACTGTGCCCCAGCCAGAAGAGAGAAAACTCCAGGAAATTAAGTAGATTGCAGCGAGGGTAAAAAGAAACCCAGTGCTGGCCAAGACCTCAAGTGTTTGGCACACAGGAACAGAAGATCAGGGGGACGGGCTAGGGTCTGAGGAGAGGCTCTTGGGGCTAGAATGAGGAAGGGAGTTTGAGTTTCTCAAACAGGAGCTCTTTGGTCACCTTGGGGTCACAAAAGTCACGCACGGGAAATTGGTTATGGGGGAGGGGCAAGAGGAGGGAGACAAACTCTCAAGGCAGACCAGACTTGGAGCTGGGGATTATGGCAGTTTAATGTTGCAAAGGATTTGCCCATTTTCATGTCCAAATTGGGCTATTTTAGGGAAAAAAAATAAACCTTTGTGATTCTTCTCTATTTAAAGCTACAAGGATTCAGCTCAGGAAATGTACCTTCATAGGTTGTAGGATGGAGATTTTAGCAGTTGGACTCTTGACTGACTCAGTGTATGGGCTTCACAGCTATGAAGGCTGAATAGCAATTTCTAGAACGACCTTCCTAATATCTTAACCCCCACACAGAAAAGAACTGCATACAATCTATTAACGAATTTGGCTCTCATTAATAATTCTTTGAACTGGCAGAGCAATCCTAGCTGATTGAAAATAATTATCAACCTCTCCAAATGATTAAACAGCACATTTAGATTTTCATTTATATCATCATTTTGATTGAATGATGTGTATGTGTGTGGGACTGTGTATTAACAAGGTATCTCTTCAAAGTTATAATAAATACTGCATGGAAAAAAGAGCTGCCTATTTCTAAGTATTAGAGGAAAACCAAGAAGCCGAGGGCGGGTGAGCCAAAGCACAAAATTGGGACCTAAAATATACGATAAAAGACAGACTGTGGCAGAGATAAAGTTTCATGAGACACGAGTGATAAACACATAGAGAAATACTTGTGGCGTTCCTAGCATAACATCGGAAGATTGAAAATTCTGGTCAGCGTCAGCAAACAAGCAGTGTAATTAATCTGGAACAGAAAGAATACCACAGATGTTTAAAATTATTATTTTTTTCCTATTGGCTCAGTCTCCTGCATATTTACAAATTGAAGGTTGTAGATTGATAGCTCCTGAGATGCACGTCCAATGGGCCCTGCTCCAGGTTTGTGTTTGCACTCAATGCATCCTTTTGGGTTCAAACTATTTCCCCCAATTAGAATATAAGAAAAATTATAGCCCAAACCTGCTTTTTCTCATGTTGGTCTCCCACGTGTGTTCTGTTAAGGAGTCACTCAACAGGAATAACAAACAAAAACTCCCACCAGTAACTGTATCATCTCACAGAGGGGTGTGCAGGCTGCTCTTCTTCACTAAGATAATTCAGTTTGGAACAGCCTCATTCATAACACAATAATAGTAACTCGTTTCCACTGGGTTCATTTGAATTCTGATTTTGCTGCATGTCCCCATCTGGATTAGCTCAACAAACTTTAAATGCTAGAGAAAAAATTATGCAAATATGGAAGTTGATAACACTCTGAGCAGATTTTCTTTTACAACCCTAAGGACTGGGCAAATATTTCACAAGGAGGTAAACTAAGTCACCAAGAGGTTTTGCTGGTGTTTTACGGTCTCCTGAAAAGTCAGAGGCAAAACACTAGAATCTTGGCCAGAGTTTAAAATTCTGCAGGTTAGTGTTAGAGCATGATCTGCTTCCAGGTTGGTGGGTTTTTTGTTTGTTTATTTTCAGTGCGTGTTAAACATGGACTTTTTCTGAAAGGGCAGTCACAGACAGAGTAGCTCAAATGGTTTGAAAAGCGCCAGCTCTACAGAAGAAGACTCTATCTTATAGCTGGGAGCCTTTCCTTCAAAGCACGCAGGCTGATAGGATGACAAGAGAACTTCAGTCATGGACTGTGGTGATCTCTGAGTATCTCAGGTGCTTTAAAAGGCAGCACACCTGGAGAAGGAAATGGCAACCCATTCCAGTATTCTTGCCTGAAAAATCCCATGGATGGAGTTGCCTGGTGGGTCCATGGGGTCCATGGGGTCATAAAGAGCTGGACATGACTGAGCACCTTTCACATACATGCATGCTTGTGTGCTAAGTCACTTCAGTTGTCTCTGACTCTTTGCGACCCTGTGGACTTGTCTCCCACCAGGCTCCTCTGTCCATGGGATTCTCCAGGCAAGAATACTGGTGTGGGTTGCCATGCCCTCCTCCAGAGGATCTTCCCTACCCAGGGATCAAACCCAGGTCTCTTATGTCTCCTGCATCGGTAGGTGGGCTATTTACCACTGAGTCACCTGGGAAGCACATCAAGGGCAGAAGAATCATGGCAAACCCTGCCAGACCCTTTGTAACCTGCAAGGTTCATCACTCCTCTGGCTGGAGACACCAGTTCTCCTGTGGGGTCTATTTGTGTATCAGTCATTCTATAAACACTGAGATATAATTTGTCAAATCGTGTGTTCCTAGATAAGACCTTCTACTTCTTTGCCTTGAGGTTGATTAAAAACCAAGTTTTTAGTTCTTTTTCTATGAAATAAATTAGCAAAATAGAGTATGGTGAGAATAGACTAAAATAAAAGGTACTAAAAATAAAATGTTCTCATCTTTGAAAATTCTGTATTCACAATTTAAATGTTATCTTGACTTAGATATGAGTTTTGTCCACATTTACTTCAAGATGCAAAGTGTATTCTGACACACATACTCACACACACAAAGAAAAAGACACTCAACGAGACTCTGAGAAATCATTTGTCCACTTAGTAACCAGAATAGAAACAGAAATAGAAACCAGGTATAAAAATAATTTCCAAGAGTCTCTGAGTTACAAAAGATACATTTGGTTGTTGCATGTAAACTGGTCCTTCCTCCCTTACCTCTGTGTTCCCTTTTAATAGTTCCTGTCCCCTTTTTTTCTCCCCCAAGTCACAGGTTAGGAGAATATTAGCAATTATCTTTGATGGACCCACTTAGATTATGTTTACATAACACCAAGCAAAATGTTTGGGGAAGGAATTCACTATTGCGCTGGGGTATAGGCATAAATTTCTTCATGTAAGAACCAGTTCTTCTTTACAGAATGTTTCAAAATGTTTATTTCAAACCAGTGGGCTCAGCCTAGTTAAGGGGTGTTTTCCGCATAAAAGCCTTGTGGTTGGATAAGAACTGGCCTCACCCAGGGTGTCCTAAAACTGTCTTATCTTTTAGCACATTTTCTAACTCCTTTTAGACAAAAGAAGGAAACCAAAACAAAATTGGGGCTAACAATATGGTTAGGAAGATAGGGCATCAGCCTTTTGCTAGAAACATGTATTCCTGTGAAAATGAAGGGGATGCAAAGAAGAGAATCATGAAATTTCATAATGTTCAGAGTTGGAGGGGCTTAAAACTAATCTAATCTTCCTTCTTCTACAGATGTGGAAACTGGGAACCACAGAGCAGAGCGACTGATCACATTTTCTAAAAACATTTGGCCTGTGATCCAAGAGCTGACTGAAATATTTCAAGGCATATTTTTCTAGATATTCCAGAAAAAAAAAATTCAAAATTCTCTTTTATTCTAAAATCCAATCATTCATATTGCCCGGAAGTCTTTTCTTATATTTCTCTCAAATTTCTCATGTTTATTTGTGACAAAAAAGTTTACTTTATGGCAAACTGCCTTAGATGTCAAATATTCTGAAACAGGACCTGGAGTTAAAGGGGACCCTGACTCTGGTCAGAGACAAATCTCTGTGGCCGCCACCGTGGGCCTTCATTTTTAGCCATTTGCCCAGGTGGCACAGTGGTAAAGAATCGCCTGCCAAAACAGAAGGTGCAGGAAACGTGGGTTCAATCCCTGGATGGGGAAGATACCCTGGAGTAGGAAATAGCAACCCACTCCAGTATTCTTGCCTGGAAAATTCCATGGATAGATGAGCTTGATGGCCTGCAGTCCATGGGGTCGCAAAGAGTTGGACATTACTGAGCCACTAAGCATGCACACACACACCAGACTCAGAACTGAGGACTATTTAGCACTCTTTAGGGCTAGAGAGGAGTCCTTTTTGGTTTTGATCACTTTAAGGACAGTTTAAGCTTGCCTCTTACTCTTTCAACATATCCCCAAGGTTGTTCCTACTCTTCTCTCTTTCCTGTTCTTTGGAATCTTAATGTCCTAGTTGTTTAAAATTGTCTGTTTTCCAACTTTCTGCCCCACCCCCCCCTCTTATTCTAATCCCCTAATCCCAATTTAGCAAAGTATTGAGTTCTTTTTTTCTTTGTTATTTTTACTCTGTAGTTTTCTGGCTACCTTGGGAAGTTTACTTTTTTTTTTTTTAACAAAAGTGAATTTTACTTATTTGGACATTTAAAAATTAATGCCTTCCAGTTTCTATGAGACTGGTTTCTCTCTTTTTAAATCACTGGATGTCTTGAAAGAGGTCTGCACTTAGTCAATACTTAGTGTCTTCACATCTCATTAATTCCTCAACCCATTACAGGCTGGCTTCCACCACCACCGTGCAATTAAAACTGCTCTCTCACCAGTATCCTCCCAACTGGCCAGTTCAATGGCCCCACTCTTCCTTGTCACCCTACTTGACATTTATTCAACATTTGACACGGTTGACCAGCCACTCCTTATTGAAACTCTTTCCCTTCTCAGGCGCTTTTATTTCATCAGCTCTTGCCTAAGCTTTCTTCTTAGGCTTCCTTTGCTGGTTCCTCCCACCTTTTGATGTTGTTTTTCCAGGGGATATATTTACGGTTTGCTCACACTGCACACCGTTACTCTGCTCTGTTGTTCTCAAGGACCCCATATGCACTGATGAAGTTCTCTGGCTTATAATTTCTCAGCTGAACACCCGTTCATATTTCCTAGAGCCTATAGGACATTTTCACCCATTTTCTCTGAATGTGATGGATGAGGACTATTATTCTCATTATCGTCATGATTAAATTCTCTCTGCCTTTGCTCATGCTGTTTTCTGGGTCCCTCCTTCACCTTCCCTGCTTGGAGCACTCCTGCTAATTATTCAAGACCAGCCCTCCTGCTGCCACCTCCTCTTGAGCACATTCTCTGTCACTCTGAAGAAGGGCTTCTTGTTATTTCCTTTTTTCTTTTAGAGTATTTTGATAGTGATAATGACTAACTTTAATGGAATTCTTAGATGTCAGTCTCTGATCTAAGTTCTCGTGGATGATCTCATTGAATCTGCACAGAAGCCCCTGACATAGGTACTTTTATCATCCACTGATTTTGCATGAGAAAACCAACTCATGCAAATAACTTGTAGGTTTCCACAATAAAATTTCAAACTCAGGCAGCCTGAGTCCAGAGTACTTACCCTGTCCCTTCCCCCCACCCTCCATAACGGTAGCTAATTTTTACTGACAACTTATTTTGTGTGTGGATTTCTGTGTATTATCCTCATTTAGGAGCTTCCCTGGTGGCTCAGTGGTAGAGTCTGCCTGCAGTGCAGGAGACCTGAGTTTGATCCCTGGGTTGGGAAGATCCCCTGGAGAAGGAAATGGCAATCCACTCCAGTATTATTGCCTGGAGAATCCCATGGACAGAAGATTCTGGCGGGCTATAGTCTATAGGGTTGCAAATAGTTGTACACAACTGAAAGACTAACACATATCCTCATTTAGTCCCTGGAAGACTGTTACAAAGTGTTACATGGTAAAATTATTATTATATCTATTTTATGAATGAGGAGTCCAGTTCAGTTCAGTTCAGTCGCTCAGTCATGTCCGACTCTTTGTGACCCCATGAATTGCAGCACGCCAGGCCTCCCTGTCCATCACCAACTCCCGGAGTTCACTCAGACTCACATCCATCGAGTCAGTGATGCCATCCATCCATCTCATCCTCTGTCGTCCCCTTCTCCTCCTGCCCCCAATCCCTCCCAGCATCAGAGTCTTTTCCAATGAGTCAACTCTTCACATGAGGTGGCCAAAGGACTGGAGTTTCAGCTTTAGCATCATTCCTTCCAAAGAAATCCCAGGGCTGATCTCCTTCAGAATGGACTGGTTGCACTCTTCTATCAGCTCTCTAAGGGCTCTGTGGTGTTCTTTCCAATTTTTTATCCTCTATATCTAGTCACAAAATATAAATTCAATAAATGTGGAGAGAGAGACTGATAAACAGATTGGCTATTGTTGTCTTTGGGTTGTTTTTCGAGGACAATTGATATGCATCCACTTTGTTCTATGTTTTCCATAGCCAGCCATTTCTGTGTGCAACATTGTGAAGCCAAATATGAAAATGCTGTCTCTGCAAACTTAGTTTCACTTCCCAAAGGTAACATAACTGCTGCCCTGACAGTCTGTATCTGCTTCCCTCTCCCTTTAGCATTTTTTAGCTGTTGTGTCCAGATGTAAGGTTTAGTTGAAGAGACCCTTACTCTATTCAGAGATGAATACCACATTTCACAGAATATAAGCCTAAGACAAATTTAAGTCATGTCATGGTTTGAAAGAGGCCATTTTGTTTTGAGTGAGGCGGTATTTGTCCATCTCAGGTACTTGCTAGTTCCATTACCTGCCCCTTCCTTCCCTCTTCCCTTCCTCTCTCCCTTCCTTCCTACAGCTGAATTTTACTGCATGCTGATAATGTCACATAAAATTCCATCTCTCCACTCTCCCCAAAACAGGCTGGTTTTGTAATTTTTGAACTGTAAAATACAATATTTTGCATCCATAAAGTGCACCATATATTCATTCTTCTTGTTTTGTTTGTTTATAAAATTACAGAAGTACTGGTGCACCTTCTTTCACTGCACTTCTCTTTATTGCCCTTCACAGATATTGCATTTTTTATAAATTGAAGGTTTGTGGCACTACTTTTCCAACAGCATTTGCTCACTTGTGTCCCTATTTGGTAAGTTTGGTAATTCTTGCAATATTTAAAACTTTTCAATTATTATTATATTTGCTCTAGTAATCTATGATGAGTGATCTTTGATGTTGCTATGACAACTTCTTGAAGGCTCAGATGATGGTTAGCATTTTTTAGCAATAAAGTATTTTTAGTTATGTACCTTATTTCTTTTAGATATTATGCTGTTGAGCACTTAATAGACTACAGTATAGTGTAAACATGGCTTTTATATGTGTTAGGAAACCCTAAAATTCATGTGACTCATTTAACTGAGATATTTGCTTTATTGCAGTGATCTGGAACAGAACCTACAATATCTCTGAGATATGCTTGTAATACATGGTTACTGTAGAAAATATCCAGAATATAAAGTTATATGTAGTAAAATTTAAATATCCTTCTTTGCTATGAATCTCCCCTACTTTTGGTTGCAATACCTTTTCCGTGCATTATAAACCTAAATGTGTAAAATACACGCCTAGTGAGTTTTTAAGTTTCCTAAACTGAGGTAACATCGTATGATGTATATCATAAACGTGCTGTATAATCTTCAGCACGTTTTTCAGGTAATATGGCTTTCCATGTCTGTGTTAATAAATCTACTTCAGTCTTCTTAATGGTAATGTAATATTTCATGCTGGGTGTATACATTTTATAACCCAGTTCCCCTTAGAAGAAAATGTGGATTGGGCTCCAAATGCTAAATATACACATATCTTTGTGCCCAGGTGTAAGGATTCTGTAGCTAAGTTCCTGGAATTAGAGTTGCTGGGTCAGGAAGCATGTCTTATTTTGATAGCATCTCCTTGTAGCATATGATATCCAGTGATGACCCCACTGAATCAAACCTCCATGTTCACATCCTTAGCTGAAAACTCACATTAAATCTAAGATACTTATCCTTGGCTTCACTCATGGCTCAGCAGTAAAGAATCTACCAGCCAATGCAGGTTTGATCCCTGGGTTAGGAGGATACTTTGGAGAGGGAAATGGCAACCTGCTCCAGTGTTCTTGCCTGGGAAATCCCATGGACAGAGGAGCCTGGCCGGCTACAGTCTATGGGGTTGGCAGAAAAGTTGGATATGACTTAGCAACTAAATAACAACAACCTATCCTTACCACTTTAATAAACATAGCTAGATCTATATACTTTAACTAACATGGAGAATTAATCTGGATCTACAGCTTCTTTGTCCCCCTGAACATGACAAGACTGGTAACACACTTTTACTTTTCCCTTCCTTCTCCATCTTTGTTTATTTTGACAAGATCATTTGGAATTTTCTTGACTTGCTAATTTTTAAAATACTATTCTTCTATTTCTTATGACATTTCCTGATAGCTATCAATATACTGAGCCTCACAGCCACATTATGAAATATAATTTAGACTTAAGTATAATTGCTAGTGGGCTTTTAATCTCATCTCCTTGTAACATGTTATACTTTGTGAAAATTCTCCTTTTGTTTTAGATTCCCTTTTTGTCATTTCTTTTCCCCCAAAGAGATGCCTGGGTGCTAAGCTTTATAAATTACTATGTGCATAATAATATCTTTTTTCCCTTCATACTGGATTGATATTTTGTCAGGTTATAAAATTCTAAGATCAAAATAATTTTTTCTTAGCTTTTTGAAAGCATTTCTCTATTATCCTTTAGTCCTTCATCATTGATATGAAATATGATGGCAAAGTGATTTTTGTTTTTTAGGTAACCCATTTTTTTTTTTCTTCCTGAAAGATTTTTGGGTTTTCTCTTTGTCCTTGGAATTTAATGACCTCAGTATGATTTGTTTGTATTTTTTATTTGTTGTGTTTTAAAGTCTTCTGACTCAGCACTTTATTGGCCATTTTCAGGAAGAATATTCAGATTCCTGGATACTAAAGTTCTTCTAGCAAGAAAATTCTGAATTTTCCTTTATCATTATTTCTTGCTTTTTATCTTAAAACAAATAATTTAAAAAAAACTTCCAATGGTAATTAAACATAGTTTATCATGTTCACCATTTTTTCTCCTACTGAAATATACTTAAGTATCTAGAAATATGCTATCATTCTTTTTGTTCATGAGGGGTATAGTTATTTACAGCTAGATCCAAGAAACTTAGATTATAGAATTGATGTATTTCTGTGGGGAAAAATTTGTTTTCTGTGCCCCAAAACCTCACTCATTTTCTTAATAAAATTGAAGACGGGCTTCTCCTGAATACTAATTTGGCCTCATTCATTATAAAATCATTTTCAACAATTTAACAAGTGAATTTAGATTACATATTTAGATTGTATGAATTCCTGAAAAATGTATTAATAATATATAACATAACATTGCAAAATATCAACAAGAATGCCCTAGCTTAAATAAATAGCTTAAATGTATTACAGGAAAAAAAGTAGATCTGAGTGAATATCCATGGGCTAATCTTTATTGAATGTTGCTCTGTGCCAGGCTTCTCTCTACTATTTTTATAAGCATCCTTCCTTTAATTCTCACATTAGGCCAATGAGGCAAACACTGTCATTATCTCAGTTTTACATAGGAGGAAACTAAAATTGGGAGAGCTTGCATCAGATCAGATCAGATCAGTCGCTCAGTTGTGTTCGACTCTTTGCGACCCCATGAATCGCAGCACGCCAGGCCTCCCTGTCCATCACCAACTCCCGGGGTTCACTCAGACTCACGTCCATTGAGTCAGTGATGCCATCCAGCCATCTCATCCTCTGTCGTCCCCTTCTCCTCCTGCCCCCAATCCCTCCCAGCATCAGAGTCTTTTCATAGGGCCACACAATTAACAAATGTGCAAATTAGCAAAGACAAGACTTGAATTCAAGTTGCCTGAGTCCTTGGGAGTGTTTGCTTAAGGTACGCAGTGGCAAGGAAAGTATTAGGGAGCTTGATCTCTGCACCTCCCAATCAGAGAAGACATTCCGGAGGCTGTGGTGTCTGAAGGGACTAGCCAGGTGAGGAAGAGAAGGAAGTTTCAGCAAAAGACAATTTTTACAATGACACTGAAGAGTGAAGAATGTGGCTCCCTGGGGAGAACTGTATATTGTTGGGTGTGGATCTAAGTATCTCTCTGTGGCCATCAACCTTTGTGAAGCATGGTTGATTTGATTCTTTGGATTTTTATCAACATGCTATGTCTACATGATTGTCCACTCAGCAATTCACATCAAATGGTGAAGGTGGTTGAAATAACAGAGCTGATGATCTGGCTTCAATCAATTTAAGTCATATAAATGAGACATAGTGCTGAGATTTGGTTTCATCTATTCAGAATGGTGGAGAAGGCAATGGCACCCCACTCCAGTACTCTTGCCTGGAAAATCCCATGGACGGAGAAGCCTGGTAGGCTGCAGTCCATGGGGTCGAGAAGAGTGGGACACGACGGAGCAACTTCACTTTCACTTTTCACTTTCATGAATTGGAGAAGGAAATGGCAACCCACTCCAGTATTCTTGCCTGGAGAATCCCAGGGACGGGGGAGCCTGGTAGGCTGCTGTCTATGGGGTCGCACAGAGTCGGACATGACTGAAGCGACTTAGCAGCAGCAGCATTCAGAATGGGGGCTTAAATTATCATGGATTTTGGATGAAATTTATCATGAAAGCACACAGTGGTTCAATTATATTTGCTCATCAAAATAATTGACAGTAAAGCTCAGGATAGCAGTATCAAATCTGCATGATTCTGGCCCATAAACATTTCAAACAAGGCTGTCCACTTATGAGCAGGCCCATATCAGGTAAGATTGAGAATGCACACTGGAGGAAAAATGTTAGTAAGTAGAATACTTTCAATTTTAAGCTTTCAGAGCATTTCTATGCACATAAATGAATCAAGAGCCAGTTGAATAGTTAAGAAAATGCTTTTTCACAGAGCTCTTTAAAATTTAACAGGTGTCAAAGAAATTCTACCAAAGAATCTGAAGTGCACTTTGAGTGCGTTTTATGTTCAGTGTTATTGCCTGACACAAGGACAGAATGTGAGACCGAGTATCTTCATCTGGGGAATGCTTAAATTCTAACTCCAGGTTAGATTTCATCATGTGCTAGAAATATCTTGGATGATTCCATTAATTCCCTGTAAAATAAGGCACCAATTCCTTTACATCTCATTCCCATAGAGCATAATGAAAAACTTGCAGTGGCGAGTTGTACTGTGATTTTATTTAGTAATCTACTATGACTGCTCTGTGTCATGTTTATCTGTGGAGCCAATGTGCTGTGTGTGTTAGGTTAAATTCCTTCTGTAATTTGAACCCCTCTCCATCAGAGTGATCTCTGACCACTTTTAAGGCCTTGGTATTCCTTCAAAAACAACGGCCTTATCTGTTCAGATCTCACCCTGAATTCCAGTTGCTTCTGAATTCCAATCAAAGAAGACTGAATAATCCAAATCCCTTTGAAATTTTTGATGCAATCTGATGTTGACAAGGATCTCCAGAGCAGTCTATGTGAAAAGTATGCTCTCCTGTTGGATCCTTGCCCACACTGGTTCTTTGTATCTGATTCAAAGCTGTTTAAAACAAGGTTTCTTTAAAGTCTCATCACAGCTTGGATAAATTGACTTTAGTGGAAAACATCTTGACATGTCAGCTTCACGAATTTAGAAAATGTAAGGGTTTTGTCAGAGAAAAGTGGCATGATTAAACCTTGATATGGTTTTTAAAAAGTGGGTTGAAACCAAGCTATTGTTTAAGAGATGGGCAATATTTCTAAGGACTGACTTATAGTCAGAGTGGCTGGCCTATAGAATTTGTGATTCTCATGCAGTATCAAAGAGGGGATGGAGGCTACAGGGACACATTTACAAGTCACAACATGTTTTCTGGGGCATGAACATTCTCCTCTCTCCTCTGGCCCCTGCATTTTATCCTTCATTGGCCTTCTATTGCGGCTCTTCTCTGAACCTCTCGTATGTGCACTTAATCTATTTATTCTTTTGTCTTGTATTCAAGTTGTTCATGTGTTATCTTGCCTCCACAATCAGACTGAAAGGTCTTGGAGATCAAGGGCCATGTTTTACACTGCTTTTGTGACAATCACAGCGTCTAATAGTGTGCCGAATTCAGAGGAGACCCGTCAATCCTAGTAAAGTGGAACCAAATTGAGTAAGTAGTCTTGGTAATCTTGACCCAGGGCCAGGCAGAATCCACAAAATCTACTCATCCTCACTGGCAGCCATGTTACATGCCTAAGTAATCTTCTGCTTCAACTATCCACATACAATCTTCTCCTCAAAAGCCATCTTCTATATGGGAAAATTGCTAGGTTTTCCTAGTCTGTAGTCCCTTTTCTTCGTCTTGAGTGCCAGGTCTAAGTATATGGCATTACATTTTTTTTTTTTTTTTGGTCAATTATTAACAGGATAAGAATTATACCTGTGTGGTTGCCTAGTCTCATAGAATTTAATAGCGAATATGTGCTTCCTTCCTTGTAAGTGGTTTCTTAGTGTATCAATTTAATTTTTATTGAGTCTGGCAAAATTATGATTTTTGTTGGAGTTCAACTTTGCTTCCAGAACTCAAGCTATTTATTTTTTTGTTTCCTGTTTTAAAAACGTGTATTTCCTTTGATTCTGAAATCAGTAAGTAGTTATTATAAAGATTTTGGCAACTACAGAAGAACAACAAAAAAATTAAATCCATCCAGAGTCTCATCACCTAGAGATAATGTTTTTAAGATAATTTCCTTCTGTACTTTTCCCATGTATATGTATATGCATGGCCCTCAGTCCATTAGCTTAGATGTTTAAGACTTATTTTCTTTAATCCAAATGAAGTCTGACCTTATCTTTCAGTCATCCTTCCAGAGGATATTATAATCACTTTGCCAACTCTGAGGAAATTTCACTGATATCTTTATTATAATTGACTGGAAATTATAATCCATCCATGAAAAGTAGTTATTTTTCTAATATTTTATCTCTCATCTAAGACTGTGGTATATAACCTTTATTCAAGTTCTCTTTTGTCTCCTGATAAAATGTTGTAGGTTCCTTCCCCAACCGCCTCCCTATTCCACCCCCCAATCCCCCGTGAGGCAGTGGGTGGGGTTAAATAGAAGTTCTACTCTTTTCTAAGTTATTTCTATTTTTTTAAATAGCAATTGTGAAAAGACACTTTTTATCTTACATTTACTTCTATTAATGATATTATTTAAGAAAATTGCTGATTTTTGGTACTTTTAATTATATTAGTAAATTTTATTAGTCATATTAATTTGCAGTGCATTTCTTGAAAATTATTAGCAGACCACAGCACTACTGGCAAATGATATAGCTGTACCTCTTATTTCCACTTCATGTCTTATTTTTTTTTTAATAATTTTATTTATTTATTTTTGGCTATGTCGGGTCTTCATTGCTGTTCCGTCTTTTCTCTAGTTGCAGTGAGAATGGGCTACTCTTTGTTGCTATGCGCAGGCTTCTCATTGCAGTGGCTTCCCTTGTTGCAGAGCACGGGCTCTAGGGCACATGGGCTCAGTAGTTGTGGCTCCTGGGCTCTAGGGCACAGGCTCCATCGTTGTGGCACATGGGTTTAATTGCTCTTAGCATGTGGGATCTTCTCAGATCAGGGATTGAACCTGTGTTTCCTGCATTGGCAGGCAGATTCTTTACCACCAAGCCACAGGGGAAGCCCAGTTAGGCTTTATCACCCACTTATATTTTTGTTTTTATCACCCTTCTACTGCACTGTATCTTCTTCAGTTCCGTTCAGTCACTCAGTCGTGTCCAACTCTTTGCGACCCCATGAATAGCAGCATGCCAGGCCTCCCTGTCCATCACCAACTCCCGGAGTTCACCCAGACTCATGTCCATCGAGTTGGTGATGCCATCCAGCCATCTCATCCTCTGTCATCCCCTTCTCCTCCTGTCCCCAGTCCCTCCCAGCATCAGGGTCTTTTCCAATGAGTCAGCTCTTCACATAAGGTGGCCAAAGTATTGGAGTTTCAGCTTCAGCATCAGTTCTTCCAATGATCACCCAGGACTGATCTCCTTTAGGATGGACTGGTTGGATCTCCTTGCAGTCCAAGGGACTCGCAAGAGTCTTCTCCAGCACCACAGTTCAAAAGCATCAATTCTTAAGGAATCATTATTCCTTTGTAATATCTCACAGTGTCTTCTAAAATGTTCACATTCCATGGATGTTTGTTGTTGCTGCTGCTGCTGCTAAGTTGCTTCAGTCGTGTCCGACTCTGTATGACCCCATAGACGGCAGCCTACCAGGCTCTCCCGTCCCTGGGATTCTCTAGGCAAGAACACTGGAGTGGGTTGCCATTTCCTTCTCCAATGCAGGAAAGTGAAAAGTGAAAGTGAAGTTGCTTAGTTGTGTCTGACTCTTGGCAACCCCATGGACTGCAGCCTACCAGGCTCCTCCATCCATGGGATTTTCCAGGCAAGAGTACTGGAGTGGGTTGCCATTGCCTTCTCTGATATTTGTTGTTGGTGACCTACAATCAGAGTACTGATCATAACAACAATAATAGTGACCCAATATTTATTTATTGACTACTCCATATGTGCCCAGGAAGCTCCAAGAACTTTATATGCTACCTTTTTAATCTATACAAACAACCCTTTAAGGTTGATATTATACCTTTTTTTCAGGAAACTGAGGGACTGAAAGAGATTAAGCACGTGCTTTAGGTACACACTTAGGAAATGATAGAGCCTGGAATTAAATCCAGAGATCCTAATCCCAGAGCAATGTTTCCTTCCATATATGGCCATACTCTTGTGTAAGTCATGCTGATAAGCTTCCTTAAATGAAATACCAATCCTACTTTATAACCTGGTGCAACCAATAAAATGGGGTAAGACTTGAAGTGTGTTTTTCCAAAATAGCAATTGATTTTTGGTTTTGTTTTCACTTCTCAGGATAGAACTTTTGATTCTTCTATGTGAAATGGCCCTAAGAATATTTTATTCAGTAATCTTTATAGTTTTAGCTAGCCAGCATAACTTTGGTTATCTCTTAAATTTTTGTTTTGCAAAATTATTTTTGTTGAAAGCAAAGATTATTTTATCACTTATAGCAGAAAAAATAGTCATCCTTAGAAAAGTCATTATGATGAAAACATGATGATGCATGTGTTTTTTGAACAGTTCACTCTGAGAGAGTTTTAACTGGTTAAACTTTCTGTAATCTGTTAGCTGAAGGGTGGTGGAACCTCCAGAGCCTGGATGGAGGGGAAATAAGGCTCTGGTCCAGCTTGCCACTGGTCATACATGAGGCCACTGGAAAACCAGGTTTTTATTCATGAAAAGAATATGCAAAACTAAGTAGAATATAATTAAGTTTTCTTCTAGGGCTGGAAGTTATTATTTATTGCCAATATCAACTTAGAAATTACAAGAATATAGTTTTGATAAATACCAAAACATCAAGCCCATTAAACTTTTTCTTTTGCCATTTGCAATCTCCCAATGTCTCATTTAATTAATATAAAATACATTATTTGAAAATCTTACTAATTTAATATATAAATTAAATAATCTTCAATTTTGAGTGATAGAATGATCACTTTTATGATCCCTTAGAAAATAAATTTAATTGATTCTTATAGGTATACTTTAACTGCAATCATTTTTATGTTCCCTCTCTTTACCCCATATGTTCACAGTAATTAAAATAATAGCAAAACAATAGTCACCTTCCAATTCCATTATAAAAATAGTGCTTTAGAAAGAGCAATATTTCAGGTTATCAAACACTTCATTTCCACAGTTTCAGGTCTACCAATAAAAAGCTATCTTTCCATAATTTTATTTTCTATTAACTTAGAAAATAAATAACTTAGATACTAACTTAGATAAATATCTCTTAGAGTTGATATTTTTTTTAAAAAATTGTCAGACTTCTTTATTGAAAAAAAACTTTTTCTGACATTCATCATGTATCTCCCAGTTGTGTCTACCTTTAGTGTTTTAATTACAGGTTATTTTGGGCTATCTGCATAAAAATGAATTAGTTTGGAAGCCAAATTTCATTACTCATACCGCAAAGATAGGTCCAATAACAGATGCAACAAATTTTAACTATCATTTCCGTTGGGATCACAGATGGTATTGATGTGGAAGACATCTGTGGCACAGGTCAGAGGAGAGAAGGTTGGCTTCCTCTTAAAGTCAGGGCAAAGGATGCGGCAAAAAGAAATCTAAGGATGCCACTCAGAATTCCCACACTACTCTGTGTGCACTCAAGTCCTGGTAAGTCAATTATAACAGATTCAGAGGCCATCTGTGGGAATCCCAGGTACACAGTAGGTACTGGGTGTTCCAGGATTTTCCTACTGTGTCTCTGGCAGAATCTAGAATGGAGAATAGATGTTGTAAATTGTTTGCTCTTAAAAAGTAGATAGACAAGACTTCTAAGTGGGAGAAATGCTTTCTCAAGTAGCGATATGGTCGCAGCAAGATTGAATCCCCTTGTACTGTTGCTGAGGAAATTTACATGTCAGATAAATGAAGCAGCAAGTTAAACAGATAAAACCTATATCAGAAAGATGAAAAGGAAAAATGGGGCAGCACTATACTATTAATTGAGTGTATTGACCATAGGATATAACAAATACTATCAATTACCCATTTTGTGCTAAAAACTGTTACAGTTGGAGAGAGAAATGGTAACTTAAACAGGATCCCTGCCTTCCCAGAACTTATAGTCTTGTGGGGGTTTATAGCTTTTGTGCATATTTAAACACTAGCATGTGTAAAAGATAAATATATAATTGAAACAATGTTTTTTCTTTTTACTATTTTCAAGATTTGTACTTGTGCAGCCCATTTCTTCCACTGTCATGAGCTATAAATACTGGTGTAGCAATAAGCATCTTACACATATTAATTCATTTAATCCCCACACCACTCTGTCTAGGTGTCTCCGTTTTGCCAATGAAAGCAGTTGGGCATAGAAACAATGGCTGTAATTTACCCAGAGTAAAACAACTTCTAAGCTGCTGAGCTGGGAACTGAACCCTCACAGTGTCGACCCAGTCTATAGTCTTCATCATGACTAAATATATTGCAATGATGCAGTTGCTTGTGCTAAACTTCCTGTAAATCTCTGTCCAGAGCATTAGTGTCAATACTTATCCTTCTCCCTTTCATTGGGTCATAATGTCCCTGTGGGCCATGTCATCGATATTTTCCAGTGTGCTCTGCATACAATGAAGCTTTGGAATGTGTTATTGATAACTGACCTCACCAGTCATGCAGAGAAGTTTATCAGGGTGCATAAATGATGTTGGCCAACTTCCTTCAATGCAGTTTTAATTTTGCTTTAATCCCGAGATTTATTTTCAGTTGACTTCAGTTAACATGTTTTTAAATAAGAATAAACCCTGGCAAAGTAAGGAGGGCCCAAGATCATCACTCACAGGCCAGAAAGTTCCAGGCATTTGGGATACAGTGATCCTTCAGGGAGGCTGGCAGGACACCTGGACACCCAACAGCATCTCTTAGAGGAGGCTGTCCTTGGAACAACTCTCCTCTGCCTAATTTTTCTCCACAGTTCAATTCCCTCTCCATGTTTATTCTTTTTATTGCCATTCACATTTATTCTTGATAGCACACCTTCTTACTACAGCCTGCTTCCCCTGCTTCGTGACATCTACTGTATGTTTATTTCCATAGTGCTCTGTGTTTGCTAACATAGTTGCAAGCCTCAGATTTACATTGCCCGTGAGAGAGTATCCAATGGGACCTAGTTTAAGGTATTTCATGTGTGGTAAGAAATTATTATGTAATTATTGACCAAACCTCTAGGGTAGCACAGGACAACATTAATACCAATTTTTAAAGTATAAGTCTCTTACAAATGTTTGGAAACTGCTTTTCCCCAGTATTTAGCAAAATAATAGGATTTCTGGTAAGAATACTTGCAACCACTTAAGAAGAAATTGATCATAAACAATAAATAGAATCATTTTGTAAGGATAAAAATTATGCCAATACACATAACAGCTTTTTAAAAAAGACTATAAAATTGCAAAATTAAAGATGAAGAGTATATTAGTTAAGATCCAGTCAGGAAAACAGAATTTAAGCCACATTTATTTCAGTAAACACATTTATCGTGGGGAAATAATTACAAAAGGTGTTAGCAGTGCTTAAAAGTCAGAAAAGGAAGGAAGGCAACCAGAGGTTAGCAATAGCAAGAATCCTGTCAGCTTTAGAGCTGGAGGAACCAAGGCAGAAGACAGCGTCATCTGGGCCTGAGGCCAGCACCACTTGGGTAGGAAGTGGGGCTGCTCAGAGGCACAGGGTGGGGCCATCCACCAGGGACTAGAGCCCTAAAGGGAAGAGACTCTCTGGTCTATGTAGGGAGTATACTCACTACCCCGAAGAGAAAGAGAAGAAATACTCTGGCTTCTTTCTCCCAACCCTCAATCTCCCACTACTGCCTCCCATTGGCCAAACCTAACAGGAAGTCTTTCTGAGAGGGGTCCTGGGAAATGTAGTTTATAGAGTTTTCCTTTGAAATACAGTGCCGATTAGGAAAAATCAGGAATGGTTCTGAGAACAAACAGGCAAATCACCTGAATAAATGGTATAATAAAAGAAAAAAATATATTCTATTCATATAATAGTCAAGTTTTATATGAAATATTTTAGACATATTTAGTCATGTGAATTACTTTATATGATATTTATTCAGATATATTTGGGTAAGAATATTAGTGTGGATTGAAGAATAGGATTAATTATTTTTTACTTGATATTAGGAATTTTTATCATTATACTGAATTTTTCAGTGTTTAGAAAAGCTTTTTTTTTTCTGATTTGTTTCTAAATGGCAAACTAAGAGACTTGGAGGATATATTTAAAAGCATTTCTCATGAAAAACCTTTTCCCTACCAATAAATTAAAAGCCAGATTAGACATAACTACCATTATATTTTCTTTTTTTAACTTTGGCTTTTGAAATATTGGAGACATTTCAATGTGCTATGTAGGCATTTAAATTAAGTGAATGCACCTTATGGATCTTTTGAGGATCATCTTGTGGTGAATTTGCAGAATTATTATCATTTATTGCTTTTCATCAACTATTTAATTGAGAAGATTCTCCCAGTGATTTATACCATCATAAAATACTTGGTCTTATTTCTATTAATTATGATTTGGAAGATGTAGTAAATATAATGTTAATGAATGTGTTGAATGATGTTGGATTAATTGGAATGACAAAAACCGCCTTAAGCAAAGAATGATAGTTTGAGACTGTTGGCAAATTCAAAGATAGAACTGTATTTACTTTGTGTCCTGCCCCATCCTTAGAAATCTGACTTGTTCGGAGCAAGAAGGTAGTCAAATATACAGATTCAGAGCAAGAAGTTACGTTCAATTTTCAGTTGTCATTCCTGGTATTTGGAAAAAATTTGTTTTTCTTAATTGTGGAAATTAGAAACAGAACAATAATTCCAAGTGCAATTCACCCAGCTCTGACAATTGTTAACTCATGACCAGTCTTGGTCGATATATTCCCTTTCCTCTCAACTTGAATGGCATTGGATTATTTTAAAGACAACCCCAGACATCATATCACTTCATCTCTGGTTTTAACAAGTCTTTTCTTGGGGGTGGGTGTTGGTTGGCTTGTGGCTTTCTATTTAGTACTGTAGTAGGAGTGTGTATTAGTCACTTAGTCCTGTCTAACTCTTTGCAGCCCCATGGACTGCAAAGCCCACCAGGCTCTTCTGTCCATGGAATTCTCCAGGCAAGAATACTAGAGTGGGTTGCCATTCCCTTCTCCAGAGAATCTTCCCAACCCAGGGATTGAAGCTGGGTCTCCCACATTGCAGACAGATTCTTTACTAGCTGAGCCACCAGGGAAGGAGCATAAACACATGATTCATGTTTCCCAAGAATGCCTGTTATTGGTGTGCCATGGTGTTGCAAGTTGTCCCTTTCTTACCGGAAGACTCATGTTAACCCAGGTTTTAATTTGATATATGTTTTAGAAAGTCAAACCATCCATTCATTATGAGAAGTTTGGCATTAAGAACCTGAATAGTGATTCCTTCTTTCCTTGTTGTGATCAAGCCTTAAGGAAAGTAAAGTATTACTTCATTAAAAAAAATTTTTGTAGGGCAGAATCTAAAACGTAGGATTTAGAGAAATTGGATCACTAGCAGCATCAGGGTAAGTTAGCCCGAAACATTCAAGCTATAATAGGAATAACTTTGTGAATGGGACCAGAAGTAGCCTGTGGCCACACATTTTGCATCCAACTCCACCGTAAGGATGGATTTTCAGTGGGACTGGAAATGCTCACACTCAAAATCTGATGGTGGAGAATACCTGTCCCAGATTGCTTGGATGGACTCTGCCACTGTGGCTTCTGTGCAACGAACCCCTTTTCAGACGGACTAAACTTTCCTAGAGCAATTCTCTCTTTTATTTAGGTGACTGCATAACTCTGCCCTCATTCTTCACTTGTTTTTTTCCCCATAACTTCAAAGGTCTAGAAGGTACTTTTCTATAGAACCCCAGGTGACTCTAAACCTTTCCCCTCAACCTTCTCTTCTGTAGTGAGAGCAGGACAGGTCTTATAAAGAGGGCTGATGACCATCTGATGTGGTATAGGGGTTCCTGAACATCCTCCAGTGCAACTTAGCCTAAAAAGGAAAAAATAAATTTGCATCTCCTTTACCAAATACTCTATATTCAGTAATTTCTTTTGAGTTGAATGAAAATGACTCTGGAAGGGGTAACACTACATTCCCCTCTTTGGGAGCAGATTTCAGTGGGAGGGGAGGGTGGAGTGCCCATCACAGTATTAATTATCTGGGCAGATGGTGTGGGGCCTTAGGTCTCTGTTCCAAAGCCCACATTTTAGACTGTAGTTTCCTTGTGTTGCCATGAAGTCATTGGACTGACTGAGGGAATCTGCATGTCAAGCACAGAAAATCCTCCTAAATAATGAGAAGGGTAGTAGATGAGAGCAGGAGAAGGAGTTTAACTGCATCTTGATTGCGAAGCCTAATAGTTCTTGAAATATCAAGGGAAATTATATTTTTTTTCCTTTATTGGATATAAATGTTTATATTATTGACTACTCTCTTTAGTTTTCTGGTGGCAAGAGATTGACCCAAGGAAGTGTTTCTCTATCCTTAGTGTCTCTGACTCATCTAGGGGTCTTGTTAAAATGCAGATTCTGATTAAACAGATTTGAATCCAAGTGAGCCCTAAGTTTCTGCATTTCTGACAAGATCCCAGCTGATGCTATTGGTCTACATGAAACAGGGTGAGTAGAAAGATGCTACAGTATTCCTGGAGGCCTGTTCCCACCCCGTCACTTGATTATCAGCCCAGTCTAAGCCCTTTCTTTCCCTGCCATTTCCTCTGTTTTACCTGCTTTCTGACTGCAGCCATTTCATTTTGCAGAATCAACCATGTCACGTGATGGAAACCTTTCTCAGTCCTGTGGGTTTGCATGGCTTTGGAAACATTCAGTCATTGGGAAGTGTTAAACAACAAGGAAAAATGAGTGGATGGAGAGGGTACTGTGTGAGTGGAGGAGGAGAGAGAGTGGTGTGTGTGTGTGTGTGTGTGTGTGTGTGGTGGGGGGTGGGGTGGGGAGGAAAAGGATATAATAGGTCTCATTGGAATGTGGAAATGTGTGTATATAAAAGACCTGTTAACTCTTGTCTAAAATAGCATAACACCCCAGCATGGTTGGGCAAGTATAGCAGCAAGATGGAAAAAAAAAATCTAGGGAATGTCCAAGAATATTTTGGAATGATACAACACTCATGGTTTCTTTTTTTCCTGTTGCAAGTTGGATGTAGTTTTCTGCTGTTCAGAGTTTACTCCGTTCCCTATTCTGTCCTGCAGAGATGAGGTGAAAAGCGCTACAAAGGGAGAAATTTCTACTGTCTGTGGCCAAACAGTGTTCAGGATGTCACTATTCAAGTTTCACCTGAATTTGCTTTCCAAAGTGTTGTTATGTGATTTCTCTGCAGAAATCCCACTTAACGCCCCAACCTTCATGATTTTGCTCTTTTACTGTTTTTAAACCTTGAATGTTTTTATAAAAATTCAGTGGTGGGGAATTATTTTCTTTTCTTAAAAATAAAGCAGCACCAAATTTCCATTGTCAGTTTTTTATTTTAACCATCCCTTCCCCATGTCAGTTCTCTTCAGTGAGGAATGCCATGTCTTTTTTTTTTTTTTTTTTTTACTATTACTTATTAGTTTTCTCTTATTTATCAAAGTGTCTCCTACAATACTTACTATTACCAGGCTTTAGAGAATGAAGATATTTTAGAATAATGCAAATAATCAAAATCTCCAATGATCAAATGGCTGTAAAACACTTCAAAGAATTTTCCCTTGGAGAAGTTTTCTGAAGACCTGGTCTTTCACTAAGAGACTCAGAAAGTATTTGGTAGGCCTGTCTGTAAAATAGTTTCTGTGATTTTTATTTTTCCCTCATGGTGGGAAGAAAACCAAAATGCAATATGCAATAACAACAACAACAACAAAAAGAAGATTGCCAGATGTATTGAGATAAAAGTCCAACATTCAATTCAGATTTTGTTACATAGCTCTGTTTTTCTATCCGGTTTACATTTCATATCTATGTATGCAGTACTATAGTTTAGGCATCTCTATGGAAAATTTGTACTTGTTCAGAAAAAAACTAGCTTTCATGGAGATGTCACTGGGAAATGTTACTTTTTATTGCTTGGACTATTTAGGATTTTATATGTGTAAAGTGCTATACAATCCCCATCAGTGGTTATTCCTATAAATAATTTCATGACTTGGTTTATTATTGCTATATCCATTTTATAGATGGTAATACAGAGGAATGGATTACAGGAAAGCCGAAATTAGATCCTACAATCACAGAAGTTTCCTAGACTGTTGTTTAAACTGTAGACTGCAAATGTGTCTCCTTGTGTTAAATATCTGATTAAAAAAAATGAAATATGTGTGGACTTGGCATCTCTGGAGCTGTGTCTGGGTTTGTTAAAGAAAAATGAGGAGATGTGAGTCAATTACATAATATTATGGGGAGACAGATCCCTCTTAGTAAAGGAAACCGTGGGTCCTGTTGGCCCAATGGTCTTCCCTGGCAGCATGAAGTCTGCTGGAACATTGCTCAACTCAAGTTTGTTTTCATAAACATCACTATCCTATCCATCATGGTACCAGAAATAGCTGCCTTGCACATTCTTCTTGTAATTATAATTCCAGTCCTGAAAATGTGTCCCTTAGATTCTTAAAGGTCATTTTAAGATTACACTGCTGGGACCTTAGAGAACAAGGTTGGGACAAGAAAGTCTGTCTCTAGAAAACATCCATTGAATTGAGTGGAGGTATTTTAACCATCTTGTTCTGTTTGCCTCTGGCTATGAGCATTGGCTTTAGAAACTTTATTCTAAAGTGAATGAGCTGGTGGGATCAGTGTGTATTCACACGCAGAAGGTGGTAGGGATCGTCCATACCCTTGTATCAGATGGTGCAGTCCCAGAAGTTCCCAGTAAGACTGGCCTCTCACTTCAATGGGGCTCTTGCCAGGCGCTCAGTTGATGCAGGGCCCTTAATTTTTCCTCTCTATGTGGAACAAGCCCCCATGTGTCCAGCCTCATGAAACCCATTTTGTTCTTCTGACCACCAGAACTGTAAGATAATGATATCAAGTTTGTCCTAATTTGTTTCAATAGCAGCAGGAAACTAATACAAGCAATTTTGCCTTCATGGACTTTTTCCTCCCTTAAAAGAAATGTTAAAAATTATTTTATGATTTTGTTAATACAAAGATGTATTAATATTATAAATTGAAACTTTCTTTGACTTAACAGTTTCCTTTGTCTCGTGATTTTAAAAGAAATTGGAACATTTTTATAGGTACTTAAAAGTACCCTCGGCTCTGGGCATAGGGCAAAGTGTGCCTATTGGACAGGTGGGCTCTCCCTATAGGTGTGTGTGCGTGCTCAGTCATGTCTGACTTTGTGACCCCATGGACTGTAGCCCGCCAGCCTCCTCTGTTATAGAATTCTCCAGGCAAGAATACTGGAGTGGGTAGCCATTCCCTTCTCCAGGGAATCTTCCTGATCCAGGGATCGAACCCGGGTCTCCTGCACTGCAGGCCAATTCTTTACAGTCTGAGCCATCAGGCATCTCTATCCAAATCTTTCCCATCGTTCACCACTCAGTACAGCCAAGTACATGCCAACTGAGGGATTTCAGAGATACTGGCTTCTTGCTCTGTTGTCTCACCTCTTTGTGTTTGAATGGGGAGATGTTTTCCACTAGTGAGGATACATATTTCAAGCAGGAGAATGTTATTCAAAGTGCCTCTCAAGTCCCATGATATCAGTATACACAGTAAACACACAATACCCTTACTGTATACACTGCAAACACACAGTAAATACTGGTTGAGTGAAGAACTGTGACAAGACTTGTCTTTGAGTCCTGTTTCCTGGAATATTTTGCCTGATAAATTTATCTTTCTTTACTTTTGTTTCAAATAAAAGAAGAGATCATGGTTAAAATTTGAAAACAGATGTGGATATCCTTTATGTTTAAATAGCATCCACTGTTTGCAAGACATTTTCACGTACATCATCTCTTCTGATGACCTGTAAAGAAATTTATGATTTTAGGACAAAAATATTTTATCATGAACTTATATAAAAATGTTGGACTTCCCTAGTGGTCCAGTGGTTAAGAATCTGCCTTGCAATGCAAGGGACACCAGTTTGATCCCTGGTCCAGGAAGATCCCACATGCCATGGGGCAACTGAGCCTGTACACCAGCACTCTGGAGCCCACGAGCCACAGTTACTAAGCCTAAGTACGGACGTTACTGAAGTCCAAGTGCCTGGAGACCATGCTCAGCAACAAAAGAAGTCACTGCAACGAGAAGCCTGTGCACACAGCTAGGGAGTAGCGCCCACTTGCCACAACTTGAGAAAGCCTGTGTGTAGCAATGAAGACCCAGTGCAGGAAAAATACATACTTTAAAAAGTTTTAATAGTGACAGCAGTTTTAATTTTAGAGATAAATTATTTGTCACTTATAATCCTAAGAAAGAATACTTAGATATCTGATTTTGGTCACTTTATAATTTGGCCTATGTGCTCACAGGAAAGCAAAAATGCAGAACAGCATTTATACTCCTTAGTCATATATATTGCTTTCCACACTTTGTGAAAAATGATACATCACAAACTGATGATAAACATTAATGCTGTGGATTGGAAATGACAACCTACCTCATTAACTGTTTTCACTTCTCTGACAATTAGAAGCCAGAAAGGCATAATTTCTAGCTTAAATGCAAAGTTAGATTGAGGGAAGTTCAGAGACAGGCTGAGGGAATCTGCAGCTATAAGGCCTCAATGCTTATGGAGCTCACAGGGGTAAATGTAGCCACGTTCCTGAGTTATGATCCTAATTCAGGATCTGCAGAGTCTATGCTAATTTGTTCTGGAAAAGGCTACATGGAAAAACATTTGTTTCTAGAGATTTTCAGGAAAGTAGCCAATTCAAACTGCTCAATGCTGAGACATCATTTCTGGCTGGTAGCAAGTTCTTTCTGTCATCATGGGGCTGGCTTGAGAATGAAGAATGTCTTCATACCGACCGTTTCCTTTTTTTTTTTTTTCAAGTTTCAGACTATTTATTAATCAGTGTAAACCCCAACAGAAAACACCAACATGATTTCGTGCATTTAGAGGGGAAATATTTCCTGATTAAGTGGAAAATTGTGTAGACGGCTTCTGGAAGACTTTCATTCTAAGCAGCTTTATAGTGAAATACCTCATTTAGAAGTCCGGACCTTCTTTATTCAGTTTTCTGTAATCTACCTTCACTGAATAGAACTTGTACTGATCATTAGGATCCAGCTGGTTCCAGGGTTCTGGGTTATTCTTTTTGGCTCACCTGACATCGCAATTGAACAAGGCCAGGTGCAAGACATGCAGTGTTGCTCCAGTACCTCCTGCTCCAGTAAATATGAAGGGGGATCAAGCTACGATGCTTCTTGGCCTGACCAATGATCTGCTGGGGCATGGTTGCAACAGAGGCCTCAAGTCCAAACAGTGAGAAAAACTAACCTGCAAGGTCCAGGATTAAATAGCCTCAGATACTGATGGTTTTGAATTCATATGTGCTCCCCACACATACACGTATGTGCACATTCACACGTATACACCAGTACCCACATCTTTAGCTCTGTCTTCCACACCAAATGTATGAACTTATTCACGAGCCTTCAAGTGTCCTCGTCAGACCAGTTCAGTTAGCTCTGGAGAAACAGGTAAGATAGACGGATACATTCCATCAAATTAATTCCTCATTTCACACTTGAAGTTTTGACAGGATGTCCATCTCGAGAATCCCTTGGACTGCAAGAAAACCAAACCGTTCAATCCTAAAGGAAATCAACCCTGAACATTCACTGGAAGGACTGATGCTGAAGCTGAAGCTCCAATACTTTGGCTACCTGATGTGAAGAGCTGACTCATTGGAAAAGACCCTGATGCTGGGAAAGATTGAGGGCAGGAGGAGAAGGGGATGACAGAGGATGAGATGGTTGGATGGCATCATTGACTCAATGGACATGAGTTTGAGCAAACTCTGGGACATAGTGAAGAACAAGGAAGCCTGGTGTACTGTAGTCTATGGGGTCTCAAAGAGTCAGACATGACTTAGCAACTGAACAATAACTGGCCTCCCACTGTAAGAAGGCCTTGTACTCTGTTCAAGGGCAACCAAAGGAAGCAGAGGACTCCAGCATTAAGAAAATCGAGTGGCTGTTCAAAGATCCTCCCTTCCATTATCCTCTCATCTTAATGCCTTCCCAGGCTGCCTATGGTTAGGCGCCTTTTAGAAAGTTACCCTCATTCAAGTTACACCCTGCCACACCTCCAGGCCCCAGGATGCTTGTGTCTGAGTTCCCAGCGGTCTTAAAGCCTTGCCAACAGCAGACAGAGACATCCCGCTGAGCCCTGGGTGGAGAGAAAGCCTGGAGTTACACAACAGTGACCCACTTGGCACAGGGGCTGAGCCATCCTGACGGGCCCTAGGGACTCCTTCCATATCCACGTCCTCTGGGATTGTCCCTTAGAGAACTCTCACAAACACACTCACCCAGCCACAGTCGGGGGACATCAACAGAAACCCATGGAAACAAGGCCCTGCCCTGTGGCATTCTGAGTCAGCTCCGTAGTGTGATTTATCAGCCGCCTGAAAAAAGAAAATACTGCTAGGATTGGGCTGGGACCATGAGGTGTAAAGGTGTCCCGGAGTTGAAAAAAACAGGGATGGGTCTAAACCTCCCCCCGCCCGCGGGCCCCTCTTTCCTGCCAGAGAAAATTATTCCAGCGTAAACATCTCTCTTTAAATTTAGAGTATCTTTGTGCAAGGAAAACTACTTTATTACTCAACATTAGTGACACTTACTTTGAACCTTAATTCTGAAAACCACAGAATTTAAAAAATGCTGTAAATAGCTGACATGAGTGTTCTTCCCCGGCTTTCAAAGGAATTGTTTTTGTAATTACTGAGCAGGGTGAAGCTGAATTGTCCCCCACAACCTTTACCCTTCCACCCCCACCTCCCCCCCACACACATAGTAAACAGGAGAGGGTAATGAGATAGCTCAACTAAAAAACATTCATCATATTCAGACGAATTAATAGTGGAAAAGTTTCAGTACATTCCTAATGCTTAAAAAAAAAAATCTTTTTATGTTTTAAGTAGTTAGGTCTCTATTCTACTTCAGAGTACAAATAAATGCCTGACTTAGGGTGTAAGCCAAATTCCAAAATGTAGCAAAAACAGTGCCTGCATATTTGGCAGGAATTGAAACCAGTTCAGGTCAGTGTCTGTTTCTGTCCAAAGAAGAGTTTCTGCATTTACACTGGGCTAGGAAAACAACACAGGAAGACCTGGGGAACAACAAGTAATACTGTCAGCTCCAGTGCCGGGCTGGCCAGAGGAGAATGTGGAGAACAAGTCTGGAATCACGGCTTAAGCTCCAGGTTGGGTTGGCATAAGGTTTGGGGTATGGGGTGGGGGGCAGTGAGCAAGAGAAAGAGAGGGGCTGGATGCATTGTTGTAGCAAAATTGCCTTCTCCCATCTCAGGCTCTCACCTTGCAAATCACCCTCTCTTAGCAAAAGCACATCTTACTTGTTAACTCCTCCCCTGCTCGCTAACCTTTTCAATCATCCCCCTTCTTCATTTCAGAATGGCCTTCGGAACAAAGCAGCGTTTTAAAGCCTTTCCCACTAAAAGTTCGCCCCTCCCCCCCTTTAAAGAGGCAGTGTGGGGGTGATTTTCTTTTCTGTCTTTTTTTTTGTTGTTTTAATTTGTTTTTCTGCAGTCTCCTCTCCTGAAGCTGTCATTGTTTGGAGGTTGATGGATATTTCTTCAGAGATACCATCATATCGCTTGTTATTGTAACACTTATTGGTGATAAAGTTCAGCCTAAAAATTAAGCAGCTGCAATGTAGCAGCACAAATTAGTTTAATGTAAGCAGTCAGGAGCAGCTGGCTGGCTCAGGACTCGAATTTAGCTGTGGGGGGAAGGGTTCTGTGACGCTGACAGTGTTTTTTCCCTCTACATAAACATTTTTGGCTCTTGCTGCTTTTGTGCTGATCATGTGACAGTGTCCCTAGGCAGATAATTTATTTCTGTGGCTTTCATGAGCAATCATTAACCTTCAGACATCGAGTTTGCTTTTTTTTGCTTTGTGGCATTTGTTATTATTATTATTATTATTTTTGTATACTAACTAATTCAGAAAGTGTCAGGAGAAAATTACAACCAATTTATAATAGACTGCAATGCATAATACTTATGTTTCTATTAAAGCAGACCTTGCTTACAAGACCATTCTCATAGTTTAGTTGGTGTTGGTGGATCAGAATAATTATTTTCAGTGTGGCTGTTGTGGCGATGCTCCCTCTGTCTCCTTCCGCTTGCAAGGCCACTGCAAGCTGGTCTCGCAGAGATTGGATTTAGAGATCACCTCCGGTGGTCTTCACTGACTCCCTAGGAGGCTGGAACCCCAGGAGCCTCCACTGAGCTGGGAACCAGACTTCTGGAGTGGGAGGTGTACTTGCTCGATTCCATCTTCCTTCAACAACTGACACCCCAGCCTTCTGTAAACAGTGTGGCCATTTGTAGTCAGTCACTGGAGCTAGAATAGACTGAGGTTGAAAAACAAAGGAAATCAGAAACTGTGTCCTGCGTAAATCGGTGAGGGTGGCAGGGGACAGAAATATATTTCTGCCATCTACTAATCATGCCCACTGGTTTTCTGAGTTTATCTGTTGTATCCTCCTCGGATCTGTTTGTATTGCTCAGCCATTTCTGCCAACCAGTAATTCAGGAGTGAAACGCACAGGGTCACTCCTTGGTGTCTATCATACACGATATCTTCAGACACTTGCAGCATGCCGATTATCTCGTGGGTATTGTGTGGGCCCTCTTAGATATTCATTTATTCATTCTCTCATGGTGCAGGGTTGGTGGGGGAAACACTCAGGACTACTTGCACAGAGGGATTTGATAAAGTGTATTTATAAACCCCAATGGATTGTGTTCAGTGCAAAATAAGGAGGAGGAGCAACTCCTTGTCTTTCTTACTTGTTCAAAAGATTTCAGTGATAAGAGCTGTTCTTAATTGATACTAATATTTTGTAAGACTAGATGTATAGGTCTTATTTAGGTTGCAGCATGAAAATTCCATTCTTCTAAATGAATGATTCAAGAGCTCAAAACAGGGAAAATTGATGCTGTCATTTTTTAAAACATTTTGAGGCAGCATCAATGAGCTAGGTATTTCACAGGCGGAACATGAGGAAGAGCTTGAGCAAATGATAGAAACAAAGATGCCAAAGTACTTGGGTCATCTTCGATGTTGCATGAAAATGACTGAATGGGTCCCATAGGTGTAATTAATGTGGGTGGATACAAAGCTGTACCCTTGCTGAGGTGGGGGGTGGGGCTGGGGGAGTGGGCAGAATCTGGCATCTTCTTTGTCCTCACCCCAAAGAGAGAGATTTCTTTCCCAAACATAGGTCCCTCGTGTTCTGGGCTTTTTCCAAGTCTTTTTAGCATTTCTTGTTCACTGATTCCACCCCACATGATTGGCAGGACTGCATTATGACTTTGGTGCTTTATGTAGAAAGTAATTCCCTCACTAAGCTGAGCACTTTTGCCTTCAAAAACCCCTTCCTCCACATTGATAATCATAGTTTAGGACTGTGTTGATATAAAGATGCATACAACATGGGGTGGATTCATTTTTATGTATTCATTATTTTTATGTCATTTTTCTCTTCCAACTTGAAAAGTAATGAAAATGAAAATATTTTCATGCACCACTGAAAGTATCTTAGACCCTGGGCACTGTGCTTCCTCTGCCTAATGTAGATGTTGGCTGCAGGGGTGGGCACAAGCACATAGCTGATCTTTGCCCAAAGGGAAGAAAATGTAGGTGAAGGAACCAAGTGCAAGTGAGAATGCCACAGGGGTACTCCTCTCTCAGATTAAAGCATTCACAGCTTTATTTCCAGACACTCCTTTGTCACAGGCTCCAGGGCAGTGTTTATCTCCTGGGGAGGGGGCTCACCTGGGGGTGCTCTTACTTGCTCATTGTGCTGAACTCTTTTCCAGCCCATCTTGCTCTGTTTAGCCCTGTGTGCCTTATCTGAACCAACATGCCCTCAAACCCGATTCTAGAATGCACTCCCTTGTGTTGTATTGCTCATCCCTTCACCCCAAGCCTTGCTCACCAGGATCACAGCATCCTACCATGATCTCTGTCTGTGCAGCCATCCCCTTTGTATGGACCCAACAGGACTGTGTCTGAGACCCTCCTCTTCGAGTCAGCTGACCTTTGTTACTCCATTTCAGCCTTGTCATTTTACCATTTGAAACCCTCTTAACTTTCTGCTACTTCAGCCCTACCTCTCAATTTATCTGAGTGATCTTGGATAATATATTTGTTTTTTTTTTTTTAATTTTTATTTTTAGTTGGAGGATAATTACTTTACAGTGTTGTTTTGGTTTCTTCCATACAACAACGTGAATCAACTCTAACTATGCATATATTCCCTCCCTCTTGAGCATCCCTCCTTCCTCCCAGCATTCCCACCACCCTGCCATCTGACCCCTCTAGGTCATCACAGAGCTAGTGAGAAGTTGCTATATAAAACAGGATATTTTATTCTTTAGCACCAGTTTTCTTATCACTACAAAATAGATTGGTAGCACTAGTGGTAAAAAACCTGCCTGCCGGTGGAGGAGACTTAAGAGATAGGGGTTTGATCCCTGGATTGGGAAGATCCTCTGGAGGAGGGCATGGCATCCCACACCAGTATTTTTGCCTGGAGAATTCCATGGACAGAGGAGCCTGGCAGGCTAGAGCCCATAGGGTCACAGAGTTGGACACTACTGAAGCAACTTAGCATGGCATGGCATAAAATAGATGAATAATAGCCAACTATGCATTAAGTAGGGGCTTCCCTTGTGGCTCAGATGGTAAAGAATCTGCAATTCAGGAGACCTGGATTCAATCCCTGGGTTGGGAAGATCCCCTGGAGAAGAAAATGGCAGACCACTCTAATATCCTTGCCTGGAAAATCCACTGGGCAGAGGAGTCTGTGGGGTTGCAAAAGAGTCAGACAGGATTGAGCAACTAAACAGCAAATGTATTGACTATGCACAGTGGGCGAGGGATTGTGCTAAGGAATTTGCTTAGTGATTGGTGTGCATTCTCCCTTTTAATAAGGATGAAAGATCTAAGCAATAGATACGTGCTTTCATTAATCTCATTGTATAGATGGGGAAGCTGAGGCATAAAGAAATTTAGTGACTTAAGGTTTCCCAGAGAGAATGGGACATCAGGATTACAGCCCCAGTGGTTAGATCCTGGAACATTAGTCTCAATCATTATTGCTATGCTCCTATGCTATTTGTAACACCTACCTCATAGAATTATTGGGATTCACTTTCGTACTGAGCAGTATGAAAAGGCAAAAAGATAGGACACTGAAAGATGAACTCCCCAGGTTGGTAGGTGCCCAATATGTTACTGGAGATCAGTGGAGAAATAACTCCAGAAAGAATGAAGAGATGGAGCCAAAGCAAAAACAACACCCAGTTGTGGATGTGACTGTTGATGGAAGTAAAGTCTGATGCTGTAAAAAGCAGTATTGCATAGGAACCTGGAATGTTAGCTCCATGAATCAAGGCAAATTCAGTTCAGTTTTCAGTTGCTCAGTCGTGTCCAGCTCTTTGCAGCCCCATGAATTGCAGCACGCCAGGCCTCCCTGTCCATCACCATCTCCAAGAGTTCACTCAAACTCACGTTCATCGAGTCGGTGATGCCATTCAGCCATCTCATCCTCTGTCGTCCCCTTCTCCTCCTGCCCCCAATCCCTCCCAGCATCAGAGTCTTTTCCAATGAGTCAACTCTTCTCATGAGGTGGCCAAAGTCCTGGAGTTTCAGCTTTAGCATCATTCCTTCCAAAGAACACCCAGGACTGATCTCCTTTAGGATGGACTGGTTGGATCTCCTTGCAGTCCAAGGGACTCTCAAGAGTCTTCTCCAACACCACAGTTCAAAAGCATCAATTCTTTGGCACTCAGCTTTGCAAGTGGTCAAACAGGAGATGGCAAGAGTGAACACTGACTTTTTAGGAATCAGCAAACTAAAATGGACTGGAATGGGTTAATATAACTCATATGACCATTATATCTACTATTATGGGCAAGAATCCCTTAGAAGAAATGGAATAGCCATCACAGTCAACAAAAGAGTCTGAAATGCAGTACTTGGATGCAATCTCAAAAACAACAGAATGACCTCCATTTGTTTCCAAGGCAAACCATTCAATATCATAGTAATCCCAAGTCTATGCCCCAATCAGTAATGCTGAAGAAGCTGAGGTTGAATGGTTCTATGAAGACCTACAAGACCTTTTAGAACTAACACCCAAAAAAGATGTCCTTTTCCTTGAGGGGACTAGAATGCAAAAGTTGGAAGTCAAGAGAAACCTGGAGTAGCAGGCAAATTTGGCTTTGGAGTACAGAATGAAACAGGTCAAAGGCTAACAGAGTTTTGCCAAGAGAACGCACTGGTCATAGCAAACACCCTCTTCCAACAACACAAGAGAAGACTCTACACATGGGCATCACCAGAGGGTCGATACTGAAATCAGAATGATTATATTCTTTTCAGCCAAAAATGAAGAAGCTCTATATAGTCAGCAAAAAGAAGACTGGGAGCTGACTGTGGCTCATATCATGAACTCCTTATTGCCAAATTCAGACTTGTATTGAAAAAGTAAGGAAAACCACTAGACCATTCAGGTATGATCTAAATCAAATCCCTATGATTATACAGTGGAAGTGATAAATAGATTCAAGGGATTAGATCTGATAGACAGAGTGCTTGAAGCACTATGGACGGAGGTTCATGATATTGTATAGGAGGCAGTGATCAAGACCATCCCCAGGAAAAAGGAATGTAAAAAGGCAAAATGGTTGTCTGAGGAGGCCTTAAAAATAGCTGAGAAAAGAAAAGATGCAAAAGGCAAAGGAGAAAAGGAAAGATATACCCATTTGAACGCCGAGTTCCAAAGAATAGCAAGGAGAGATAAGAAAGCTTCCCTCAGGGATCAGTGCAAAGAAATAGAGGTCAACAATAGAATGAGAAAGACTAGAGATCTCTTCAAGAAAATCAGAGATACCAAGGGAACATTTCATGCAAAGATGGGCTCAATAAAGGACAGAAATGGTATGGACCTGACAGAAGCAGAAGATATTAAGAAGAGGTGGCAAGAATACACAGAAGAACTGTACAAAAAAGATTTTCATGACCCAGATAACCATGATGGTGTGATCACTCACCTAGAGCCAGATATTCTGAAATGTGAAATCAAGTGGGCCTTAGGAAGCATCACTACAATCAAAGCTAGTGGAGTTGATGGAATCCCAGTTGAGCTAGTTCAAATCCTAAAAGATGATGCTGTTAAAGTACTTCACTCAATATGCCAGCAAAATTGGAAAACTCAGCAGTGGCCACAGGACTGGAAAAGGTCAGTTTTCATTCCAATCCCAAAGAAAGGCAATGCCAAAGAATGCTCAAACTGCCACCACAATTGTACTCATCCCACACTAGCAAAGTAATGCTCAAAATTCTCCAAGCCAGGCTTCAACAGTATGTAAGCCATGAACTTCCAGATGTTCAAGCTGGTTTTAGAAAAGGCAGAGGAACCAGAGATCAAATTGCCAACATCCACTGGATCATCGAAAAAGCAAGAGAGTTCCAGAAAAACATCTATTTCTGCTTTATTGACTATGCCGAAGCCTTTGACTGTGTGGATCACAATAAAGTGTGGAAAATCCTGAAAGAGATGGGAATACCAGACCACCTGACCTGCCTCTTAAGAAATTTATATGCAGGTCAACAAGTAACAGAACTGGACATGGAAAAACAGACTGGTTCCAAGAAGGAAAAGGAGTAAATCAAGGCTGTATATTGTCACCCTGCTTATTTACGTTATATGCAGAGTACCTCATGAGAAATGCTAGGCTGGATGAAGCACAAGCTGGAATCAAGATTGCTGGGAGAAATATCAATAACCTCAGATATGCAGATGACACGACACTTACGGTAGAAAGCGATTAACTAAAGAGCCTCTTGGTGAAAGTGAAAGAGGAGAGTGAAAAAGTTGGCTGAAAACTCAACATTGAGAAAACTAGGGTCATGGTATCTGGTCCCATCATTTCATGGCACATAGATGGGGAAACAATGGAAGCAGGGAGAGACTTTAATTTTTTGGCCTCCAGAATTACTGCAGGTGGTGACAGCAGCCATGAAATTAAAAGACACTTGGTCCTTGGAAGAAAAGCTATGACCAACCTAGACATCATATTCAAAAGCAGAGACATTACTTTGCCAACAAAGATCTGTCTAGTCAAAGCTATGGTTTTTCCAGTAGTCATGTATGGATGTGAGTATTGGACTGTAAGGAAAACTGAGCAACGAAGAATTGATGCTATTTAACTGTGGTGTTGAAGAAGACTCTTGAGAGTTCCTTGGAGTGCAAACAGATCCAATCAGTCCATCCTAAAGGAAATCAGTCCTGAATGTTCATTGGAAGGACTGATGCTGAAGCTGAACCTCCAATACTTTGGCCACCTGATGTGAAGAACTGACTCATCGGTAAAGACCCTGATGCTGGGAAAGATTGAAGGCAGGGGGAGAAGGGGATGACAGAGGATGAGTTGGTTGGATAGCATCACCAACTCGATGGACATGAGTTAGAGTAAGCTCCTGGAGTTGATGTTGGACATGGAAGCCTGGCATGCTGCAGTCCATGGGGTCGCACAGAGTTGAACACAACTGAGTGACTGAATGGAACTTCTTAGCAAATATCTGTTTCACATCTCCTGTGTGTTGATACTGCTCTCAAGAATCTCCTGTCTCTGCTCAGGAGACAGGTCTAGAGAAAGGTCAGCAGAACTAGAAGGAGAATTGAAAGTGCTGGATCACATGTACTAAGAACTTCTCAGGGAGAAAAAGAAGATAAGTTAATCAGAGGTTGGGAGCAGATGGGAGGGTAGCTGGGAAGGCTTTTTAGAGAAGAAAAAGTTTAGACCTTCAAGCAAAGATACATTGTAGATAATAGAGAAAAGAGGGAGGGAGTTTCCTGGTCAAAGCAAAGGTTAGGCAGGAGGCCTGGTATTTTTCTGGTTTCAACCATAAGCTTTAAAATAGCCAACACCTGGCAGTTACGGTTTTGCCTGGAAACTTCTGCCCTTCTTTCAATGGCTAATTATCAAATTATAATTACTTTAAGCAGGTAGAGAATGAGACCAGGATGAGAGTCACATAAGATTAAGGAGAGTAAGTCAGTCAGAGTGAGATCATTTATTCATTCACTTACTTATTTTTCATCATTCCTTACTGAATATTATATTCTGAGTAGTATAGGCAACTTCCTGCAGATCACACATGAAAAGACAGTTCCTGTTTTCAAAGTCTAGTAGGGCAAAGAGATAGGAAAATATAAACAATTACCACTGAATATTATCAAGGCCTTTAGCATGCTGCTGCTGCTGCTGCTAAGTCACTTCAGTCGTGTCTGACTCTATGCGACCCCATAGATGGCAGCCCACCAGCCTCCACCATCCCTGGGATTCTCCAGGCAAGAATACTGGAGTGGGTTGCCATTTCCTTCTTCAATGTGTGAAAGTGAAAAGTGAAAGTGAAGTCGCTCAGTCAACAAATGCAGAAGCTACCCTGAGCAAGGAGCTCCAGTCTCTTCCTGTCTTTGGATCAGAGAACACTTTAGATGGAGGTGCCATTTGAGTTGTGGCTCAAAAAATGAGTAGGTGTCATTGACTTAAAAAGGTAAGGAAAGATGTCCCAGGCAGAGAGGTCAACATATGGAAAAGAGAGCCTAACAATGCAGAGACCTCCAACAGTTTGTTATCACAGGAACTTCAAGTGCTTCCTTGGAATCTGGAGATGAGGTGTGGCTGCAGGCACAGTGTGATCTCAGAGGACAGAGTGTTAATCAGGAGAGGTTCCCGCAGTCAGTTCACATGGGCAGTGGAGGAGGGGTAACCAGGAGGGGAAAGATGAAAGTAAAAAGACAAATTAGGAGCTCATGGTGATCTTTTTGGTGTTAGATGATGAGGACATGCCTCACCGGTAAAGAACCCACCTGTCAATGCAGAGAGGTAGGAGATATGGGTTCGATCCCTGTTGTTATTGTTGTTCAGTAGCTCAGTTGTGCCCAACTCTTTGTGACCCCATGGACTGCAGCATGCCAGGCTTCTCTGTCCTTTACCATCTCCTGGAGCTTGCTCAAACTCATGTCCATTGAGTTGGCTCTGTCGTCCCCCTCTCCTCCTGCCTTCTATCTTTTCCAGCATCAGTGTCTTTTCCAATGAGTCAGCTCTTTGCATCAGGTGACCAAAGTATTGGAGGTTCAGCTTCAGCATCAATCCTTCAAATGAATATTCAGGGTTGATTTCCTTTAAGGTTGATTGGTTTGATCTCCTTGTTGTCCAAGTGACTCTCAAGAGTCTTCTCCAGCACCACAGTTCAAAGGCATCAGTTTTTCGGTGCTCAGTTTTTTTTTACTGTCCTGCTCTCACGTCCATACATGAACACTGGAAAAACCGTAGCTTTGACTAGATGGACCTTTGTTGGCAAAGTAATGTCTCTGTTTTTTAATATGCCATCCAGGTTTGCCATTACTTTTCTTCCAAGGAGCAATCATCTTTTATTTCTGTGGCTGCAGTCACCATCTGCAGTGATTTTTGGAGCCCAAGAAAATAAAGTCTCTCACCATTTCCATTGTTTCCCATCTACTTGCCATGAAGTGGTGGGACTGGATGCCAAGATCTTCGTTTTTTGAAAGTTGAGTTTTAATCCAGCTTTTTCATTCTCCTTTTTCACCTTCATCAAGAGGCTCTTTATTTCCTCTTCACTTTCTGCCATAAGGGTGGTGTTATTTGTGTATCTGAGGTTATTGTATTTCTCCCTGCAATCCTTATGCCAGCTTGTGCTTCATCCAACCCAGCTTTAGAATGATGTACTCTGCACAGAAGTTAAATAAGCAGGGTGGCAGCCTTACATAGCCTTGATGTATTCCTTTCCCAATTTTGAACCAGTCTGTTGTTCCATGTCCAGTTCTAACTGTTGCTTCTTGACCTGCATACAGATTTTTCAGGAGGTAGGTAAGGTAGTCTGATATTCCCATCTCTTTAAGAATTTTCCACAGTTTGTTGTGGTCTACACAGTCAGACTTTAGCGTAGTCAGTGAAGCAGAAGTAGATGTTTTTCTAGAAATCTCTAGCTTTTTTGATTCCTGGGTAAGGAAGATCCCCTGAAAGAGGGCATGGCAACCCACTCCAGTGTTCTTGCTTGGAGAATTCCATGGACAGAGGAGCCTGGCAGGCTATAGTCCACAGAATCAGACAGAGTCGGCCACAACTGAAGCAACTGAGCAGTCATGCACCCACACAACAAGAGAATGGCGGCAGTCATTTTTCTTATTAACCACAGTTCTGTTCTATGAAGTTGCTGCAAACACTGAGTTAGGGGAAATACAGGGTTATGTTCATGTGAGCTTTTGATCATGACATTTTCATTAGCTGTTTAATACATATCCTTGTTACAGGTGTGTTTCTATTTAAAGACACTGTGTTGCTCAGAGTGTATGTATATATATATATATATATATATATATACACACACACACACACACACACTATATATTGTGCTTCCCAGGTGGCTCAGTGGGTAAAGAGTCAACCTCCAATGCAGGAGATATGGGAGAGGTGGGTTCTATCCCTGAGTTGGGACGATCCCCTGGAGGAAAGCACAGCAACCCACTCTAGTATACTTGCCTGGAGAATCTCCCATGGACAGAGGAGCCTGGTGGGCTATAGTCCATGGAATCGCTAAGAATTGGACATGACTGAGTGACTGAGTGTGCACGCATACTATATATTATGTATATGGAATATATGTGTAATAAGTTGCCTCAGTCATGCCTGACTTTTTGCGACCCTGTGGACTGTAGCCCACCAGGTTCTTTTGTCCATGGGAATCTCCAGGGAAGAATACTGGAGAATCCTCCTCCAAGGTATCTTCCATTTCCATTAAATGAAAATTTAATTAATACCTTAAAATTTTATTAATACATTAATACCTTCCTCCTCCAAGGTATCTTCCCATCCCAAGAACTGAATCCTTGTCTCTTATGTCCCCTGCATTGGCAGGCGTGTTCTTTACCAGTAGTGCCACCTGGAAAGTTCATATACAATATATATACTAATATAGTAAATATATATATATGTATAAATTTATTACAAGGAATTAGCTCATATAATTATAGAGGCTGATTCATGAATTGCCATAAGCAAGCTGAAAATTCAGGAAAGTTGGTGGTGTAATTCCAGTCTGAGTCCAAAAGCCTGAGAACCTGGGGAACTGATGGTGTAAATCCCAGCCCAGGAGTAGAAGTCCTAGCTCAAGGCAGGCAGGAGGAACAAGTGACAAATCCCTCCTCCTTCTACCTTTTGCCCTATGTAGGTCCTCAAAGGAGCGGGTGATGCCTGCCCACACTGGGGAAGGCAATCAACTTGACTGATTCAAACGCAAATTGCATCAGAAAACACCTCACAGACACACTCCCAAATGATGTTTAATCTAGGCACCCCAAGGAGCAGTAAAATTGACACATAAAATTAACCGTCACAGACACCTTGTTCAACATATATTGTTAGTTCACTAACATTGATCTCGAAGCCAATAACAGTAGAACTCGTGCCTGAACAGGGTGTACCTGACATAGCTCTTTTCTCTGTCAGCACGTCTCTGTCCTCTTATGCTTAGGGACACTAGGCAGCCCTTCAGTGGTCTTCATTTGGAAAGTGAAATCCCCAATAAAACACACAAAAATGTGGAAAAGGTGGCTCTAAACAGACTGCACAAAGAGTACTTGTGTACTGTGAAGTGAAGTCGCTCAGTCATGTCCGACTCTTTGCAACCTCATGGCCTATAGCTCACCAGGCTTCTTGGTCCATGGGATTCCCCAGGCAAGAATACTGGAGTGGGTTACCATTTCCTTCTCCAGGAGACCTTCCAGACCCAGGGATTGAACTCGGGTCTCCCACATTGTAGGCAGATGCTTTACCGTCTGAGCCAGGAGACCCTCAACCAGAAGGCCGAGCACTGCCTCGATCCCCCTCACTGGGAATGTGGGGTCCAACCCTTCATGTTCTTCTCCATTCGTCACACATCTGTGAATGATCAGGGAACATCGTGTGTATTGATTTGAGGATTACAGATAATTTATAACGAGCAGGCAAATGAATGAATAATGAATATTCATTGAATAATGAGGATGGGTTGCATTCCTTTAAGATTAGAAAAATTTTGTTTATGACATGCCTTTAAGGCATGAAAGTCAAGTGAGTTGTTGGATTAGAAAATAGGTACTTGAGGCACATTAGTATTTAAATTGCTGAACTATGCTGACTGTGTAAGAGACTGTTATGGGCTGTAGGAGATTGTTTTTGTCGTGTTTAAGCACGTGCATGATGTTAGGATGAAGAGGGATGGTGGCTGTTGTGAACTCAGGGTCAGGGCTGGCTGAACATGTCAGACATTGGAGGAACCCTGGATCTTCCTGAGGTGAGTTTCTATCTGTATTACTGCCCTCTCTGACCCACCGTGGAATTTAACATAAGTTGGGCTCTGGGTGACATCCCAGAGAGGGATCCAGGAGACTGGATTCCAGATCTTTACAGTTCAAGTCACTTTCAGGGTTAATGCTTCAAGGAGGTCTAAAGTCTCATGGGAGGGGATCTGAAGTTGACAGAGAGCTCTGATAAGATTTCATGCCCCACCCTTTGTGTTACTGTCTTTTTTTAATATACCATCTTATCCTTAAAAAAAAAAAAAAATTATTTGGCTGCCTCGAGTCTTAGTTGCGGCACATGGGATCTAGTTTCCTGATCAGGATCAAACCCGGGTCCCTTGTGTTAGGAGCATGGAACCTTAGCTGTGCTGCACTTGGCTTATCATGCAACATTTAAACCTGAGGTTTTCAGATTCTGTGGAGGGATTTACTGAATAGAAGGGAAGATGCCGGCCTTGGGAAAAGGACTTGATGATACCTTGCACAATTGAACACCAGCTGGAAAGAAGCCCCTCTGCTTTCTGTTGTTATACTTGGGTTTAGCTGAATGACTCCATCTGAAAGCCACTGCTGTGCCCTGTGAGCAGTAGCAGAAGCTCATGTATTGCTCTGGGTCCCCAAGAACATCTGAGAGAGACCAGGAGACCACATTTGAAATACAGAAGTTGAGTTGCTTTACCAGAGGTAAACATAGTGCCGAAATCTTGCATGTGCAGCAATTTCTGGAAATCAATTCCCTGCCTTCTCAGATACAGATCTCTTGAAAGCATGAAGTGAAGCATGAATCCAAATAAAAATTGTTTTTCACATAAGTATTAGGTAACACCCAGTGGGGGCGGATAGTTCTACCATGCAATGCACATGTGTGGTTCAGTGTTTCACTATTAGCAGAAGGAAGCTTAGGGAGATATTATAAATATTTACTATACTGTATTAAATTTAGGGTAAACAGGTACCTCCACCAAAGGGTGATTTTTTTTCTAAGGAAAAAAATTATAGCCATCACAAAAGAATCCTCTTTTGTTTATTTTATGGCTAAGGTGTTGCTCAGTCATGTCTGACTCTTTGTGACCCCATGAACTATAGCCTGCCAGGCTTCTCTGTCCATGGATTTCTCCAGGCAGTAATACTGGAGTGGGTTGCCATTCCCTTCTCCAGGGGATCATCCCGACCCAGGGACTGACCCCTGGTTTCCTGCTTTGCAGGCAGATTCTTTACCATTTGAATCACCAGGGAAACCTAAAGGATGGCTTTATTTAAACTAATAACCCGTTATGATTCAGTGAGGGAGGCAGGTGGAATCCACAGGGGAAGGCATGGCACTTGGTCTTGGCATTGCCCTTGTTTGCACTTAGGCATCAGAATTCATTTCTCTGGCACTTACTCTGCATACAGAGTGCACAACGTGTATCCCTTGTTCTTACCGTGGATGGTCGTGAATCATGGTACAGCCTATGGTGTGCTTGAGAAAGGCTTGCTTCTAGTGCAAGTCTACCACGGAGTAGGTATTGAGTCCACAAGCGTATTTAGAGCTAAGACTAGAACTGAACTGAGTTACTAAAAAATGCAAGACATTTAGATTTCTGGGATTGCCTGATCATTATAAAATGTGGTAAAAATGGTAAGAAAACAGCTGCTAAGACTTTCTTGACTTTCAGTTCAGTTCAGTCACTCGGTCGTGTCCGACTCTTTGTGACCACATGAATCGCAGCACGCCAGGCCTCCCTGTCTATCACCAACTCCCGGAGTTCACTCAGACTCACATCCATTGAGTCGGTGATGCCATCCAGCCATCTCATCCTCTGTTGTCCCCTTCTCCTCCTGCCCCCAATCCCTCCCAGCATCAGAGTCTTTTCCAATGAGTCAACTCTTCGCATGAGGTGGCCAAAGTACTGGAGTTTCAGCTTTAGCATCATTCCTTCCAAAGAACACCCAGGGCTGATCTCCTTTAGAATGGACTGGTTGGATCTCCTTGCAGTTCAAGGGACTCTCAAGAGTCTTCTCCAACACCACAGTTCAAAAACATCAATTCTTCGGCACTCAGCTTTCTTCACAGTCCAACTCTCACATCTATACATGACCACTGGAAAAACCATAGCCTTGACTAGACAGACCTTTGTTGGCAAAGTAATGTCTCTGTTTTTCGATATGCTATCTAGGTTGGTCATAACTTTCCTTCCAAGGAGTAAGCGTCTTTTAATTTCATGGCTGCAATCACCATCTGCAGTGATTTGGGAGCCCAGAAAAATAAAATCTGACACTGTTTCCACTGTTTCCCCATCTATTTCCCATGAAGTGATGGGACCAGATGCCATGATCTTCGTTTTCTGAATGTTGAGTTTTAAGCCAACTTTTTCACTCTCTTTCACTTTCATCAAGAGGCTTTTTAGTTCCTCTTCACTTTCTGCCATAAGGGCGGTGTCATCTGCATATCTGAGATTATTGATATTTCTCCCGGCAATCTTGATTCCAGCTTGTGCTTCTTCTAGCCCAGCGTTTCTCATGATGTACTCTGATATAAGTTAAATAAGCAGGGTGACAATATACAACCTTGAGGTACTCCTTTTCCTATTTGGAACCAGTCTGTTGTTCCATGTCCAGTTCTAACTGTTGTTTCTGACCTGCATACAGATTTCTCAAGAGGCAGGTCAAGTGGTGTGGTATTCCCATCTCTTTCAGAATTTTCCACAGTTTATTGTGATCCACAGAGTCATAGTCTTTGGCATAGTCAATAAAGCAGAAATAGATGTTTTTCTGGAACTCTCTTCCTTTTTCCTGACTTTAGAGAACCTGATAATGTACATGAAAGAGGGTGTTCAAGTTCTTTGGAGTTCTCTTTCTCCATTTTCTGTGGTAAACTGTTCTCTTTTGCTCTTTCTGTTTCCTTCCCCTGGTTTTCCACTTCCTCCATCCAGTATATTTTTTTTCTTTACTCATTTCTCTCTTACTCATAAGTGTGTGGAATCCACACTTAAAGACTGCACATGTAGACAGGCTGAGAAGTCCAATGACGGGCTTTTATTGGGAACAACAGAAAGATTATATTACAATGTTGTAGTTGCCCAAAGCAGAGAGGTTTTGCCATTCAACAGTTTAGCTGATTTAAGGAAGAGCAGGTATGGAGGGTTGTGTCTGAAGAGATAACAAACAAAACCCCAAAATGAATGCCATCTGAGATGCCAAGCCATTGTAAAAAGTCTACTATCAAAGTCACAACACTCAGGAAATGCCCAGATAGTGTGGTTTTCATTATTAGTATTCATATTATTTTTGAAATGTATGGGGTACATGTGATAAAGTCCACACATAAAACTGGCTCTCTTGTGATCTGGCAAATGAGATCTCCTAAATTAAAGAAGTTTAATTGAAACATAAACAGTAGGTAAGTGCCAAAAAAAAAAAAAAATGTTACTGAGTTGAGAAAAACAGTGATTTGTAAATAATTTAGTGAAATAATACTTAGTTTTATTTTTTTTGATTTGTTTTTAGGGTGGAATTATTTTTGATGAATTAATTTAATTTTAAATATAATTTAGTTTATTTTACTTCTTAAAAAAAAACAAACTTCAAGGTTTCAAGTTCCTTTGTTCAGCCCCTTCAAATGTTCATGTGTTATAGATATGTTATGAATATCCCCTCATATTTTCTGTCTTCTTTCAAGGCTCCTCTCCGGGGTCAAGGCCTCTTTTCAGGCATTCCGAACTTTGCGGGCAGGCTAATCCTTTCCCACGAGGGACCCTGAACTTTGTGCTCAGCCTGCTACTGTGACAGTAGCTACATCTGCAACTAAAGCACATCTGCAGTCATATGCTATTTCCTGTCAGGAGGCCCCTTTGAATTTCATGGCCCCTTTTGGGGCCACTGTCTTATCTCCCCGTACCAGCCCCTTCCCAGCACTTGCCCCTTTTTGTATCATTGTCTGTTGGTCTCTCCTGGCTGAACTGTAAGCTCTAAGAGGACTAACACCATCTTGTTCGCCCTGTACTTGTAACACTTACCATGACAGTTGCTCCTTGACTGGAATGAATATTTCACTAGTGAACCAAAAATTTGTTTTATTAAATTGTTTCTGAAGTAAACAAATTTTTTAAAATTTGCATGTCTAGTTTTCAATCAAATTTATCTTTGAATTGCATTCCAAATGCAAATGGTTCTGTCCATTTGCCAGTGTTAACACTGAGGAGTCCTTCCTTTTCCAGCCATCAGTGTTGTTGGCCAACTCCTACTCATCCTTTCTATCTCAGCTTGAACTCTGCCTTTTTTTTCCTGGCAGCTCCCTCTCTCCTCTTGCCCACCCAATCTGAAACAACTTCCCAGAAAATAATCACTTATCATACCCTTTATTTTCCCCACATCGTTTATCAAAAGTATAAATGATAGATTTTTTTTTTCTTATGGCTTGTCTCTTCTACTAGATTGTAAGTTATGTGAGGGTAAAAAAATTATATATTTAGTCAGTATTACATTCTTAGCACCCAGTACAGAGTCTGGCACCTACCAAGTATGCAATAAATCTTTGTAAAAGGATTTTTTTTTTCTTTTTTTCTGTTGTATAAAAGGTGCTGTAGGAATACATATAAAAGTAAGATATTATCTTTAGCCTTAAGGGGATTCTAGTGTCTCTGATGCCTTCAGGTTGAAAAAGACACATAGTGTATGAGATAAGGAGGAATGAAAAGGTCCAAATTTTGTGTATGGGAATATTTTCTTACCATAAAATATTTAATAGTTGTACATTTATGAAACATTGATTAAGAGAATTCATAAAACTATATATTTACTCATTAATGCTATTAAATAAGTTTATAAATTGTGAATCAGAGCATTACATTGTTTTGAGGGATGGTAGTATATATGGCAAGAGATGTATACTATCAATTTTTGCTAAATTTAAAGTTTTGTAGTTACATCAGTTCAGTTCAGTTCAGTTCAGTTGCTCAGTTGTGTCCGACTCTTTGCGACCCCATGAGTCGCAGCACTCCAGGCCTCCCTGTCTATCACCAACTCCCGGAGTTCACTCAGACTCATGTCCATCGAGTCGGTGATGCCATCCAGCCATCTCATCCTCTGTCGTCCCCTTCTCCTCCTGCCCCCAATCCCTCCCAGCATCAGGGTGATATCAGATCTCTTGCAATAACAGCCAAAGGGTCCCCAAACTTTGATTGCTGGGTGTCTAGGGAATAATGCCAAGAAGCGAGCAAAATCCCAGAGGGTAGCTGAAAGGATATCCATTCAGGGATTTGCCGATTTTTAGTCCTTGTGGCATTTAAGAAGGCCCCTAAGTTTGACATTGTTTTTACAATTTCATCTTCTCTTCAATACTATCTATATTAATTTACTCCTTAAATAACCAGCAGTTGCTCTGACATGTGTTTAGTGATGACCATGTTTAGTTAAGAAGACACTGTTCTCTGTTTTAAGCTGTGATAGACAGTATGGAAATAAACACTTGAATGTACAACAAGCTACAGCATTGTGTAATAGGTAGAAGCAAAACCCATAAATAATCAAATGAATGCATAAATATTTACAGGGTTTCACTGCTTAGGGAATTGAAATAAAAAGAAATACTGTCACCCTTCTTTTAGAATTTTAGTCAGTAAGCCTTCAGGTAAAGCAAAGACCTTCTAGGCAATAAAACTGAAGTAACAACTAACACTTATCTTGGGCTAAAATACACCGGGTGTCATCCTAAGTGATTTATAGGTATTAATTCATTTAATCTTTATGTTAACTGTAGTGGATGCTGTGGTGTGTCAAACAAAATCTCCCCCAAAGGACTAAGACATTCATTCCCTCATTTCCTGAAGTGTTGTCCTGCTGACAGCTTTTAGCTAAATCTCTGCCTAGAAATTGCCCTTGGCAGAAAGCAGCTGCTTTGCCCAAGGCTGCATATCTTTCCAGGGATAAGTGAAAGTGTTAGTCACTTAGTTGTGTTTGACTCTTTGGGACCCCATGGACTGTAGCCCGAGAGGCTCCTCTGTCCATGGAATTCTCCAGGCAAGAATACTGGAGTAGGTAGCCATTCCCTTCTCCAGGGGATCTTCCCAATTTAGGGATTGAACCTGGGTCTCCTGCCTTGCAGGTAGATTCTTTACCATCTGAGCCATCAGGGAAGCCCTGCATCCAATGATTGGTCAATTCAGGGGAACAAAGATCTGGTTAACTTGCCTCAATTCAGGATATCTCTGCAGGACCATTCCAGCTTCAGAGCTCTTCTGTGGGATCAGCTGAGGCTCTGTTGCAGCTGTTTCCCAGTGCAACTTCATCCTCTCTTCCAACTGGCTGCCCTCACTGCCTTTCTGATGTTTCCCCTCAGAGAACTCTCTATACACAGTTCTATCTCAGAGTCTATTTCCTTGGAAACTGGAAGATAATCACATCAATTTCGTTTTTTTTTTTTTTTTTCAACTTCTTTATTATTCTCATTTTATAGGTAAGGAAACTGAGGCATAGAGATGGGTAATCATCCACATTTACTTAGTCAGGATTCAGACCCCTCTTCTCTAGCTCCAGAATGAATGCTTGCAGCCACTGTGCTCTGTCTTAAAGTAGGATGAGGAAAACAGATGGGCTCTGCCCGCTATGACTCTGCCCTCCTCTCAGGTGTGATCACACTCTGTGTCTTCTCATCTCCTCCCGTTTCAGTCAAACTGGCCTTCCTTCAGTCCCTTTACTGGCCATGAATGAGTGAATGAATTACTAAGGGTACAGGCAGTGGGTTGGAATATTAGAATCTAGGCTGGAGATGATTAGAATCTAGGGAGATGATTTGACTGCAGCAAAGAGAGGAAAGAATGAAATGTAACTAATATTATGGTTCGTAAGTAATAATTTATGAAATGTAAATCTGAAGTTCTCAGCTTGGGGGTAAAACATTTTGTGCTCAGCACAGTATTAAGTTCTTATTGTGAGGCATACAGGAAATAATGTCTGCATCCTTTGGAAATTTGTAATCATTTGGGGAAGAGAAAAACACTATATAAGGAAGAAGAAAAGAATGTCAGAGGGTAGTATGTAATCAAGAGCAAGATAATGTGACATTTTCTAAATATGAGAGTACGTAGATGAAATTAAGAAATAAACTGATAGAGTTAATTACTCAAAAGTTAGTGTTGAGTTTGTGTTGTATTTTCATAAGCTGAAAGGAGACAGAAGATTATTCTTGACAGAGGAAACAGATGGAAATCATGTGAAGAGAGTCATTGTCTCATTTAATCTCATAACATTTCCCTGAGATGAGTGTTATTATCAGGATTTATGAGAAAGTTGAGGTGCAGAGAGATTAAGTAACTTGCTGGCACAAGCCAGGTTGGTGAGCTGGGAAGCCAGGAGCTGAACCTAGACAAGCTGCTCTCAGCGTGCATGACCTTGACTGCCACCTCTGGGGGCACAAGGTTTGTGGTGACATAGTAGATCAGGTAGGCCAACTGATGAGGCTCTCAAATTTGTAGGCTGGGAAAGTTTGGAAAGATCCATTAGGTGATCAGAGACCTTCATGATCAGGGAAAACATGCGCTTGAAAGGGAAACTGATAGGCATTTTGATGCAGCTCTAGTCATTATTGGAGGAATTGCTTACTCATTTTAAGGCTCACTTTCCTCTATTATAAAGTGGAAATAACAAAATTTACCTTTTTGAATTGTAGTGAGGATTATATATAATGTATGTGAAGCAATTTGTGTGGCGCTTGGTATGATTGTTGTGGGTACTCTGCTAATGGATGATAGTTGTTGTTTTAGTGTAGATTATTAAACCTGAGTGGAAATTTCTGGAAAAGATGGGATCATAGGGCAAAATACTGAAAATGGAATTTTAAGAAGACAGAGATGGCTATATGGGGCATGGTGGGCTAAAAAAAGGATGGGGTAGAGGAGCTGGGTGTGGGTAAATTATCATGAGTTAGGATTTTCCAATAATATAAGGACACGAGTGGGGAGTGGGGGCAGTGGTGTTGGAAGCAGATAGGAAGGAGTAGAGCTGAGGAGGAAGGGTTGACAAGATTCAGGACATAGAAGACAAGAGAAGAAGCAGTGAAAACGGCCAGATGGTCTGGAGATCAAAAGGTTAAGGGAAAGGAAATACCATTGAGGAGAAAATGGGGAAACTGAGGGAGATGTAGTTTTTGAGTACATGGTGATAAATTCTCATGTTGAAATAAAGAGAGCTGAGATTTATGAAAAAGATTGAGAGGAATTTAAACAGTGAAATTAAAATAATTTTTTAAGCCAATGATTCCATTGACTTTGGTTTTGTGAAGATGGAATTTCTGGTTGTAGCTTTCATGCTAAAATTTTGAAGAAAAGAGAACCAAGAAATATGGCTTCTTGACCTAGTGCCATCGTTGTATAATAGGGAGCTGAAGTCATAGGAATGTGTGAGACTGGGTATACAAAGAAAAGCAACAAGATAGAGTCACATATGTAGATCACATAAGGGTAGATCCTTATGTGAGCCTTTCCTATGTGGATTCCAGGGTATTCTTCCTCTGAAGCCTACAGTTCTAAGACCGACTCTATGGTTTTTTAGATTTTTCACGTTTGGGGGTGATTTTAGAATAAAATTTCAAGGCCATTGTGTTCCTTCTTTTCTTTTGCTTTAAGAGCAACAGGATAGAATGCCTTGCAACACCAAAGGATTCAGGAGAACTATTTCTGTTTTTCCAGAGGGCTTAATAAGGAAGCAACTTATTCTCTCTGAGGAAAATGACACTTCACAGAGGCCAAATATATTTCTGTAAATTGTAAAGGATAATAATATTGTTCCAATTAAGCACTTCATGCTCACAGCATAGAGGCCAATTTGACCTTATACAAATAGGACAGAAGGAGAAAAAAGATGCAATTACCAAAAATGCTCTCACCTGAAAGATAAATGTCACAAATAAGCAGTTGCCAAAAAAATCCTAGAGAAACTAGAAGCATCACTTTATTTTTTCAAAGTGATGGATAGATGAATTCATAAATTGAGAAACTATAGGAAGCTGGAATCAGGGAATTGTATCAGCCATGCTGAGCCAAGTAGACTCTAGAATTTCTTATTTTCCAATAACAAAGCCCTCGGGCAAGCAGCCCTATAAAATTTTTTTATATCAATTCATCAGATGAAGCTAACTCTGAACACTTACAATGTATTTGTTTTACTGTTGATGATGGCTTCTAGAAGGTTTCCCCAGAATCTACCTGCTCTAAAAAAGGTCAAGTCCAGGTGCTAATCAAGGTCCATGCTTTTCCCTTTCTTGCAGACTTCTAAAGAAAGATGGAGAACAAAAACCCCAGAAGAAGCCTTTCCTTAGTTCATCTGTGAGCCGTAGTGTTGTCTGTTTATGTGTTTTTAAAATATACAGTGAAAAATTCTTTCTACAGTCACTGAAATATCTCAGAGGTGGGAAAGACAAGGAACTCACCACTGTACTTAAAATTCAATTAGTTTGGGTGCAGTCTTGGCATAAGATTAGCTTGCGTAGTGATCTTTTTCTCTCCTTATAAGCTCAAATTTTATTCTCAAACATTAATGTAAATGTTCACACTGAAGGATCAATAAATGCCCTGCAAACTTTTTTTTTTTTAATTAAAGAAATGTTTCCTGTTTTAGGAAAGAAATACAGTACTTTCATATCCATTGATCAGGCATATTCTCATGCTACCTGTGACTCTTTTGGGACAGTTTCTCATTGAAGATTCCCAGTTTCTATTCTGTAAGAGGAACCAGAGATCAAATTGCCAACATTCACTGGATCATAGAGAAAGCCCAGAAAAAGATCTACCTCTGCTTCATCGGTAAAGTGTCTGCCTACAATGCAGGAGACCTGGGTTCAATCCCTGGATCAGGAAGATCTCCTGGAGAAGGAAATAGCAACCCACTCCAGTATTCTTGCCTAGAAAATCCCATGGACGGAGGAACCTGGTAGGCTACAGTCCATGGGGTCGCAAAGAGCTGGACACGACTGAGCAACTTTACTCACTGTTTCATCGACTGTGCCAAAGCCTTTGACTGTGTGGATCATAATAAACTGTAGAAAGCTCTTGAAGAGATGGGAATACCAGACCATCTTACCTGTCTCCTGAGAAACCTGTGTGAGGGTCAGGAAGCAATAGTTAGAACCCTGTATGGAACAACTGATTGGTCCAAGATTAAGAAAGGAGTATGACAAGGCTGTCCATTGTCACCCTGTTTGTTTAATCTGTATGCTGAGCACATCTTGAAAAATGCTAGGCTGGGTGAATTACTAGCTCAAATCAAGATAGGTGGGAAAAACATCAACAACCTCAGATATGTGGATGATACCACTCTAATGGAAGAAAGCGAAGAGGAACTAAGGAGCCTTTTGATGAGGGTGAAGGAGGAGAGTGAAAGAGCCGGCTTAAAACTAAATATTAAAAAAACTAAGATCATGTCATCCAGCTCCATTACTTCAAGGCAAATAGAAGGGGAAATGGTGAAAGTAGTGACAGATTTCCTCTTCTTGGGGTCCAAAATCCCTATGGATGGTGACTGCAGCCACGAAATCAGAAGATGTTTGCTTCTTGGCAGAAAAGCTATGACAAACCTAGACAGTGTGCTGAAAGCAGAGACATTACTCTGCTGACAAAATCCATATAGTCAAGGCTACAGGCTTCCCTCTTAGTTCAGTTGGTAAAGAATCTGCCTGCAAAGCAGGAGACCTGGGTTTGATTCCTGGGTTGGGAAGATCCCCTGCAAAGGAAATGGCAACCCACTCCAGTATTCTTGCCTGGAGAATCCCAGGGACAGAGGAGCCTGGCAGGCTACTGTTCATGGGGTCACAAGAGTCGGACACAATTTAGCGGCTAAACCACCACCGTGGTCTTCCCAGTGGTCACTCACGGTTGTGAGAGCTGGATCATAAAGAAGGCAGAGTGCCAAAGAATTGATCCCTTTGAACTGCGGTGTTAGAGAAGACTCTTGAAAGTCCCTTGGACAGCAAGGAGATCAAACCAGTCAATCTTAAGGGTAATCAATCCTGAATACTTGTTGAAAGGACTGAGGCTGAAGCTGAAACTCCAGTATTTTGGTCATCTGATGCAAATAGCTGATGCACTGGAAAAGTCCTTGATGTTGGAAAAGATTGAGGGCAGAAGGAGAAGAGAGCGTCAGAGGATGAGATGGCTGGATGGCATCACTGATGCAGTGACATTGAACTGGGGCAAACTTTGGGAGATGGTGAGGGCTGGAGAGGCCTGGCATGCTGCAGTCCATGGTGTTGCAAAGAGTTGAGCAAGACTGGGCAACAGAACAACAACAATATGTCATACAAAGATGTCATGTATTGAGTTTAGAGGTCAGATTTTAGCTGTTTGGCTTTCTTTGGTTGATGACTGTCAATATGTCAGTCATGTCGATGGTGGTAAAAAACCTTTGCAGCATCCTAAACAGGCGTCTTCCCCAGTGACAGCCTCACTCTTGCAGCGGTTCCTCATGGAGATTTATTCCTCCAACTCCTCTTTTCCTCCCAGGGAAAAGGCTCCAAAATGGTTTTCAATTGTCTAGATTTCCTTATATTTGGGTTAATTGGGAATCTGTCAGTCCAAATATTCGACCCACATACTTCTTTTTAAAAGTAACGTCTTACAGGGAGCCCCATGGACAAAGGAGCTTCTGGGATGTAGTGCTGGGGAAGGATGCAGATGCAAGGAGGTGGGGATGATAGTATTAAACTTTTTCTGATTCTAATGCCCAACTGGTGCTGTCCTGCATTGTTGCTACCTATGAGAAAGAAGAGAAATAACACCCCAATTCTTCTTACCTCATGAGTTTCTGCTCATGAAACAAGAATGATTTCAACTCAGAGAACAGCCTTTGCCTCTCAGTCTTCATGTTAGGATGGGTGCCAGGTCTTGCTTCTCTACCTTTGTTTACCCCGAAACTTTTATGCCTGTGGTATATGAACAGCAATCCTTCTTTATTCTTTGCCCAATGCTGTACAAAAAATAACCTGCTCTTATAGAGAATTACTAAGCTAACATTGATGCTGTGTTCTTTCTTTGGAGGAAATTTAAAAAACCATATTTCTCATTAAAGGGTCAGTATTTTTGAAACGGTTAAATGGGAGGCTACTTTAAAAATATTCTAGCTGCATAAATGTGGGATACTGAAAAGAGTCAAACCTAAGAAGTTTCCTTTGCTCTGTGCTTATTTATTTTCACCATATTATGAGTTAGTTTCAAGCCTTTGTGTTCCGTTTTGTTTGTCTGATTTGGTCCTTTGATGAGATAAGTTAGGTCAAACCTGATGACTCTCTTTTTTTTACATGTTCTCTTTCATTTGCATCATTGCTGGCTTAAAAAAGGGCTCCTTCTCACAGATATTTGTTATTTATTTGTGTTCTTATTTACTTAGCAATTTGTTAAGAAATGTTGGTCTTTTCTTATGCAAGTTTGCCTCTTCTATCACTTTTCTGGTCTATTTTAATTTTCTTTCTTTATAGGCTTTCAATTTCTTGTTGACACTTCTTTTAAAATGAATATGCTCAAATTCCAAATTGTATGACTTTTTTCTCTAGTTCTTAGCTTTATGAGTGCTATTAAAAAATAATTTATTGTTTAAGTTTGTTAAAAAATATAAGTTTGAAAAATTAGCAGACCAGTAATTACTTGTTTAAAAAAATCGGAAAAAATGCAAGTGTGACAAAAAGGGCACATAGTGAAACTTTTTTTATATTTCTTTAATTCCACTCCCCAGATGCAACCACTGTAAATAGTTTGGTATATATAAACACTTTCAGGCGACTTCCCAGGTGGCACTAGTGGTAAAGAGCCTGCCCACCAGTGCAGGAGACATAAGAGCCACAGGTTCGATTCCTGGGTTGGGAAGATCCCCTTGAGGAGGGCATGGCAACCCACTCCATTATTCTTGCCTGGAGAATCCCCATAGACAGAGGAGCTTGGTGGGCTACGGTCCATGGGGTCCACAAAGAGTCAGACACGACTGAAATGACTTAGCACATACACTTTCAGATATTTTTCTATGTATAAACAAGTTTATGTCTATCTTTATCTACCTATTATATATTTTAAAAAACAAATGGAACATACTTTATGAGGTCAGTCCTCATTACCTGTGATAGTTACATTCCATAAGGGTGCTGTGAATCCTGAATCAGTGAAGCTCTGCTCCTAGAGAAAATATAGGGGTAGGTTCCTATGAGCCTCTGGTCACAACACTTTTGTCAACTGATCAATAAGTATTGGTTGATAGGTATTTCTGTTTAAAGATACCTTAGTTAATATATACAGTTAATTCACTAACCTTGGCCAACAGCACTGTGACTCATGCCTGAACAAAGCTTATCTAACATAGGTATTTTCTTTGGAAAACACAGACTTCTTATGCCTAAGAATAGCAGGCAGCCCTTTTGCAGTATGTTTGGGGGTCATTTTAAACAGAAAAATCAAATGCAAAAGCCGTGGCACGAAATAGACCATGAGAAGGACATGGATTTATAGTATGAGGACTGGTATGAGAAGGAAGAGTCACCTTGTTCAGCCTCAGCTGAGAACATGCACATTGAGTGACTCAAATAGTCTTGCTCCTCTGTGCATATCTGTGAATGATTGTCAAAGTGCATTCTTTGACTGTGGGGTTACAGGCAGAAATCTGCAAATGCAGAATCTGTGGATAATGAGGATTGACCGAGTATCTTTCTATAGTGTGTAATTCGTTCTCTATAATAATCGATAGACGTGAACTGATAGACATCCTTCCACGCTATTCCACATGATGTTTAGTTCATTCACCCCATGTTTCTTGAGCATACCTTAGGTACTGTGCTTAGTGCTAGGATACTGTGCTGAACAAAACAGAATCTGTGTTCATAGAACCTAGGTTCATTATGAATAGATAATATAATGCTTGGTAGTACTCTGAAGAGAAACAGGACAATTAAGGGTAGAGTGATTGGCTAGCATTGTTAGAGAAGAACTTTCTGATTAGATGACATTTGAACAAGACTTGAATGAGCCAAGCAGATTGAAAAACTAGTGATTATATTTTAGGGCTCCTTACCTACATGGTTCTAGTGGTGGCCTTATGTCTTTCTAAGATTACAAAATAAGATGTTTAACTGCAGTCACTTATGACCACTGGCTCTTTCCTCTCCAGCTTCCCCTCTGGCATATTTCTGCTTGTATTGGGTGCTGCTGACTGTGAGCATTTGGGGGACTAAGGTAAGGCAGTGGTGTGTTGGTGAATGTTTAGCAACAGGTGCTCAGGAAATGAAAGCCCTAGTTTGTAGCACTTGTCATTTTCTGTGGTGTAGATACTCCTACTACAGACAATTTCAGGCTATCAGCATGAGGTCACAGAAGACAAATATGGCAAGAGATGTCCAGTAATATATAATTTCCACCATGCAATACAACAGATGTAACTTCAGGAACATAAATTAATATAGTCCTTTGAACTTTGAGTTTTCTGTAAATTGGTAGTTAGATCTAGAGACTTGATCAGATTAAGGTTTGTTTGTTTGTTTGTTTGTTTTTTGACCAGACTACGTCATTGGTAGTATCAATCTATCACATGCATCGGTCAGTAGATCTATTGTATATAATAGTCTTGCCTTAAATATTTACCAACTGTAAAGTCAAAAGGGAAGTCGCTCCATCATGTCTGACTCTTTGCGACCCCATGGACTGTAGCCCACCAGGCTCCTCCATCCATGGGATTCTCCAGGTGAGAGTACTGGAGTGGGTTGCCATTTCCTTCTCCATGTAAAGTCAAACGACAGCTATAAATGATTTGTTGAACATTCTTCTGGAACAATGAGTCTATAAAAATAGGTAAATTTAGGTTGTATTTGTAAGGATGTTATATTATGACCATAATCTTCTCAAGAAGCAGCACCACTGACCAAAGTGATTCTGACTCTGGAATCTTGGCAATATAGGTAGAGGAGATGATGTCGTTTGTAGTCATTGGTGAACTAGTAGTAGAAGAATCTAAAATCTTCCGTGTTTCTCAGTGCTGAAGTTAAAGGATTGAAGCTATTATTTATAGATATCTTGATTTTTCCCTGGAGGAGGGCACAGGAACCCACTCCAGTATTCTTGCCTGGAGAAATCCATGGACACAGGAGCCTGGTGGGCTACAGTCATAGGGTTGCACAAAGTTGAACATCACTGAAGTGATTTAGCATGCACGCACGACTTGATTTTTAAGGTAAAAGAAATAGCACCACCTTTCCTGGTTACTCTACAGCAGGAAAAGCTAATAAGGCTATAAGAGATACTTTTTAAGCAGTGTTTTCACCCTTATGGGTGTCTATGAGGTCTCCTCTGTGGCTCAGCCTTGGTGTGTTCATGACTATCATTTTTGGCTCAGCCCTTTCCATTCCTGGGAGTCTCCTGCTTTGCATTCTTGAGGTCAGTCCATCTATGACTCTACTCTGGTTGGTAACTCTTAAATTAGACAATCTTTTCTCCTTTGCCTTCTAGGATTGATACCACCACCCTCTCTCTACCTCTCAACAAGTACACACAAACCAGCATGTTCTCATTCTTCTGCTGTAATCATGGATTACCCTGACAGATCTATCTGCCTAGACTCCATCCTGCCCCACTTGCCATCTTCTTCCTCCCAGTTGACTTGGTGGTAAACGTCTGTGCATGACCCCTGGTTAGTAAACTTGTGAGGACAGCAGCTGTATCTGTTATCTATTTTAACCTTTAAATCCATAGTATTTATTGCAGACCCCAAATTAGTAAATAAGTATTACATGACTGAATAAATGAATGTTCACCTAAGTTACTATATAAGATTCTATTAACTCCTACATTTCTCTCTTGGCATGTCTGAAGCTCTGCTGCTGGTACTTTAATGCAATTTAAGATGTGCCCAACAAGGTGGCCAGAGTGGCTTTGGCATAGAGTACTCAAAAATGATATACATACTTCAGTAGTCATGTACGGATGTGAGAGCTGGACCATAAAGCAGGCAGAGCGCTGAAGAATTGATGCTTTTGAACTGTGGTGCTGGAGAAGACTCTTTAGAGTCCCTTGAACAACAAGGAGATCAAACCAGTCAATCCTAAAGGAAATTAACTCTAAATACTCATTGGAAAGACTGATGCTGCAGCTGAAGCTCCAATACCTTGGCTACCTGGTGTGAACAGCCAACTTATTGGCAAAGACCTCGATACTGGGAAAGACTGAAGGCAGAAGGAGAAGAGAGTGACAGAGGATGAGGTGGTTGAATGGCATCACCGATTCAACGGACATGAACATGGGCAAGCTCCGGGAGATGGTGAGGGACAGGGAGGCCTGGCATGCTACAGTCCATGGGATCTCAGAGTCGGACATGACTTGGTGACTGAACAACAACTTCAGATTTAGAGGGTGGGGTTTCCTCAGAGGTATGCCCCTGCTCCAGAAATGGTGTTCTCCAAAGGTCTGGGCTCAGCGTAATTTGCAGTGCCTCTCCCATGCTTCCTGCCTTTCCACAAGTTGCAACTACTCCTCTCCTCCAGACACACTCCATGAGGAAAGCCATTGTAGACTCCTGCCCTGACTCCAGTCTTTCACACTGTCACCTAGTGAGGTCCATGGAAAAGAGTCTAAGAGTGCCTATGGACTCTCAGTGTCTGTGACTCCCAAGGCTTCAGTAGTTAAGCTATCACATACATACAGCTATGCTGTATGTAAGCTATCACATACTCAACATTTCAAATTCATTAAATCTGTTAGCTGAGTTCTTCTTTCCTAATCGTATGTCTTCCTCCTATGACTGGCCCAAGGTGAGGTAGTATTCGTGTCCCTTGTCTATTTGGAAGCACTTTTCTTAGATTTCAGGCTGGTTGGTTTCACTGTAATCTCCATTCCTCCATCACTGTGATTTTGTGTATTATCCAGCTTTTCTTTGTTAGGATGAAAGAAACCCTCTTTCCAACTTTCTAAGCAGAAGATGGAAGTCCTCAGAATATTTTCTATGTCATATCTTCACTTTGCCTTTACTCCTTTAATTATTCAGGGATTTTAGTTTATAATCAATGACAAAAGCAAAATTTTACCTCTACTCATGACCATGTCAGTCACTTTCTTAATGGGATGATGAGCTCTGGGTCAGCCAAACCTTAGATTCTATGCCAGTTCTATGTCTTTTTAATAATAAGCACTAATATTTACACTGTGTCTTTATGTGCTAGGGAGTGTCCTAAGCAGTTTACTTAAAATAATTAGTTGTTTAACCCTCACTACAACCCTATGAGGTAGATAATATTATTGTCATCCCCATTTTAGCGGTAAGGAAATTAAAACTAATTGGCTCAACAGGTGGTGGCAGAACAGAGATTTGAACCTGGGGGGTCTGACACCAGGGAATATGCACTTAATCTCTGTAATGCCCTTCTTATAATGCTGTGACTTGGTGAGGACTGCATGGGGTAATATAGGTAAAGGCTTTAGCAGGAAGTGGTTCATGGCAGGAGTTCAATTAATGCTGGGGAGAAAGGCAGGGTCTGCCACCTTCTACTTTTTTTCTCCCAGGCTTTCTTTGTTTTATTTTTTTCAGTTAATCTTTTATTTTGGAAAAAGCCAAATATCTAATTGTTTTCATAGTAAAGAGATTAATATAATGTAGTTTTATGTAGCATCAATAAATATGAATCCATAGATACTCTTGTTCCTCTATACCTCTTTCTATATTATTTTGAAGTAAATCTCCTGCATCATATTATTTCACCCATAAATATTTCAGGGTATGTCTCTAAACGGTAAGAGCTCTTTAAAAACACATAAGTAAAATACCATTACTGTATCTAAAAATAGTGAAAAATAATTCCTCAACATTATTGAACATCCCAGCCATGTTTATATTTCCCAGTTGTTGCTCATATTCTTTTCCCCATGATTTTGTTTGAATGCAATATAATTACAAATAAGGTCCATAAACGGCAATAGGTTCCTAGGTCTTTTATGTTTCTTTTCCTCTGTAGCTCTCCTCCACAGTTTTCCCTCTAGTGATCTGATTGGAAAGAACTGATTGTCCTGTGGGTTTCCTGGGAGAGTCTTCCCCAGTGTGGATGATTGCATCTTCCCAGTGATGTTCCCCTTGTTCCCCTGTTTCCTGTTTTTCTTGTACTTTGATAGATCTAGAAAGTTGGTCAGATTCAAGCTTTTTGTTTGTGTGGTTGATTTTGGCAAGACTACTTCATAAGTGGTGATGTCTACTTCCTACAGGAGGTATAAGCTTTCTGATATTTCTCTTTTTGAGCATACTGGCTGTCATTAATGATTATGCCTAGATCCATTCATTCATTCAAGGTTATAAATGGTGCTACTCTACTCCCTCTGTTATACAGAAGACTTCTATGAGGCGAAACTTCCCCATGAACTGTTTGTTTACTATGATTTACAGTTCTTTTAAACCCTCTTGATGAAAGTGAAAGAGGAGAGTGAAAAAGTTGGTTTAAAGCTCAACATTCAGAAAACCAAGATCATGGCATCTGGTCCCATCACTTCATGGGAAATAGATGGGGAAACAGTGGAAACAATGTCAGACTTTATTTTTTGGGGCTCCAAAATCACTGCAGATGGTGATTGCAGCCATGAAATTAAGAAACTTACTCCTTGGAAGGAAAGTTATGACCAACCTGGATAGCATATTGAAAAGCAGAGATATTACTTTGCCAACAAAGGTCCATCTAGTCAAGGCTATGGTTTTTCCAGTGGTCATGTATGGATGTGAGAGTTGGACTGTGAAGAAAGCTGAGCACCAAAGAATTGATGCTGTTGAACTGTGGTGGAGAAGACTCTTGAGAGTCCCTTGGACTGCAAGGAGATCCAACCAGTCCATTCTGAGGGAGATCAGTCCTGGGTGTTCTTTGGAAGGAATGATGCTGAAGCTGAAACTCCAGTACTTTGGCCACCTCATGCGAAGAGTTGACTCATTGGAAAAGACTCTGATGCTGGGAGGGATTGGGGGCAGAAGGAGAAGGGGATGACAGAGAATGAGATGGCTGGATGGCATCACAGACTCGATGGATGTGAGTCTGAGTGAACTCCGGGAGTTGGTGATGGACAGGGAGGCCTGGCGTGCTGCGATTCATGGGGTCGCAAAGAGTTGGACACGACTGAGTGACTGAACTGAACTGAAAGAAGACAGAATAAATGCTTGATTTCTCCCATTTACTAGTTTTCCAAATAATATATTGTTTCCTGATTATTGATTTAAACAAGTCCATTTTCAACACTTTATAAAAAGATGAAACACCTCAAATCTGTGGAAAAGTTGATAGAGTATTAGAGGTACCAGGTATTAAGTTTTTACCACTTCTATTTTATCTATCCTACTGTATATGTAGAACCTCCTAGAAGTAGGTTGTAGTCATCATTATAGCTCATCCCTGAATACATCAGCATATAGTTCCTAAAAACAAGAACACTTCTCTACATAACCACAATACTATTTTTATAAGAAAGAAATTTAACATAAATATAGTATGTAACAATCCATATTAAAATTGACTGTTGTCCCAATGAAAGTGAAAGTCGCTCAGTCAGGTGTCTGATTCTTTGTGACCCAATGGACTATACAATCCATAGAAGTCTCCAGGCCAGAATACTAGAGTGGGTAGCCGTTCGTTTCTCCAGGGCATCTTCCCAACCCAGGGATCAAACCCAGGTCTCCTACATTGCAGGCAGATTCTTCACCATCTGAGCCACCAGGGAAGCCCAAGAATACTGGAGTGGGTAGCTTATCCCTTCTCCAGCAGATCTTCCTGACCCAGGAATTGAATCAGGGTCTCCTGCATTAGATTCTTTGTCCCAATAATGTCCTGGAAAACTCTTTTAAAAATTCAAGAACCAATGAAAGATGATTGTAATATTCCATCATGTTTCTTTCTCTAGCCTTTTATATTCCTTTGTGTATTTCCTCTTGGTGAGATAGAAACCAGAGTGGATCTGACCCAGAGCCCATTAGCCTGCATTATGTTGCCTGGTGGTAGGGCTGGGCGGGGTTTGGGGGGGGTCGTGTGTATCTACTACATAGGTGATGCTGTTTACTTCTCATTCAGTTCAGTTCACTCAGTCGTGTCCGACTCTTTTTGACGTCATGAACCACAGCACGCCAGGCCTCCCTGTCCATCACCAACTCCCAGAGTTTACCCAAACTCATGTCCATTGAGTCGGTGACGCCAAGCAGCCATGTCATCCTCTGTCGTCCCCTTCTCCTCCTGCTCTCAATCTTTCCCAGCATCAGGGTCTTTTCAAATGAGTCAGCTTTTCGCATCAGGTGGCTAAAGTATTGGAGTTTCAGCTTCAACATCAGTCCTTCCAGTGATCACCCAGGACTGATCCCCTTTAGGTTGGCTCTCCTTGCAGTCCAGGGGACTTCTCATTGCATCCTATCATTACTTCTCATTGCATCCTATCAAAAGGCATGTAATGTCAGTTTGTCCCAACACTGGTGATGTAGAACTTAATTCTTTGGTTAAGTTGAAGTATGACCCAGTTGCACAATTTAAAGTGAATTTGAATAGCACAATAGCAAAGGACAGTTCAAAGTGAACAGTATAATAGCAAAGGGATTTTTTCTTTTCCCTTGTAACTAATAAATATGTGGGGTAGCAGTTTTAGATTGTTTGGACCTTCCCTTTTCCCCAAAGGTGTTAACATCTACTTCTGATCTTGCCTGAATCAATTATTACATTGGTGGCTGCAAAATGATGATTTTCTAAGGTTAATATGTCTGTTGTAGCTGATATTCTTCTGTGAAAGGGAGCTTTCTCTACTCCCCCATGTTTTGGAGTAATACTATTGATTCATAGATTCTTGTTTGATTCAAGCCATTATAATCCATTTACATTGTTATTCTTTTTCATGTTTAAAATTTTCCAAATTCGGCCTATGTGAGCTCCTTCAAGATGGCTCCTGTGTTCTTGGAAATATATCCCCATTGGTCTTTGAGCCCTTCCTTGCTTCCTGGCACAGCTAGATGTTCTGGTTCATCTTGTCCCCCAGTGCTTGAGTCAGCAGCTTCTTCAAGGAGCCCCAGTTCTTTCCTGTGAATAATGGTCTTTAGAGAAACTGTCATCTGGGTGCCAAGTATGCATATTGCTGTTGAAGTGTCATCACTTCAGGCCCTTTCAGTAGGAAAAGTGGGATACGTTTTTTTCCTTCTTGCTAAAGCGGAAGTTCAGATTAAGCAATCTCAGCGTTCCTTACCTTTCCCTTCTGCATGTTTGTATCTTTCTTCTACCACAGTGAGAACTGTGATTCTGAACACTATTGGTAAATTTCATTCTCTCTATCCCATAGTATTCACAAATGTTTTTAAAGAATTATTGTATCTGTGCCTCTCCCAACAACAAATCTACAGTGAAGTTCAAACTTTCTTCATCATTTATTGTTTTTTGGTCCCTAGACTATCTCCCACTAAAATAGGGTTTCTCGAGCTGAACATTCTTTATATTTGGGGCTGGATAATTCTGTGTTGGAGGAGTTGTCCTGTGCACTGTTAGATGTTTTGCACCATCCCCGGGCTCTGGATATTAGATACCAATACTCCCTCCTCAACCCCAATGTGGCAGTGAGAGATGAATGTAAACATCATCAAATGTCCTCTGGGGGGCAGGGTCAAAATCACTGTAAGCTGAGAGCCACTTCATAAGGTGGGACATACAGCCAGAGGACTGTTTTCAAAAGCTACTTAAATTAAGCTTATTATGCTGTTGTATTATCCATTTGATATAGTTATATATTTGATATTGATGTCTTTCTATTTGTGTTCAACCTTAGCATTTTGTTTTTCTTTTATCATTTTAAAATTAAATTTAACTTGTGAATAAATAAAGTATCTACATCATTCAAAAGTAAAAACTTCGTAAAAAATATTCTGTAAAGTCTCATTTCCATTCTCAAACCTGCCACTCTGTTCTGGCTCAGGATACTATTTTTGTTAATTTCTGGTTTATCTTTCTTACACAAATCATAGCATATTATACATTCTTTTTGCAACTCGATTTCTTCATTTAAAATATATCCTGTGGTGATATCACTTCAAAACAATTCATAGATATCTTCACTTTTTACAGCTGCTGATTAGTCTGTTGTGTGTCTGTTCCACAGTTTACTGCCCTGTTAGGGATGAGCATTTAGGGTGTTTCCAGTGTTTTGATAATACAAATAATTTAACCGTGAATAAGCTTGTGCACATGCTGTTTTGGATTTCTGAAGATATGTCTCTGAGATAAATTCCTAGAAATGGAATTGTTGGATCAAAGGGTAAATGCATATGTAATTTTGTTAAAGATTGCTAAATTCTCCTTTATGGGGTTTATCCTGTTTTTTCATTCCCACCAAGGTGTGAGAGAATGTGTTGTCATCCCTTAAATTTGTGCCAATCTGATAGGTGAGAATGTCAGTATAGAATTAGTATAGTGTTAACTTATACTTTTTTTTTGTTACGGTAAAAGTTGAACATCTTTGCATATGTTTATCTGTTTGTGTCCCTTTCTATTGTGTGTGTGTGAACTATTGGGTTGGTCGAAAAGTTTGTTTGAGTTTTTCCAAAAAATGTTATGGAGAAAACCTGAAAAAACTTTTTGGCCAACCAAGTATTTATGTTTTGCTCATTTCACTTTAATTTATATAATAAGTTCAGGAGAGCTAATAAATATATTTGTAATATTGAGCCATCCTATTCAAGAGAAAAGAAAATTCATTTTTTGATGTCCATTTTCATGTCTTTCAAGAGTAAAGTGCTAAAATTTTTCTCATGTAAGAGTCTCATACTGCTTGTTAAATTTACTCCTAATTACTTTATCTTTTTTGTGACTTTGCAAAACATTGAAGACTGTTGAATTTTACATGTTAATTTTATATTCCAATATCTTGCTGAATTATTCTATTGTTTTATCTTATCACTGAATAGTGAATGTTTTCCAGGGATTCCATCATGTCACTTAAAAATAGAGATAGTTTAATTTTCATTTAAAAAATTTGTATGTCATGTCTATCTGGAATCTTCTGTCCTTTTGTACTCTCCATTGCTGCCCTTGATGTTCATATGAACTCAAATTATCTTTGTTTTTTCTTTTTCAGTAAGTTACCAAACGGACACAAATACTACAGGCTCTACAGCCCTTTGGGCATGATCCTAGTGACATTCCAGAAAACAAGGAATCTGCCAATATGTCCCCAGTTGAAGTGGTTACCTTCTCCTTCAACTCAGGTCTTCCACTGAATTCTTAGTTTATTCCTGGTTGTTCCTAATTCATGACTTTAGCTCTGATTTTTCTTTCTCCGTTGCATGCCTGCTGCCACACCCAGGTATAGACTCCCACTATTTCTTAGAATAACTGCTCCTCTTCTCACTGGTACCCCTTATATAATCAGTCTATACAACTGTAGACAATTTATTTATCCTAAGTTCAGTTCAGTTCAGTTCAGTTGCTCAGTCGTGTCAAACTCTTTGTGATCCCATGGACTGCAGCATGCCAGGCTTCCCTGTCCATCACCAACTCCTGGAGCTTACTCAAACTCATGTCCATTGGTAATGCCATCCAACCATCCTGTCCTATCATCCCCTCCTCCTCCCACCTTCAGTCTTTCCCAGCATCAGGGTCTTTTGCAATGAGTCAGTTCTTCACATCAGGTGGCCAAAGTATTGGAGTTTCAGCTTCAGCATCAGTCCTTCCAATGAATATTCAGGACTGATTTCCTTTAGGATGGACTGGTTGGATCTCCTTGCAGTCCAAGGGTCTCTCAAGAGTCTTCTCCAACACCACAATTCAAAAGCATCAATTCTTTGGTGCTCAGCTTTTTTTATAGTCCAACTCTCACATCCATACAGGACTCCTGGAGAAACCATAGCTATGACTAGACAGACCTTTATTGGCAAAGTAATGTTTCTGCTTTTTAATATGCTATCTAAGTTGGTCATAGCTTTTCTTCCAAGGAGCAAGTGCCTTTTAATTTTGTGGCTGTAGTCACCATCTGCAGTGATTTTGGAGCCCCCCAAAATAAAGTCTGTCACTGTTTCCATTGTTTTCCCATCTATTTGCCATGAAGTGATGGGACCGGATGCTATGATCTTAGTTTTCTGAATGTTGAATTTTAAGCCAACTTTTTCTCTCTCCTCTTTCCCTTTCATCATCAGGCTCTTTAGTTCTTCTTTGCTTTCTGCCATAGGGTGGTGGCATCTGTGTATCTGAGATTATTGATATTTTCCCCAGCAATCTTGATTCCAGCTTATGTTTCATCCAGCCTGGCATTTCTCATGATGTACTCTGCATGTAAGTTAAATAAGCAGGGTGACAATATATAGCCTTGATGTACTCCTTACCCTATTTGGAACCAGTCTGTTGTTCCATGTCCAGTTCTAACTGTTGCTTCTTGACCTGCATACAAATTTATCCTAAAGCATAGGTCAAATCTTGCTGCTTTCTTGATCAAAAACCTTGAAAGGTCCTTTTAGTTTAATTTTAAAGTATCTCCTCCTTTGAGGGTCCCTTTAATTAAGTTCTTCCTGAAGAAGGAAATGGCAACCCACTCCAGTATTCTTGCCTGGAGAATTCCATGGACAGAGGAGCCTGGCAGGCTACCATGGGGTTGCAAAGAGTTGGACACCACTGAGCAACTAACACTTTAATTAGGTTCTTACTCCTCATTGTGACCTTCAAGGCCCTTCCTGATCTAGTCTCCACTACTTTTATCCAACATCCTTTATTCCAGTATAAGAATTCCACACTTCATTTAAATTTGGCTACTTGATGTTCTCTGAATCTACCATAAAATTTTCTCCTTCCTACATTTGTGTCGATTTTTCCTGTCTTCTGTTACTTTTTTTCATCAAATTCCAACCATATTTTAAAGTCCATCTCAAACATCACATTCTCCATTAAGACTTTCTTTATGCCTTAATCTGGAGAAGGTACTGGCGATCCACTCTAGTACTCTTGCCTGGAAACTCCCATGGATGGAGGAGCCTGGTAGGCTGCAGTCCATGGGATTGCTGAGTCGGACACAACTGAGCGACTTCACTTTCACTTTTCACTTTCATGCATTGGAGAAGGAAATGGCAACCCACTGCAGTGTTCTTGCCTGGAGAATCCCAGGGACGGAGGAGCCTGGTGGGCTGCTGTCTATGGCGTCGCACAGCAGCAGTATCCCTCAATCAAATATATTCTCTTCCTCATTAACCCCAATGCAGTTTGTACTTCTCATTGATACTTACCTGATTATATTGACTTGTGTGCTTATTTCAGGTTTTTATTCTCCTCCCTACTGCTACCCGTACTGATGGAATATAATCTTCAGAGCAAGATTTTAGCTAAATCATCTTTGTATTTCTCAAATCAAGAAGCACAATCCTTAATATGAGTTCAATAAGTTATTAACAAAATCAATGGAGTGTGAACTGCCAATTTGCTTGAGGTCTACACAAACGCTTTTTATCGTTCCAGCTTCAAGTTTGGGGAAAGAGGGCTTCCTATTAGGACAATATTTAACTGAGATTTTTAAAAAATGAAGTCATATTTATGCTACCTTTTCCAGTGCAGTTTTCATTGTAAGAAGATTCCGAATTTTCCTTTAAAAAAGTTTCTAAAAGTTAGGACAGAACAGTGACCCCATTGAGTACTGGCCCTAACCTGTTAAATGTAGGCAAACACTATGACCAGGAATTCCTGAGGGTAGAGAGTAGAACCATGAGACCATGTAGTCAGATGATGTGACATCAAACCCATGGTGCAATTCAAAACACAGCTGTGGGGCAGGAATCTGGAACAACCATAAGTCTCTTTCTCTCCTGTTTCCATCCTCCAGTTGAGGTGATGTGGGTTTTAGTTTTCTTATTCTAAACAGGTTTCACCCTTATCAAGATAAGAGCTTTTCTTTTTCCATGCACCTTACCCTTATTTTATTCACTAATATCTCTTTCTCAGCCAAGTGAGAATAGTGGTTTTCCAAAGCATTCTTGATTGATATTTGATATTGCCCTGCTGCTGCTGCTGCTGCTGCGTCACTTCAGTCGTGTCTGACTCTGTGCGACCCCATAGATGGCAGCCCACCAGGCTTCCCATCCCTGGGATTCTCCAGGCAAGAACACTAACTCTGCAATTAGAGACAATGAAAGTAGGGCACTAATTAAAAATAAGTTTTTGTTGTTAAAAATAATATTTATGTAGGCAATCTGTAGAAGGAAAGAAGTAAAATTGAGGAGATATCATATATCTCAAGATACACTTTAAAGTTTGTCCATCTGTTTATATCATCCTATTTCTCAAAGTAAGCTAACTACAAATAGTATAGTAGTAGAATGCTAGCTTCTCCTTTTGGGAGTATAGAAGTTGAGTTTTCAACAAGCAGAGCATGGTTATGGTTGGATAGAACAATAAGACTGTGTTTTACATAGACTGTTTCCTTGAAAGAAATTGGAGTTCTTCATAAGCATTGCATCATGAATCCTTCCAACATCCTTAGGAGGAGAATGGAGCTATGGTTCCCATTTAATTAATGGAAAAATTAGAAAACAGAGGGTTTGAGTTTCATATTCACCACTGACCGTATGGATCTGACCTATACAGCCTTTTGATTCTCTATCTATACTTGTATGAATTACATCTCTCTGTTGCTCTATCCATGTGTGTGAGTTGCTCAGTTGCGTCTGACTCTTTGCGACACCATGGACTGTGGCCTGCCAAGCTCCTCTATCCATGGAATTCTCCAGGAAAAATACTGAAGTTGGTTGCCATTACCTTCTCCAGGGGATCTTCCCGACCCAGGAATTGAGCCCATGTCTCCTGCATTGCAGGCAGATTCTTTACCACCTAAGTAGCCAGGGAAGCCCTATCTATACTTGTATAAGTGATATCTCTCTGTTCTGGTTTTATGTTTAGTTATATTCATTTGCTTTTGCATCAGGCTGTTTAAAAATTATCACATAGAAACTTTTTGTAAACATCCTGTATTATGAAGTATCATCTTTAAACTTTTCTGTTGTAGTAGTCCAGCTGGAACAGGGCTTTGCTGTGTCCCATTTATCCAGAGGTTGCATCTCAGTTGCTTTAGCCACCAGGAATACAGCTGCAATCTCAAATTCGAACTAAGGCTGGTCCTAGGTGGGAAATTGCTGTCACAAAGCTCATGAATCTTACCTTATATAGAAGATAGCACTAGTTCAATCACTCAAGCAATAGGTGTAAGGCAAACAATAACAGGACATCAATCTACCGACATCAGCAAGGAGATGATACCTGAAAAAGGATGGCGAGTTCTAAAAAGCAGTCTGCTCTGAGTGAGAGTATATGAAAGATTGTGAACATTCTCAGGAAAAAAAAAAAAAGGGCTGTTTAAATGACAGCAGCCTAGCAATGGAATCTTGTTTCTAGTCCTTTCTCACAGTAGTTTGGGAGTGTTCTCTGACATAGCTCTGAGACAAGGAACAAAATGGCAGTGGTTAATATGCAAGGTTGATTTGGTATGCTGACAATTCTTAGTGAGACAACTAGAATTGTTATATTTTGCATTTCTATGCGGTAAGACATTTAAAATTCTATTTTAAAAACATTTCTATTTCTAATATCAGAAATGGTTAAAAAGTAATTCCTGAAGTAATATATATCAGAAAATGAGGATCTCCTTCTTTCCTCCAAAGGAGAATGAGTTGTCTTTTATCCAGTATGAGTCTAGAGTCTGAGCCAATCCGCGAGTGAGTTGTATACTGGCCCTCTGACAATTGTCAGAGGGTCTTGACATTTTTGCTAATGATCTGTGGACAGGAACACCTGGTGATGGTAACAGAGGTGAAGTTCAACAGAAAAGAAGCCACGGGGGCCTCTCTGAGCCAGTCAGACTCCCATTAACTGACCTTTGGTGAGTTTCAGGTTCTAGATTTTATAGAATCTACTTGGTGTGGAATAAAGTTAATCTACACATAAACTTATTCCAAGGAGAAACTCTGATTGTGTGCTTTCTGTATTCCCATACCTCAGTCTTTAAAATCACAGAATATTTTGGATTCAGTGTTCATTGGATCATTTGTCATTATGGCAAATAATTTTCGGGTCTCATAGTACTTGAAAAACATGTTTTGGAGATTCCGTGTAACATTCTGGGTGGGGTGGTTTTTCAAAGGCTCAATCTTAAACACAAAGCAGAGCTATAAAACCAGTGATTAGCACTGATGCAACAACTTCCCAGCTATGCTGAATATGCAGTGTTCTGAATGCTTTAAGCCCATGCTGGCCTGACAAGTCTCACTATATGTTGACAGAAGAGGGCTAAATTGTGTATGCTACACATGTATAATCTTTATTCAAACAAACTCAGTTTCTGCAAAAGTTGTTTGATAATGAGAGTTTATATGTATTTCTCTTGAAAAATTATGAAATATTTAATAGATGTAAAATAAGAAGTATTATAACAAACTATACCCCTTTGCTTACCATCCAGTTAAGAAAGAAAATATTTCTCATTATTTTGAAGCTCCTTGTCATTATTTCTCACTCCAGAGGTAACCACTATCTTGACTTTTGCATCTATCATTTTAATCTTTTCCTCGTAATTTATATACATATAAAACTGTGATATTATACATATGGTAAAACTATGTATGTTTATGGTACTGTACATGTGGGAAAACATATATGATGGCCAAAGTGTAATGGAAAGGATCTATATATACATATAACATATATATATATATATATATAGTATTGATAATAATAAATATAGTTTGGCAAGTTTTCTAACTTTATATGAAAGGCATAATATTTTATGCCTTCTGTGGTTTGCTCATTTGTTTAGAATTTTATTTTTTAGATTGAGTCATATGCATGTGGCTCATTAGTCTTCTCTGCTGTGTTCAGTTACATAAACATACCACAGGTTATGTGCTTACTTCCCTTTTGGTTTATACCTAGGTTGTTTGCAGCCTATCAGGAACATTCTTGTGTATGTATCCTTATGTACACAAGCAAGATTTTCTTGAGTATAAAAAGTGGAATCTGCATGCCTTCAACTTTCCTAAATAATACCAGATTGTTTTCCAAAATCAGTGAATCAGTTCACACTCAGTGGCTGATAGTTCTCATTGCTCCACATTCTCTTCAACCTCTGTGGTAGTTAGACCTTCAAGTTCTTGTCAATGTAGTAGATATGACCTGGTATTTTGTAGTGGATTTAGTATTATTTTCCTTTGTTTCTAAAAAGATTAAGCTTCTAAGTATATGTTTCTGCTTTGGTTAAATGTTCATTTTGTATGCCCTTTTTGTTATTGAGCTGTTAGCTTATTCTTGTCTTTTTTTAGGTGTTCCTTATATATTCTGGACACAAACTTGTTTTTCATTAGGCATGTATGTTTCAAATATTTTCTCCCAGATTGTTATCTTCTCAGATTCTTTTGACACAGTCTGTTATTTCTTTAAAATTTTGCCTAAGGTAAACACATACTTTCTAATTAGTATTTAAAAAGGTAAAATTGGATTAATTATAATATTCAGAATTTCTATTTGGACATAAGAATCAGAAATGGTACATTCATGCTAATTGTTTTAAAAAGCGAAATGGCTGATTAATGCTTCCTGACAGACTTTGGAGCACAGCCTATTGAGATGATGATATCTAGTCTTAACCACATAGATTCCTTTATTTATTTAACTGAATCTGTCATTGTTTTGGGTATATCCACAAAGTCTGTACATTAACCAAATAGCAACACATCTCTTTCCTTCCAATGTCCAGTTTCTGGGAGAAACCATCTATTCTTGTCTCTCCTTCCTTATAATCACTCAGAGCTTCTCTTCCGGTGACTTGGCTTCCCCGTGACTTGTTTGGAAACTGATCTTTCGAAGATTGTAGTGAACTTGCAGTTTCCAAATTGAATAGCTTCTTTTTTAGATTTTCCAGGTTTAGCAAATAAAAATACAGGATTTGAAGTTAAATGTGAGTTTCAGATAAACAAAGAATAACTTCTTAGGATAAGTATGTCCCAATATATGTCTCAAATATTTGCCCCTCAGCCCCCCACCCCAAACACATTCAATAGAACACAAAGTACTATCAAAATGCTTCAAGTATCTATATTAATAATTCCCTCATAGTGATTATAATTATGGAGTGAAACAAAGATATGGAAATTTTGGTATTTAGTTCATGTGATACATTTATAGAACAGTGAGCTCTGATTACATTTCTGTCTAATCAAATGCTATTCCGCCAGTCTCCAGGCCTGAGACATCCCCTCCTTCAGCGGGATTCTCCCTAGGCAGTATGATTGGGGAAGAAGATGCAGACTAACATAAATTATCCTAGTGGGAAGAGTTAGAACCCCAGAGAATGGCTGTAACCAAGGGAATCCCATTGTGAAGACAAAAGAGGTTAGGCTGGGGAGGTTGGGGGTGAGCAGGGTGGGAAAGTCTTGGAACTGTGCCTGAGGCGTGCCTTTCTCTCCTTCTCCAATCCTCCATCAAGCGCTTTCCCCTACTTCTATCCTCTGGAAGGAAATGCAAAAGACTAATAAATATAAACCCCAGAAAGGGTAATTAAAGCGACAGTAAAATATCTTGGAAGGGTTTCAAACAGGTGAGGGAATGTGGTCAAGAGCCTTTCTAAATAAATGTACTTTTGTTTGATTTGAACTTTTAACTGCAGTAATAATTTCAAGAGGTAAATGTTTTGAATTACAGATGTTCAATAACTTGGAAATACGAGTGATATACCATAAACAATTGCAATATTTAACACTTAAAAATAACCCAGCATGGAAACAAAAACAAACACCAAAAAACCAGAATTCCTAAAACCAAGAATCACTACTTCTTCAAAGTTCTAAGTCTTGAGTCATTGCTTTAGGTATTGAGAGTTTTCCAAGTAGCTCAGTGGTAAAGAATCCACCTGCTAATGCAGGAGACATGGGTTTGATCCCTGGGTTGGGAAGATCCCCAGGAGGAGGAAATGGCAACCCACTCTAGTACTCTTGCCTGGAAAATTCCATGGGGTCACAAAAGTTGGACACAGGTGAGCATGCATGCACAGTGCATGATTAGATATTGAAATTCGAGTTCATTTAAGATCCACCTTAAAAGTCATTGTCTTCTTAAAGTCTTCACCTATCTCAATGGTCTCCATCCCTAACTCAGAGCAAGTTGGCATTTCATTTAGTCCTAACTTACTGTGGCTGTGTATTATGGCTTGTTACAAGTCCCTGCCTACTCTTGGATCATCACTCCCCTAAGGGAAGAGTTCATGCCTCATTTTTCATCATTTCTCCACTGTTCTTGGCCCTGAATTGTACTTGAAGACTGTTGACTTGAACCTCAATTAGCCTTAAAGCAAAGAAAAAAATGATTCATATTGCTCAACTGGCCTAGAAATGTTCTTGTAGAAAAATGTTATATATGTATTAGTAAAGGTAAAATAAATTGGCAATATATTGTATCTCCAGAATGATACCTTGATAATCTGTCTTTGAGTCCACTCACATTCAAGTCTTGGAAAATACTTTAAAATTTCAAAAGAGACAGTTGTATATCTGAGATACAAAGATGCATTTAAAAAGCAAGGTCTAAAAATATGCTTGACGTGTAAGCAGGGAAAGGTCACTTTTAAATGATGGGTCTTTCTGTTATCTGAAAAGTCAGAAAACTTTTAATATGTCTTCAAGGAGAAAGTTTGAGAAACAAGGAATGTGGCCTTTCCTCCAAAGGCTTCAGCTATATATTATCATGGAGTCCTGTGTCTACATGTGGAAACTGATGATGTTAGGCAACTTGCCTAAAGGGAGTCATTGACTGGAGCTGGGAAAAATCTCCCAGCTTGTGCCATAACCCGTAGACTGTGTTGACAGAAGTCAGGCTCCACAGACTGTTTGGTAAGTGTAATGTTAGCATAATGTTAGCAAACAATAAAGCAACATCTGCTACAGACATGGCCAGAGAAATCATTTTTAAAAAAAGCACAAAATGACCTGGGAGAGAGGAGGTAAATCTGAGAAATATGAGCCCTATGGTTGCTAACATTTTTATTGGAGATTTACAGAGAAATGAATGTTCAACCAACCCCCCCACTCCCCCCACCCCCACCCTGAAGAGTAACTCAGGGAACATCCGAGCCACCAAAATTATCTATCACAAAACTTCTCTATTTCTTGCTTCTGAACAGCCCAGGTTTCTTGTTATCTGACAGGGACACAGCTTTACTGAAATGATGGGATCCATGTTTTACATGGGGGAAAGTATACTGAAATAAACACTGAAATAAAAAATAAGCCTGGTATTAAGAGGGTGGCTTAAAGAGTATTCCCCCACAATGCTGCTATGAAGAAAAGTAAGCATGCCATTTAGATCATGACTAGAATATTGAATTGCTACCACTGGCTTTTCACAATTTGGATAAAATATTAATATATGACCAAATCCTAACACTCATTATGAAAACACATATGGAAAATCCTTTTCATTCAGAGCAGACAACCAGGAAGCACTGTCTTAGCCACAAGAATGTGTCCCTATTAAGGCACCAGAACCCTAGCCTTCAGTGCTGCTGTAATTTGCCACACAAGAGCTATTATTTTGCTTCACATTTCTCACAGGACTCGAGTTTGAAGCTCTGAGGCAACAAGTGATGTGACAACAGTATTGTCTTCATAAAGATTTCAAATATGTGGAGGTTCCCACTGTTTGACCTATTTTTGCCACTCATGCATTATATACTGAGAAAGTTTCATGCATACAGTGAACTCATTCATGCTTAATGGTTCTTATCTCTGTGCGCTTTTATGTGTAAGTATATAGACATACATATATTTTTTGTGTCCAAATCCTAGATGATAGGATGAATAATCTAAATATTATCAATTATTTCAGCATTTTGATATAAAATTATAGTCAGATGTCTTAAATAATTTGCTTTTTTTTCTAGAATTTTTTATTGGAGTAGAGCTGATTTACAATGTTGTATTAGTTTCAGGTGTACACCACAATGAATCAGTTCTACATATATCCATTCTTTTTTAGATTGTTTTCTCATATAGGCCATTACAGTGTATTGAGTAGAGTTCCCTGTGCTATACAATAGGTTCTTTTTTTTTCTTTTGATTGGAGCATTTAATTCCATTTATATTGTTTATTTCTTTTTATATGACACAGCCACTGTGGAGAACAGTATGCATATTCCTTTAAAAACTAGAAATAAAAGTGAAGTGAAAGTGAAGTCGCTCAGTTGTGTCCGACCCTTTGGGACCCCATGGACTGTAGCCTACCAGGTTCCTTTGTCCATGGAATTTTCCAGGCAAGAATACTGGAGTGGGTTGCCATTTCCTTCTCCAACCACCAGATAACCTAACAGTCCCACTACTGGGCATATATCCTGAGGAAACCATAATTGAAAAAGACACGTACCCCAGTGTTTATTGCAGCACTATTTAACAATAGCTAGGACATGGAAGCAACCTAGATGTCTATCCACAGATGAATGGATAAAGAACTGATATATATACACAATGGAATATTAGCCATAAAAAGGAATACATTTGAGTTAGTTCTAATGAGGTGGAAGAATTTACTTTTCAAATCCAGAATTCTTTAGGCAAAGAGAACTGGGTTTAAAATCCAAAAAGCAGAACTTAAAACATAAAACTCCCTCAAACCAACAGGATTTAATGTATAAAATACAACGTGCCAGGTTCTCTCTATCACCACCCTCTAGCTAGTCATGAGAAATGTACTTCGGAAGCTTTGTCAATTCTTTCAGGCCACTAATACATTAGTGTACTAATAGCCTAAGAATTGATGCGACTATTAAGAGTGCCTAATTTACAACTCAGAGTAAGTTATCTAGTGACTGAATCTCTCTCAAGCATAATGTTATTGCCTGAATCTCAAAAAAATCAGATAATTGTTTTCTTGATGAATTTAAGGCAATAGTAGGGGGATAGGCTTCATCCACCCATTCTCCATCATTTATTGATTCTTTTATTTGACACACTTTTTTGAGTGACTACTCTGGGCTCAGCACTGTTTTGTATTCTTGTGTGCAATGCTATGTTAGTTAGACAAATTTGTCTTTTAGGAGCTTATATTTTAGTGAGGGACCCAGAACAACAAACAATTAAATAGACCAATAGGAGATAATCTCCACTAGTGCTGAGTGCTATGAGCAAAATAAAGTGGGCCCACTTTTTGTTGGGGGAATTAGGGAAGTTTCCCAAGGAAATAATATTTGAGCTGAATGCTGAATGGTGGAACTAAACCAGCTTCATGAAGGCCTGAGAGGGTGAATGGTTGCGAGCAGTAGGAATAGTACATTTCAGGCACCTGGGGGAGCAGCCAGCCTGAGTGGTGAGCAGGAGGGGGTGTGGAGCAGAAGGTGAGGGCAGAGAGGTGGACAGGGATTTGGCTCTCTGAACCATGGTGAGGAGTCTGGCCTTCTGTGACAAAAAGCCATTGGAGTGTTTTAGTAAGCCACAGGCTTGACTTATGTTTTGAAAGATTATTCAGTCTATCAGGTGGAGAAGGCATTGTGTGTGTGTGTGTGTGTGTGTGTTCTGTTTTGTTTTTTCATTATGGTTTATTGCAGGATACTGAATACAGTTCCCTGTAGTATAAGTAGGACTTTGGGGTTTATCCATCCTCTATATAATAGTTTGCACTGACTAATCCCAAACTCCCAATCCATCCCTCCCTAACCACCTCTGCCTCTCGGCATCCACAAGTCTGATCTTCATGCCTGTGAGGCTACTTCTGTTTCATGAATAAGTTCATTTATGTCGTATTAGATCCCACATGTAGGATGAATCATATGATGTCTTCTCTGTGTGACTTGCTTCACTTAGGTATAATCTCTAGGTCCATCCATGTTGCCACAAATGGCATTATTTCATTACTTTTTATGGATGAGTAGTATTTCATAGTGTGTGTGTGTGTGTGTACCACATCTTCTTTATCCATTCATCTGTGAATGTACATTTAAGTTGCTTGCATGTCTTGGCTATTATTAATAGTGCACGTATCTTTTGAATTATAGTTTCATTCAGATATATGCCGAAGAGTGACATTAGTGGATTATATGGCAACTCTAGTTTTAATTTTTTGAGGTATCTCCATGCTGTTTTCCATAGGGGAAAACAATTGATATTCCCACCAATAGTGTGAAAGGGTTCCTTGAGAAAGCACTGTTAAGGGACAGAAGGAGAAACAAGAATTTTAGGTGACAATTTATTGAGGTTTGCCCTAGGGGAACAGCAGTAGGAATGGAGAGATGGATCAGTGGGTGGAATGGGTGTATTTTGGAGGTAAAGCCTGTGGGGTGTTAGGTTAAGGGAAAAAGCAGAATCTCATATGGCTTCAACAGCTCTGTGCATGGTGCTGCCCTTTACTGACAGGGTGAGCTGGAGGAACAGTAGGTGGAGTTGGGGATGATGGGGTCGATGATGGGTTGGTGAAAATGCAGAGTTGTCTTGGTTAAGTTACACTTGAGATGCTGGTGAAACACTCAAGTTGAGGTTGGTGATCACGGGGAGAAAGCAAGACTCTTTGTTGATCATCAGATCAGAGTACTGATGATCCAGTGGCTCTCCCAAAGAGGTTGAGAGCATCCTTACAAAGTTTTGGAATCAGAATTCCTAAATCAACTCCCCCCTCTGCCTTTTCTTTAAAACCTTCTTTTTATCTTTAAAGTCCTCTCCTTTGCCTTACATTTAAAATCCTCTTGGTTCCCAAAGTGGTGTGAGTGCCTGGGGCCAATGAATTAAGGCCGAGTTGGAAAGGTTTGTAGACTTAACTATAAAAACACAATTTCAGCACAGTGTCCCCACCCATCTCTTCCAGAGCACTCCCCCTACCAGTCGGGTTTTCTCTAATCCGTTTTGATCCACATGCCCATGACAAATGTGCAGGAAAGAAAGCTGGTTGTACGTGTATTGCTCATTCCACTCATCCTTCCAGGAGAACAAGCTATATGTTTATAACAAACCAGTAGAACTTTGGGTGGGAAATGTTTTTTTCCCCTGTTATCAGAATGCAGCCAGACTTAAAGAAGGCTGGTTATCTATTAGTCATTTGGTATTCTAAACACATGGGTGTGGGCTCCCCACCTGGCTGTGGCTTTCATCGTGATTTGTAACCAAGTTTGTCCCAATTAGGTTGTCTAAGTGCTGGAGAGATTAAGCTTTTTGGCAGTTCAACCAGAAGCCCAGTGCTTGGGCCAGAATCTTGATAGTGTTGTAAATTCATAAAGGACAGAACTGACTTCTATGAATGTAACAATGAAGTAAAGTGAGTGCTTTAAAATGAACATTAACAAGAAAAAAATAAACTCAGAAATGAGCTTGTTCTTTAAAGGATCATTAGGAAAACAAATGCAAATCCAAAGCGTGCTTTCAACTCCTTTAAAAAAAAAAAAAAAAAGATCTTTTAGGAATGGTTTGGGTTGCAGGCATGAAAATTCTTTTTAAAACTGACATTTCTTATTTTTGATTGAAATTTATTTATCATTGTGGGAAAAAAGATCACAGTCTTTAGAGCGTCATAGACCTGGGTCAAATCCAATCTGCTACATTCTGGATTTATGACTTCTTTGTTCAATGTACTTCTTTGAATTTTTATTTACTCATCTAAAAGTTAGGGAAATCATGACAGCCACTAAATATATGTATGCATGTCTTGAATTCAGCAATTCTACTTAGAAAAATTATCTGAAGGAAGTGATCACAGGACTCCACAAAGACTTCTCTGTGAAGAATGTTCACATGAAATATTGAAATACTGGAGTAGTAAATACCCACATAAAAGAATACACAATAGTAAGTAGAGATGATTTTATAGAAGAAATTCAGTGAGTTGAAAATCTGTTCAGAATATATTATTAAGTGAATAATTATATAAATTATGTATTGTGTGATTAGTTTTGGGTGAAAGAGCACATTTATAGACTCACTCACAGAAAAAGTCTAGACCAATAAGCATGGTAATGTCAATAGTGGTTAGATCTGAGTGGTGAGAACTTGAAGGAGGTTTGGTTTCTTTTTGCTACTTTTCTAGATTTTCTAGACTTCCTTCAGTGAACATACTCTAATTTTATAATTATTAAAGAGGTATGAAAAACGAACACTAATATCCATCTTACAGATTTGTGGTGAGGATTAAATTAAGTGAGATGATTTATAAAATACACTTAGCTTAGTGACTGACATTTAGGTGGCATTTTCCATTATTTTTACCCAATTTAATCGCTCATCATGGATTTAGCTCAAAATGATTTTTGACCTAACACAAACCCCAAAATATTACATTTCCACCAGTAAAGAGTTTCCAGCATTAAAGATATTCAAAAGAATGTATTGCAAGCTATGAAGGCAATTTCAAAAGGGTTGTACCTGAAATGCTTTGAACAATGGAGGTAGGGGGTGGAGATGGACACTGAAATCAGCGTTCATACTTAAAGTGACTAACTACTTTGGGATGTTCATTTGGACATACTAGCTTTGTATTGTTTGTTTAAAAATCTGTCATTACATAGCCACATAGGGTACCTAGATAGACAGAACAATATCTAACTCAAAGTGAGCAATTAGTTTGTCATGATAAATGCCCCCTCTCCTTCAGGCTGATAAAAAACCTCTGTCAGAGCCTCTGTGTCTTTCCAGAAACACTGCTTGAGCCCTGCTGCTTTCTCTTAGCAACATTCTTCATCCTGCAGAAATGTAGAGGGAAGCTTTTGTGGGTATGGTTGAAAGACAGCTCATGTTATCCATATCTCTCTTCTGGGACTATTTATCTTCTTCCTGTTCTGGGCTTCTCTCCCTCCACCCAAGTCCCTCTTCCCCTCCCCCACACTTCTTCTTACCTTCCCCAATTCCTTCCTATCTCCCTTCCCTTATGCTGAGCTCCTCTTTTCTTTTCTTTAAAAATCTATTTTGGTATTTACCATAGGATATCGTCAACATTAGTTTGCTTATCTCGCTCCTGCACTGGGGTTCCCTGAGACCAACCACTTTCATGTCATCTCCTAGAGCCTTCCTTTCTTCCTCCTGGTTTTTCATTGACAAAGTGGGAACTTAATGCTTCATTTAGGGGTGTGTTGCAGGCCATTCCATTGCATAATGGAAGCAGAGTTCCTGGCACACGTTAGGTACCCAATAATAAAAGCTATTATAATGATCAATTATATTACTTATTTACTTTTGTACCCTTAGGGCCTGGCATAGTGCCTGATGTATGATGGCTGCAAAATAAATTTCTGGTGAATTAATTTATAAGCTTACAGAATATGGCTTTAAAATACAAAAAAGAATGTCTCTTTGTAGCATTTATAGACTTGGGCAGTATTCCATGCACTGCCCCTTCTCACTTTTTTCCCCCAAACATCCTGTCTGGTATCTATCCCTGGGCACTATCTTTCCTAGCCATTGGGAAATCAACGGCTACTGAGTTGGACGACTTAGCGACTAAACCACCACCACCATATAGCTATAGAAAGTCTATTGACACATAGATGTAGCTTAAGAGAGTTAAAGAGGAATTTTCTGCCTTGATCATCACATCCTTCATCTACATAGTTTATTGCTTAAGGACCAGGGTTTTTAGTTTAGTTAACCTCTACATTCTCTCTAAATCTGGCAACTAACTCCTGACCACAATAATCTGATTGAGAGGAAATCCATTCTACTGCTAACTCCAGACTCCCCCTGGGCTGTTCCAGTCTAGTCACCTGTCTCAGTGTTGACAAAACACGTCAGCTCATTTGCATTCCACCTCCTATCTTTCCCCTATTTCTTTTGAGGAAGATGTTTGTGAATTATTTTAAGCCAGTTGAATCACTCTGAGAGTTAAGTGCTATATTTAAGCCTTTGAGGAACAGTTGAGAAGGAATGATTTAGGGATGTGAACCATTTCACAATAATATCCCACAGAAACTTGAAGTTTGTGGTAAGTTTCAGCATATTAAGATACTAGAGATAAGTAGGTCATTGTTCTCAGATGCAAAATACTAAGGTGCTGCTGCTGCTGCTAAGTCGCTTCAGTCGTGTCCGACTCTGTGCGACCCCATAGACGGCAGCCCATCAGGCTCCACCGTCCCTGGGCTTCTCCAGGCAGGAACACTGGAGTGGGTTGCCATTTCCTTCTCCAATGCATGAAAGTGAAAAGTGAAAGTGAAGTCGCTCAGTCATGTCCGACTCTTCTCGACCCCATGGACTGCAGCCTACCAGGCTCCTCCATCCATGGGATTTTCCAGGCAAGAGTACTGGAGTGGGGTGCCATTGCCTTCTCCGTTCTGCGAAGGTACTGAGTAGCAAAATGAAAGCAATGGTATATGGTGCAGGTGAGACACATAAGAAGCCACCTGCTGCTGAAGAGAATGCATCCTTACCAATATCTCTCTGCTCTTTCCTCTGCCTGGATGTAAAACTTGGTCCTTTTATTGGGACCACTGTCTCCATGTTCCTGTCAGACTTCTTGCTCTCCTATCAGTCTGTGCCAACAGGTAGTCAGCTGCTGCACCATCCTCTGCTCCAAAGATTGTTCGGTGGGTCTAGGGCCCCAGGTGGCTTTATGGGGGGAGTAGAATTCTGTCAGCCTATCATAAGGGGTAAGCCCTCTAGACTGATTATCCCACTTGTTTTTATGAATTTTTTTCTGAGCCCTCAGCCCACCAAATAAAGAACAATACCCCACTGAAAAATCTAGGATGTCTTCTCAGATTCAGAGCTCAGATGTTTTATCTTATCTCAACATTTATAGACCTTTATATTGTTCCCATCTCAGTTATGCATATAATTCACTGCACATCCCTGTGTGCCAGTCTATAGCTTCTTGATGACTGGTGCTGTTTCTTTTTGCTATCTGTTTGTCCCTAGCACACTGGCTCAGTGTATTATTCCAGTAACAGACTGTGTGCAGTTAGAAGGGAAAGACCATGTTACTGCTGTTCTTTCTTTTTTCCTTTTAAGGTGATCAGTGAAGCATCAAGTATAATTATGACTTAATAAGTGCTTTTTTGTTGATGGTGATGAAGTGTTCTTTCATAGTTACAGACTGTACCTTCCTGTAATCCAGGTATTGCAGGTCATGGAGAAGCAAGGGTGGAATATTAAAGTTGATGAAATCTGGAGCGATATCTTTGTTATTAACAAGCTGAAAATTTGGATAAATTTTTAAACAATTTCTTTATATACACTGAACCAGCTACTATCAGGGGTTGAGGATGAAAATAGGTCCACAGTTTTCACCATGGATTGTGGAGTTTGGATAAAGACAAAGGACTTTCTAAAATACCAAGATTCCTCCAACCTTCAGGGAAATAATCTACTCCATGCTGATAATTTTTTCCAGTGAGGGCACTAGATACTTCTCTATATATGCAGTTTCTTCTGATATGCAGAATCCTGGGAAAATCTACCACTAAATTTTGGAGATGTTGCCATCCTCACTAATTTCATAGGGAAGAAAAATGGTTGCAATAATAATTTTTCTTGTGTTGGAGCTGTTGTTCCTGGTAATAATTCGTACTTTTGTTGAATTAGGAGTTGGTATTTTATCCAGAATGATCAATAGAAATATGAGTATGGGGAATTTTAAATTAAGAGATAGAAAGGAGACCAAGAGTATTTGGGAATAAGGAAGCAGATGCTTAGAGAGATGACATTTAAGAATAGGTGGCTCACATAACCCATCCTGTTGGGCTAGGGGTGAAAATAAGTCCAGTTTTCAGATTCCAGTCTAGTGTCCTTTCCAATGAATGGTGCTACCTCTATGAGCTCTTGGCACTGAAAATAGGGTAGGACATATAGATGTTGAGAAATTGCTCCCAAGTTTTATCTGTTTATATAATAATATAATATTATTATAAAATAATATTCATAATATTTCACTGATGGCTTTACTTTTTACCAACGTATTATTATGGACACAATCACTATGCTTGTATATACAGAACATATATGCGTGCATGCATGCTAAGTCACTTTGGTAGTATACTACTTTGAGACCCTATGAACTGTAGTCTGCCAGGCTGCTTTGTCCATGGGATTTTCCAGGCAAGAATACTGGAGTGGGTTGCCATGCTCTCCTCCCAGGGAATCTTCCCAACCCAGGGATAGAACTTGCATCTCCTGCATCGACAAATGGGTTCTTTCCTACTAGCGCCACCTGGAAAGCCCATGACACATATATGTTCAGTCGCTTCAGTCATGTCCAACTCTTGGTGACCCTATGGACTGTAGCCCTCCAGGCTTCTCTGTCCAGGTGTTTTCCTGGCAAGAATGCTGGAGTGTGTTGCCATGCTCTCCTCCAGGGGATCTTTCCAGCCCAGGGAACGAACTTGCATCTCCTGCATCGGCAGGAGGATTCTTTACGCTGAGCCACTGGGGAAGTCCATGACACATATATACCTGATGTGTAGTATGATGAGACACTATAATGAAAGCTTTACTTTCAAATAATGCTGAGCCATCACTCCCCTGGCCTATAGGTCTCCATGAGTAAATAAATAAATATCATGGCAGCAAATATTTGGTGTGGGGTAGAAGGATTGAAGGACTTTCCAGGTAGCACTAGTGGTGAAGAATCCGCCTGCCAATGCAGGAGAGTAAGAGATGCGGGTTCGATCTCTGGGTCGGGAAGATCCCTTGGAGGAGGAAATGGCAATTCACTCCAGTACTGAAGTGACTTAGCACACTTAGAAGGATTGAAGATGGGAGAGAGGTGGAAAGAAAGGCTTTCAACTTTCTGTGCCTGTTTTAGGCCAGGTGACTCTAGCTGGGTGGCTCTGGGCTTATTGGCAAAGAAAGGATGTCCCTTTCCTTTCATCCTCCTGTTCCCATGCCCTACTCCTCAGAAGAGTTTCCAAAGTTCTTGTCTGTCATCTAAGGGAAGAGATACATCATCTCTTCCTAAAAGGAAAATGTATTTTCTTATTTGTAGGATCTAGGCTATGATGACAGTTATTGTCGTTCAGTTGCTCAGTGGTTTCTGACTCTTTGCGACCCCATGGACTGCAGCACACCAGGCTTCCCTGTCCTTCACTATCTCCCAGAGTTTGTTCAAATTCATGTCAATCAAGCCTGTGATGCCATCCACCCATCTCATCCTCTATCGTCCCCTTCTCCTCCTGCATTCAATCTTCCCCACCATCATGGTCTTTGCCAATGAGCTGGCTATTCCCATTAGGTGGCCAAAGTATTGGAGTTCAGTTTCAGCATCAGTCCTTCCAATGAATATTCAGGACTAATTTCCTTTAGGATTGACTAGTTTGATCTCCTTGCTGTCCAAGGGACTCTCAGGAGTCTTCTCCAGCACCACAATTTGAAAGCGTTAATTCTTTAGCTCTCAGCCTTCTTTATGGCCCAACTCTGATGACTCATCTATAAATTCAAGATTAAAAACAGAAACAAGACTCCTAAACCTTTGTAAACTCTCCCTCTTTCTCTTTGTATGTATATCCTTTTGAGTAAATCCCTCTTGGCCTTGGCTGTGTCACCTGGCACATTTCATGTCACCACAGAAGTACTAAAGTGAGGCTAGCTCATGTCCCTTGAGCTAGTTAGGCTAGCTCACTAGCTTTATAACAAGGCTTTTTTCTTTGTTCTGCTTTTCAGGGCAATTCATTTCCCTGAAGCATAGGTCTCCCCTTCCCAAGAGACTTTAAAATGTATGTCTCTCTTCCAAAATTATGGGAATCCTAATTTGTAATAAAATCACATGAATGAGTTGTGGTAAGTTTTGGCAGGATCTAGAAAATAATGGTTTCACTTAAACATGAATCACTAAAACACTACTTCAACACAATTAACTCAAAGCAGCCCTTACTGTTAGAATTAAGAGATTTCCTCCACAAATCTCTCTTCCTTACACAGACTTCCAGTACGGAGGTCTAGGAACCATTGCGCGGTAAACTGTTTCAACAAATCTTCTTTTCCTCCAAAACAAAATAAAGATCCATTTCTTCTGATTGTCTTCCTGAGGACAGCTGCTCAGGTTGCAGAGTTTTCACAGATTGATTAAGACAGGAATAAATATGTCAAAAGTGTTGAAAAATGTCATTTCCTTTGAGGGGGATTTTTCAGAAATCACAAGAGGAGCATGGGGACTGCTTTCATGTAGTATGGAAGGGCCTTTGGTTGGGAGCTTTGCTAAGACTGGAACTTAGAATGTGTACCCAAGTTGTCTCATCCTAAACAGAACTGCACTCAGATGCACATGGTGGTCCTGAGCCCAGGGACACCCTGGGAATGTGAGGTTGTAACAAAATATCAGTGAGAGCTTTGCTTTGCTGTGCAATCAATTGTTATACCAGATTGCTTCTGAGTCACATAAAGGATAACATTATTTTCCAGCAACGTTTCTTTTAAAACATAAGGTAGACTTGACAATGCTTAAGATGCTGAAGAAGATTGAAACCCTCTCCGCTTCAAGAACTTAAAGTCTAAAAGACAACATGATTGGCAGCCTGAATAGTAACTTTTACTTTTCTTTTCCTAATGAAGGACATGAAAAGGCTTTATCTTTTTATCCTGGCCCCTTTCTTTCTTTTTGTTGCAAATTAGTGTTTGGTGATGAGGAAAGGGGAGGAAGAGGATGACCATGTTTCACTGTAGAGGCAAACCATGGAGCTGACCGGAGAAAACGGAGCTGACTGGAGAAGGAGGAGGGGAAAGTTTATAAAAGTATTTTTTGTTTTAGGGTAGGGTGTTCTTGCCTTGAGAATCCCAGGGATGGCAGAGCTTCGGTCTATGGGGTCGCACAGAGTCAGACATGACTGAAGCGACTTAGCAGCAGCAGCAGGACCAATTATAAAATACCAAGGTACATTGACATATACCATGTTTCCTATTAAGAAAATTTGTAGTAATTGTTGAGTTTGATTTCTTCTTTCAAGTAGGAACCTGTGATTTACTCTTCCTGGGGGAAGCCTTTCACACTAGTAACATCCGAGGAGCTGAGAAAAATTCTAAGTCACTCTTACTCCTATGGGAAAGATGAACACACAAAGTGGTATGGGTTTCAAAGGCACTTTAGAAGAGTCACATTTTATTTTTCTTTGATTAGATTTGTTGTTGTTGTTGTTTACTCGCTAAATCATGGCTGACTGTGACTCCATGGACTGCAGCATGCTAGGCTTCCCTGTCCTTTACTGTCTCCCATGCTCTAATTCCATGTCCATTGAATCAGTGATGCTATCTGAGCATCTCATCCTCTGCTGCCCTCTTCTCCTTTTGCCTTCAGTCTTCCCCGGCATCAGGGTCTTTTCCAATGAGTTGGCTCTGAACATCAGGTGACCCAAGTATTGGAGCTTTAACTTCAGCATCAGTCCTTCCAATGAATATTCAGGGTTGATTTCCATTAGGATTGACTGGTTTGATCTCCTTGCAGTCCCAGGGACTTTCAAGAGTCTTCTCCAGCACCATAGTTTGAAAGCATCAATTCTTTGGCACTCAACCTACTTGATGATCCAACTCTTACATCCATACATGAGTGCTGGAAAAATTGTAGCTTTGACTATATGGACCTTTGGCAGCATAGGCTGTCTAGGTTTGTCTTGATTAGATTAAACTTAAACAGCCTGAAAAAGAAAAAAAAAAATTCCCTGGCAATCTGGTGGTTAGGACTCCACGCTTTCACTAGTGAGGGCCTAGATTCGATTCCTGGTCCAGGAGGTAAGATCCCATAAGCAATTCCATGCTTCCATTGCAGGGGGCACAGGTTCAATCCCTTATTAGGGAAGTTTCACATGCCATCAATGTGGCCAACAACAACAAAACCCAAAACCTCTTTTTATTCTTCTAATAGCATCAGGTCTTGGGGCCCAAATGTTTCCCACCAGGGAAAGGTGTTTACCCCTTTTCAGCAAGAAGGATGGGTGTGCAGTGCTGTACAACCTGAAAGGTAGGTATAGCCAACTCCATTTTCCAGATGAGAAAAACTGTGGTTCCAGAAAACTGTGTGATTTGCTGGGCCAACATGTTGTTACTGGTGGAACCAGAGTTCCCACCCAGGTGGTTTAAGTTTCCGGCCTTCCTCTTTCCACCCTGCATTTGTGTTTAACCAATCCTAGAGGTCTCCTTGGCCCCAGTTAGCCTTCTCCAGTGTGGTTTCAAATCCATTTTCCTCTTTTGAAATCATGCTCCAAAACAGCTTATAAAGAAACTGTAATATTTTACTGACAATCTCCAGAGTCCTGGCAACACATTGGGTGCTTGAATACAGACACACACAGGTCCACAACCCTTCCTGACCTCCTTGCATCTCCCTCCCCAACTCTGATGACAAGTTTAATTGCTGCCATGATTCACAAATATTTCTAAGGAAGAGGTTGAACTTGTTTCTTCTCTTCAGCCACAGGAAAACATCAAGAAAGAAGGTGGTTTCAGACAGACTTGCTGCAAGTGCCAGGCGACTGGTCTCCATTGTTGGTGAATTTTATCTGCAAACTTGGCACACCCTACCTCCCAGCTCCACCTGGAGGGCACCCCATTTCATCCTCAGGGTAGTGTTTCTGGTTACAAAAATCACCAGCCATTGCAAGCTGTCGGGGACCCTGTCAGTTTCCAGTTGGGCTACACTGGTTTGAGCATTCTTACTTGTGCACGTCATGATCTGGTTATCCATGGCCCAATTTCTTTGAGCTGATCTGCAAATTTGGCCATGATGGATGCACAGCATCTATTTTAGACTCACTTTTTAAATCGTGATCATAAATAGTTTCAGAAGCATTAATAGGAGGACATGCTGTTCCTCATTTGTATCACTGTGTCACTTTGGAATGTCATTAATAATTGGCTTGCATTATCCGTGTACTACCCCCTACTCTCCAAAAGTAATAATTTTAGCTTTATTTTTAGTCTGTGCACATAGTTCTGAAAATGACCAAGGAGACAAGGAGTACTGTTTTGAAGGAGATTCTTTCTGAGCATTAGCTTATCATCTGTGTTCACAAAGAATGAAGTATTCTGCCATTTATTCCTGATCTTACAACACTGAAACGTCCCTTATAGCTCAAAACAGGCACCTAAAAATCAAAGCCCGTGACTATCAATGTATGTAGGATGTACTTTGTTCTATTAAAAGCACAGAAACATGTCTGACCCAGATTAGTATTCCTCAGGATTAGAATGAATAAGCTTTTCAATTGCTTTGTAACTATATCAAAGTTAATTGGAACACACTATTACATTTTTTTCTCTGTCCTCGGTTATGTAAGAAAGAATGTGCTTGAGAGTAATATTCCTCATTTGCAATATTGAAAGAGAAATTGTATGCAGCATTTCAATTCTCACCCTTTAGGCAGGAAACATGTCTTAAGGTGACACGGGATTTGCCATAGAAACTTGGACAGCGGTTCATTAGTGGTTGAGGCTGGGCAACACTGGAGACCTCTCTGCGTGCTCTCACAGAACTGGGGAAGAGGCAAAGACCACCTTCACCCCTGGAGCCACCTCCACCAGTGACTGTGGTAGAAAAACTCTGGTCTCTGTGCACAGGACAAAGCATGTCTAATGTTCACACCAGCTGCCATGGACTGAGGGTTTGTGTCTCCTTAAAACTCGAAGGCTAGAGCCTCAGTGTGATGGTATTTGCATGTGGGCCTTTGGAAGATACTTAGGTTTAGATGAGGTCATACGGGTGGAGCCCTGTGATGGCATTAGTGCCCTAATAAGAGGCGAAAGACTGAAGTTTTGTCTCTCTTCAGCACGTGAGGACAGAGTGAGAAAACGACTGTCTGCAAGCCAGAAAGAGGGCCCTTACAGGGGAACCGAATCACCTGGCACATTCATCTTGGACTTCTTAGCCTCCAGAACTAAACTAAGTAAATTAACTAAATGAATTCCTGTTGTTTAAGCCACCCAGCCTATGGTCCTCTGTGACCATTGCCTGAGGTGACTAAGACAACTGCATACTTTAATGCTACCCTGACATTGAATGTTTTACTTATCATTTTATCTTTTAACTCAGTGCTGCCCTGTACTTTGATCTGGGCCAGTTCTTTCTTGTAACCTGGAGAGCCTCTCATGTCAAAAGTCATCATGTTGTTCAGTGGAGACAGTTGCATCTACAACATTTCCACATTCAAAGCCTGATGGCAGATTTCCCTAACCATGGGTATTTAGTTTTCTCTGGCTTGTTTCTTTGATAACTCAGTCATAGCACTTAATACCGAAAACTGGGTAGAAATTATTACATTCCCCTCTACCCCCGCCATCTGCGCTTCTCCACTAGAATCCTAGCTCCGTAAAGGTCAGGATGTGTTCTTTTTGTTCCTCTTCATACCGTAACATGGTACCCAGCTCCAACAGGTGCTGACTGATGACTGAATGAGGAGCATTGCTGGATGTGATGAACCAGAGAGCACCTCAGATTCAGTGCTTACTTGGTCCCTGGAAAGAATTAAAGAATTCTTTGGATGATGTGTCTTTTCTAGGGTATTTCTTTCAATCCATCTCTCTGTTCTGGATACTTTTCAACTCATTTCCTTGCTTTGTTTTAAGTTGACCATTCTAAACAACTTGTGACAAGAAGACTGAACTAGGAAATGGGATTCCCCAGAGCTCTGAAGGAGTTAATGGAAGCAGTAGCTGAGGGGACTGTTTGGCCAGATCTGTAATTGCAAGCAAATGATTATTTATACTCGGAACCGGAAGAAATCTCACCTGGACCCAGAAGATTATATTCTGTTTCTCCTCTGTTTTAGGTAGACTATAAAGCTAGGATCATTGAACATTTACGTGTAGAAAAGAGGGAGAAAAGATTTCTCCCATAGGCAATTCTGAGCCCTTAATAATTGCCTAGCATTGTGATGTAAATTTGCATGCAGATAAGAAGAAAGCTGTGGGTGGAGTATATGTGGATTTTCACAATGTATTTGATAATTCATTGGAGTTTTTAGTGGAGTATCCCAATGATTTTCTTCACTGGGGGAAAGAGGATGATTAGTCACACTTGGGGAAAAACAGGAAATGAAGTGGATGGTAAACAGACAGTTTCACATGGGGAAATATAAAGGAGGCAATGTTCAAGCCTTTGTTTTAACCAGATTCCTTGTAAAAGAATTTAGTGCCTAAATTTGTTAATGACACAAAATTTTAGGGGTTGGGAGGAAAGCTAAACAGAGATAAATGCAGAAAGTTTATAAATGTTGGGCTTTGTTGGTGGCTCAGATGGTAAAGAATCCACCTGCAATGAGGGAGACCCAGGTTTGATCCCTGGGTTGAGAAGAGCCCCTGGAGAAGGGAATGGAAACCCACTCTAGGATTCTTGCCTGGAAAATTTCAGGGACAGAGGAGCCTGGTAGGCTACAGTCCATGGGGTTGCAAAGAGTCAGACATGACTGAGCAACTAACACACACACACACACACACACACACACACAAATCTGTTAAGTAGGGATAAAAATGGCAACTAGAACATGTGAGAGGTTTTTAGGTAATAACTGAAACCAGCATTTATCAGGAGTCTGCCAGGTACTGGCCACTTTTTTAAGCACTTCACATGTATTATTTTACTTGACCTCCTAAAACACCATATGAAGTTGGTTCTTTTATTATCCTCATTTTATTAATGATGGAACTCAGATCAGCACTTACTCGAGATCACACAAATAGTAAATTGTAGAGCTGGACTTAACCTAGGGAGCCTGACTTAGAACCTGTGTACCTTAGCACCACTCTAGAGGATTGACTACATCAGATACATAGAAGATGAAGAGAATAGAAAACAGAAAAAAAGACTAAAAATATTGTTCAAAGCAAAAATTCTTCCAAGAGGAAAAAAAAATGCTCAGCAGGAAGAATGATGAAAACCCAAACCAAATATGATCCTATCACTTTATAATTAGAAGGCATTTACACTTGCATTTTTGTGGGCAGCTGTTTAAATTAATTTAAGAAGGAACTAACCAACCAACAGAAAATTGGCAATAAAAATGGTAGAACAAATGAAAATGGAAGTTTGGGAGAAAGACTTTAAGAATAAAGGTTGAGAAAAGGCTGAGATTACTAATTATGAAATCATAAGAGACATAACTAAAGTAGATACAAAAATTACTCATGAAATTTCTGGCAAAGTAAATACACAGCACTCATTTAATAATAAACCTATGGTATCACTACCCCAAGAGTTAGTGTGGGAAGAATATACAATATCTATCGCTGTGTTTAAAATTACTAAGAATAATTATAAACAACTTCTGAAAACAGAGATGGATCCAGCATACAAATGTGTGATGCCAGGAAGAGTAGTCATGAGCCTAACCCAGCCAAAAAAAAAGAAAGAGAGAAGTTGTACTGCAGTGGTCAACTGTGGCTTTGAACTCAGACAGACTTAGGTTTAGATCCTGACTCTACAGTTCACTGAGAAGTTATTTAATCCTTCTGAGTCGTAGTTTTATCACCTGCCAACAGCAGATAATTATACTTCACTGGGCAATTGGGCCCGGCACATAATTGGCACTGAAAAAAATGTTGGCTGTTATTGTGATTAATATGACCCCATGTATCTCGATGCAATGTGCTCGAAAAAACTTCTCTCTTCCGTTAGGCTGAAGGATGTTGAGGGTTTCAATTTTATTTTACCCTGAGCTGAGGTTCTTAGGCTCAGCTTTGAACAGAAGTTCAGGTCTCTCCATGTATGCTGGGAAATTACTGTGACCTCCTTTAATCTTGGGAAGATATGTACTTGTGTGGTATTCTCTTATAAATTAAAACAGCTTATACTTTCTTGCTTACCTCTTCTTAAGAGTTTATAATGATATAGTGATCTCTTACGCATCTCTTTTGAATTTTATTTTCTGGAGGCTTGGTTTGTTTTCGATGATCCTTTTCTGCCTACCCTGTGAGAGGGGAAGGACTTTGTGTTTGCTCTTCTTGTGAGAGTGGATTCCTTTTGCTTGCTGTTTCTTATCTCTCTGATCAAAAACCTTCTAGTCCAAGGACCAAACATACTGTAAGTAACAACAATACTCAAATAAGCCTTCTGCTCTGAAATGACAAGCTGAATAAAAGGCAAAGTAGCGTGTGCTTGTTATGACTCACATGTTGCCTAGAATTTCAGAGCCTCTGCCCTATTTTGTTTAAATCAAACGCATCATGTGATCTGGCCACAAGGACTGAGTATGACAATGATGTGCATTTTGCTGAAACAAGGTCAGCAGTCAGAACTGGAGAGCTACACCCTGGGGAATTGAGCTGTGACCATTGCCCAGAAAATTATAATTTAGGAAATTATTTCCTAAATTTCAACAACATTTCACGTTTCTGGGCAATGTCATTTTATTTTATATCTTTTTTTTTTTTTTTTTTTCCCCTATTTGCCTGGTGAGTAGGTAACTCTTTTTGAGTGACAACAGTCAGGCTTGACCTAAAAGAGAAACAGGAAGAAAGAAATTGTCCAGGACTTTGAAATTATATATTTCCATTTCCATTATATTTATAGTGCCCAAGAAATAAACAGAAAATAATTTTAAAAAAGGAGCACCAGCCAGAACAAATTTACAAGGGGAAAGTAAATAGTTGATTAGAATCTGAGATTATGAATATTGCTTTTTTTTCTTTTTGTAAAAGGGCATCTACCTTAAAGACATAGCATTAGAAAAGTGTATAAAATTGAAAACACATTGGCAATAAAGTATCTCACCCCATCCTCCCTGTACTTTTAGCTTAGCTTCAAATTTTCTGACTATAGTCACAAACAGGAATGAAAGGTCAAGGGAGAACTGTAGAGTTTCCTTTAATCTTTAAAACTTCTTTACATGTTTCAGATGGCATCTACCTGGAGCCTGCGGCCACCACCATAGACTCCTTGCGATTGTTGCGTCGGCATGTCTGTCATCAATGGTTTCTGAGACGTAATCCTCTCAGAAATGTAGTCGACATTCTTGTTTGCTTTAGAGTAGAAAATCCTCTAATTCGAAAAAGTGCATGATCTCAATGTTCATAGCCATGCTGTTTACATTAGCCAAGACATGGAAGCTACTAAGTGTCTGCCAACAAAGGAACGGATAAAAAAGTTGTGGTGTATATATATAGATATAGATATAGATGTAGATATATACACAATGGAATATTACTCAGCCATAAAAATGAATGAAATAATTCTATTTGAACCAACGTGGATGGATCTAGAGGTTATTATACTAAGTGAAGTGAGTCAGATAGAGAAAGACAAATATTATATGATATCAAGAAAGCTGAGCACCAAAGAATTGATGTTTTTGAACTATGGTGTTGGAGAAGACTCTTGAGAGTCCCTTGGACTACAAGGAGATCCAACCAGTCCTTTCTAAAGGAGATCAGTCCTGGATGCTCTTTGGAAGGAATGATGCTAAAGCTGAAACTCCAGTACTTTGGCCACCTCATGCAAAGAGTTGACTCATTGGAAAAGACTCTGATGCTGGGAGGGATTGGGGGCAGGAGGAAAAGGGGACGACAGAGGATGAGATGGCTGGATGGCATCACCGACTCGATGGACGTGAGTTTGAGTGAACTCCGGGAGTTGGTGATGGATGGGGAGGCCTGGCGTGCTGCGATTCATGGGGTCGCAAAGAGTCGGACATGACTGAGCGACTGAACTGAACTGAACTGAACTGATATGTAGAATCATAAAAATAAAACAAATGAATTTATTTACAAAACAGAAACAGACTCACATAGAACACAAACTTATGGTTACTGAAGAGAAAAGGGGTGGGGATTGATGAATTAGAAATATGAGATTAATAGATGTGCACTGTTTTATGTACCTATACTAGAAAATAATCTAGGAAAAAAATATATATATATAACAGGGAATTCCCTGACTGTCCAGTGGTTTGGGCTATGCTTTCATTGTGGGGCATGGATTTGATCCCTGACTCTGGTCTGTCCAGATAGCCTTAGTAGTAAAGAATCCTCCTGCCAATGCAGGATCTGCAGGAGAAGCAATTTCGATCCTGGCTCAGGAAGATCCCCTAGAGGAGGAAATGGCAATCCACTCCAGTATTCTTGCCAGGAAAGTTCTATGGACAGAAGAGCATGGTGGGCTACAGTCCATGGGTCACAAAGAGTCAGATATGACTGAGTGACTGAGCATGCACACATGGGGAACTAAGATCACACATGCATGTACCATGGTAAAAAAAAAAAAATACATATATATATATATATATATATATATATATGTATATAAAACTGAAACTTTGCTGTACACTTGAAACTAACCTAATATTGTAAATCAATGAGACTTCAGTAAAAAAATTTTAAGAACAATAAGAAAAGCTAGGTATTTTTAATCAATCAGGTAAATATATCATAGAGACTTTCAGCTACAAATAGAAGTGTATTTATTTTGAGAGCGAGAGGTATGTTTAGTTCAGTTCAGTTCAGTCGCTCAGTTTTGTCTGACTCTTTGCAACCCCATGGACTGCAGCATGCCAGGCCTCCCTGTCCATCACCAACTCCTGGAATCTACTCAAACTCATGTCCATTGAGTTGTTGATGGCATCCAACTATCTCATCCTCTGTCATCCCCTTCTTCTCCCACCTTCAATCTTTCCCAGCATCAGGGTCTTTTCAAATGAGTCAGTTCTTCACATCAGGTGGCCAAAGTATTGGAGTTTCAACTTCAACATCATTCCTTCCAATGAACACTCAGGATTGATCTCCTTTAGGATGGACTGGTTGGATCTCCTTGCAGTCCAAGGGACTCTCAAGAGTCTTCTCCAACACCACAGTTCAAAAACATCAATTCTTCAGCACTCAGCTTTCTTTATAGAGCAACTCTCACATCCATACATGACTACTGGGAAAACCATAGCCTTGACTAGACGGACTTTGTTGGCCAAGTAATGTTTCTGCTTTTTAATATGCTGTCTGGGTTGGTCACAGCTTTCCCTCCAAGGAGTAAGCGTCTTTTAATTTCATGGCTGCAACCACCATCTGCAGTGATTTTGGAGCCCCCAAAAATAAAGTCTCTCACTGTTTCCACTGTTTCCACATATATTTGCCTTGAAGTGATAGGACCAGATGCCATGATCTTCATTTTTTGAATGTTGAGCTTTAAGCCAACTTTTCACTCTCCTCTTTCACTTTCATTGAGAGGCTCTTTAGTTCCTCTTCACTTTCTGCCATAAGGGTGGTGTCATCTGCATATCTGAGATTATTGATATTTCCCCTGGCAATCTTGATTCCAGCTTGTACTTCCTCCAGCCCAGTGTTTCTTATGATGTACTCTGCATATAATTAAATAAGCCAGGTGACAATATATAGCCTTGATTTACTCCTTTGCCTATTTGGAACCAGTCTGTTGTTCCAGTTCTAACTGTTGCTTCCTGACCTGCATACAGATTTCTCAAGAGGCAGGTCAGGTGGTCTGGTATTCCCATCTCTTTCAGAATTTTCCACAGTTTGTTGTGATCCACACAGTCAAAGGCTTTGGCATAGTCAATAAAGCAGAAATAGATGTTTTTCTGGAACTCTTTTGTCCAGATCTCTGGTTCCTCTGTCTTTTCTAAAACCAGTTTAAACATCTGGAAGTTCACAGTTCACATATTGTTGAAGCCTGGCTTGGAGAACTTTGAGCATTACTTTACTAGCGTGTGAGATGAGTGCAATTGTGTGGTAGTTTGAGCATTCTTTGGCATTGCCTTTCTTTGGGATTGGAATGAAAACTGACCTTTTCCAGTCCTGTGGCCTCTGCTGAGTTTTCCAAATTTGCTGGCATATTGAGAAGTATATGATTAGGACTAAATGTCTGTTTGGAGACAGGAGGCAGCTGCACTACCTGACCATCGCCTCTGAATTACTCAGTGCATGCAACTACTTTTTTCCTTATTCTCTACAATTACCAAAAAAAAAAAAAAGAAATTGCCAAGGTCACCCTTTTGCCTTCTTTCTCCTGAATTCACTCTTCTCTTTTTTAGGCTGATTTTGAAGCATATTTGCTACACTTTCTGTCCAGCAACAAGAAAGGGAAAACTGGATAACAAAGAGTAATACTCTTCATTCAGTGCTGCTGGGTCTAGTCTTTTGTAAAAAATGTATTACAGCCATTCACCTAATGGGTGAAGCATTTGTAAATCAAGGCCCAAAATGCCCGATTTAGAATGTTTTAACATTTTCACACTTATTTTTTAAAATGAATGTTGACTTTGGAGAGAGTAGATAATATTGCTAGTGTTTCCTAGTAATGAGGGAAGGTCCTATAACGGTCCCTGACTGCTTCTCTCAGAGAGGATGCCTACTTGGGGCTGGTACACCAGCTAAGTCCAGCTTCCCATTTCCTTGTGCAACTTGTGCATGTGTCAGTCGTTCAGTTGTGTCTCACTCTGTGTGACCCCATGGACTGTAGCCCTCCAGGCTCCTCTGTCCATGGGATTCTCCAGTCAAGAATACTGGAGTGGGTTGCCATTTCCTCCTCTAAAGGATCTTCCCAACCCAGGGATCGAACCCATGTCTCCTGCATTGCAGGCAGATTCTTTACCATCTGAGCCGCAAACTTGAACAACACTCAAAAAATGACTGCAAAGGCCCTCCACTTTTTCTGTTTCGTTTTGCCTTGTTTTTAATCATCTAATTAAAGAACTCTGGGTACATATTAACTTCTCTCCCTCCACACCACTCCCCCCCCTCCCCCGCCCCAACCCAAGTGTTTTTCTGCCAGGAACTGGGCGCCACAGTGCTTTGATGGATTTCCTATTTTGATAGTAAAATCCTTGTTTTCCTTACAAAACAGGATTTTTCTCTGCTTCTAACACTACTCTAATCTTGCCTTTCTGACTACCCAGTGCCTGCATCCCTTCCCTCCACGTTTCAGGAAGGAGCAGTTAAGCAATCCTGTCCTATTTCTTCTGAACGTGGCAAACAGAGTGGCATTAAGAGCTGTTATGTTGAATCATGACATAGACATGTTTTCGAACACCATCCAGACCATTTTGGATTAAGGCAGGAAGGCTGATTCTGAGCCACTGTTGAACTCAACCCAAGAAAGACAGAAGTGTGGAAGAAGGTTGAAGGAAAACAACCTTATCTGAGTCAAAAGTCCAGTTTTCCTTCCAGTATATAGTTTTAAAGTGCTGACTCATTGGAATGAACTTGAGGTTGGGGTTACAATTTTTTTACAGCAGATTTTTGGGTTAAACTCATTAAATAAACCCGTTTAAACCTGTTACAGGGCTTCTCTGGGACAAACTGCTTGCAGTGAAGACCTGGGTTCAATCTCTGGGTTGAGAAGATCCTCTGGAGGAGGAAATGGCAACCACTCTAGTATTCTTGCCTGGGAAATCCCATAAACAGAGGAGCCCACTGGGCTACAGTCCATGGGACTGCAAAGAGTCAGACATGCCTGAGCAACTAACACTAACTAACTATACCTATTACATGAGGTATACATAGAAATTAAATTATATACCTTCTGCACTTACTTCCCTGCCTCCACATCCATCAAAACCACTAATCTCTAATTTGTTTGTTTGTTTGCAAAGGGCCCCAGGAAATACATTTGCCTTGGAGTCCAGAGCACTTGGACAGCCATGGGAGCCATCATGTCCCAGCCTCTGGGACAGGTAGCTCCCGTGTCCAGGCAAAGGACATTCCCCTGGGGGTAAGGCCCACATCCAGGCCACACCTTCAGAGTCAGTAAGAC